>NC_133771.1:47575401-47601384 GCF_003597395.2 Chelonoidis abingdonii
TCGATATATCCCGTCTAGATTAGATGCGATATATCGATCCCCGAGCAATCGATTTTAACGCGCCGATACGGCACGTAGTCTAGACGTGGCCTTAGTTGCAGCGCTGTAAAGCCACCACCAGCGCTGCAACTCTCCAGTGTAGCCAAGCCCTATGTTTTGTTACTATCTCTTGCTTTCATCTGCTCCTTATTGTTGCTCAGGCAAGGGATTGAAATATTCAAGCAGGATTCTAGCATTAATGCTCTGTTTTCTTGTAGGAAGGTAGCAGTCAAAGAAATCCAGTTTTGTGTGTGTGTGTGTGTGTGTGTGTGTGGCAAGTTGCCCAGCAGAGAAGTTGAAGTTTCATCAATCCTTGTTAGAGACTGACTTTATTTCTTTTTTGGTTTGCTTGTTTCCAGATTCAGGAGGACCAATTATAATGTTTGCCATGAAAGATGTCATTAAGGAGTGAATGTTCGGTGTATAATTTTTTTTGTCATGAACATTATAAGGATAAAAATTGATTTACAAGGTCTTAATGAATGGACTGTAGCTAGTCAGTGTCACAAGTGATCCTCCCCCCTTCCTTTGCAGCAAAATGAACAGTATTAGCATTGAGCTTTTGAAGAGTTCCTCCTAATATAAGTTCCTACAACACAATGCTGAGCAAAATGGATAATGTTCCCTTTTTTTTAAAACTGAGAATTCTTTCACTAAGGAAGCTGTATTTAAAAAGTGTTGCCAAAACACGTGCAAAGAAGTTGGATCCACAATCAAAACCATGCTGTTGCAGCATATTGTGAATGCTGGGTAGACACTGGTCTGGCCCAGATTCAAATATCAAGAAATTATTATGTTGCACTTAGGTTCCTACCAGAGAGCTTTGTGAATAGAGTCAGACCATTATGGTAATTTAGTAATGAGCCAGGTCTATCACATTACATGTAGCAAATATTTAAAGCAATATGCTCTCTTGATGAGTGTTACATGCACGTATGTATAGATATATAGATATTTTAACTAGTAAATACTGCTATTTTGGCCACTAACCAACAATTGGCAGAAGTAGGGGTATCTCATAGACTACCTTAAGACTTCAGTGAGCATTGACAGTGTAGCTCTTGCTTAACTATAAATAGGCATTATCTGAAATTAGAATAGAATCCACTAAAATTGGAACTGAAAAATGATTTAGGCCTGTATAAAAATGGTTACAACAACTTTAAAACTATGTTTTCACATTTGTATAGTTTATCATGTATCTGAATATTGGTGTTGTCTCTTCAACTGGTGTGTAAAATAGAAATATAGTTCTTAGAGAATTTTAAATGTATTGAATTTAGTTCGCTTTGGGAATAGTAACCTGGCTAAATATCTTGTAACTTGTTCCAGTTTAACTGGTCATATTTGGTCCTTATACATTTTTATATGGTGTTTGCAATATATATTGCAGACGTGTACATACTGTATATGTAATAAACACTATGTGGATGATGAGTTCTCAAATGTTCTTAGTGTACGCTATATATTAATAGCGTCTTGTGAACCATCTCCTCTTCCATATGTAATTGTGTGCACCTTATCCCTTCCCATTTGCTGTAAAATCCCTCCATAACATGTAACTTATCACCTTGGAGTCAAGTGATATCAATATAGTTTTTGTTCTAGTCCTTCACTGTTGCACAGTTGTATTTCAAGGGAGTTCCAGATGTTTCTTGGTTTCCCAGTGAGTAATAAAAGGTCAGTTTTATTAGTGATGAGTCTAGTATTGTCAACCTTGAGGGTTAAAAAAAATCATATGTCAGCCCCCCCTAAAAATTAGATTTAAAAAAATAAAAATTGGAACTTTTTTATTTGCCATCTGTGGATGTTTTTTACTTTTTATTTTTATTTTTTTGATCCTTTATAAAACACTTGGTCCATGTTTTCACTGCAGCCATTAGGGCTAGAAAATCTTCTAAATGAAAGCTGAGATTCTTGTGTAATCACTTGAGTCCAGGAGCTGGGGCTTAAACAAAAACAAACCCCTCCAAATCTAAATATCGTAAGACTTGCAATAAAATTTTGAGTTGGCAACACTGGTTTTTTCTTTTGTAACACCTTCTTCTGAAAAGCAGTTTTCAAAGTAGAAAATTATGATATCCAAGTCCATAGCTATCACAAGATAGTCGTAGAGATGATGTTTTATTGACTCGTGTGAGTACAATATTTCCCTACAGTATTAAAACTATGGGAATGGAACTTGCAGGCTTTTTGGAGTAGCAAGTTCTCTTTGTGCTCTAACCACCATAATTGAAACGTGTATATCTGTGTATGCGAATAGCTTTTATAATTAAGATTATACTTTGTGAGATCAGAATAATGCTGACCCTGAGATGTTCTCTGAGAGAGTTGCTGAATAAAATAATACCAAAATAGTATTTATCTAGAAGTATTGTCAGCAAACTATTGCTTAAAAGCAAGCCTCTGAGTAACAATTAGGTAACTGTCTAGCCATTATGAATCTGTTGTGATTCATAATAGCTAGAATTTTATGAATGTTGTGAAAGCTACACTAAACTTTATTTTTCAAGAAAGAGTTCTGCAAAGTCTACTCACCTTTCATAGCAAGGTCAGTACAGATACCTAGATGGAAAGTGTTTTCTGTGGTTCTGAAAAGAATCTGACTTCTTTTTAAGTTGCTTCTGTACTTGCCTTTTATCAGACTTAGTTGAATAAGAAGATTTGTGAGGCAGTCCCTGGGATTTTAGATGTTTATATCAACCAGTGCTGCTGTCCCTCCAAGAAACTTGACATATATAAACTTAAACAAGTTGCAAATGCATTATGTGAATAATAATTAATATGGGATTTTCTTTTTCAGCCCTTTTTCCAGCTTGTAAAATTACGAAAACTTGGACTCAGCGATAATGAAATTCAGCGGCTCCCTCCAGAAATAGCAAACTTCATGCAGCTGGTGGAACTTGATTTGTCTCGAAATGGTAAGCTAGAGTATTCATAGACTTGTTTGGTTCTGCCCTATTTACTGTACACAGGAGAACCTCAGAGTTACAAATACCTCAGGAATAGAGGTTGTTCAGAACTCTGAAATGTTCGTAACTCTGAACAAAACGTTAGTTCTTTCAAAAGTTTACAACTGAACTTTGATTTAATACAGTTTTGAAATTTTACTATGCAGACCATTTTACTGCTTTTAACCATTTTAATGTAAATGAAACAAGTACAGAAACAGTTACCTTGTCAAATCTTATTTAAAACTTTCCATTTGTTTTGGTTTTTTAAGTAGTTTACATTTAACACAGTACTGTACTTGACTTTTTGTTGTTGCTTTTTCCCCCGTTTCTGCTGCTGCCTGTTTGAGTACTTCCAGGTCCAAATGAAGTGTGTGATCGACCAGTCAGCTTGTAACTCTAGTGTTTGTAACTCGGAGGTTCTACACTGTACTGTGATTCTCAATATGCTACTGGGGTCTTTGTATGGCTCCAAAGCCTCTAAATACCCTGCAGAATGTGCTCCTAGATAATGCACAGTTTTCTGGAGTGCTAGACTGAGTGTACTATGCTTCAGTGCTAAGGGGAGCCAGCAGTAGAACTATACCATTAGAGTACTGTTCTTTTTTCTGCCCACTCCTTTCTGAAAGGTTAAATCCTGTTTTGCTCTGTGCGTGTCTGTTTGGTAAGATTTTCAAGCACAGTTATAAATATATACCTAGAAGGCAGAGACCAAAATGAAAGATGTGGGAGACAGCCCATCGATGTACAAAGACTATGCCCTGGTTAAATGTCTGTTCCATTCCTCATCCTCTTCCATCTCTCTCCCCCTAATCTTTTGTTGTTCCTCACTGCAAGTAAAAAGCATACCATTTGTTGTTGAGTTCTTCCGCTTGCTTCAATTGCTGTTTCTGCTTTTCCAAGCAGTGACAGTGAAATTGGTGTGACTTGTCAGCTTTCTAGCCTGGTGATCCCTTGGTAACCATGGGAGATGTTTAGGGCTCCCTCTCAGCAGCTTGCTGCCCTGATGGATTAGGAGCAGCAAATCAGTGTTTGGGACTGGAGCATGGTCTCTTGTTGCCTGGGCCAGCAAATATCAGGAACACTGCAGAAGCAATCCACGAGTCCCCTGGGCAAAAAGGGGTAGCTCTCAGTGATACGCTTCTGGTTTAGTGAAGGAACAAGAGCCAGTTAAGTGCAGAGGCAGTCATGTCTATCCTTTTATGTCTGGAGTGTTGCTTCAGTGTATACTCATGAAAATTGTTGGGGTGGGGGCGGTGGGGAGACGGGGACAAAAATGTACCTGAATATAAGGAGCTAGAGAAGAGCTAGAGAAGTGAAGTTAAACTGTAAAGGAAATGTGTATTTTGTTTCCATTTGTAGAGTCATCCAACCTTTCCTCTTCTCCTCCTCCTCTCCCCCCCCCCCCATATCTGCCTAAACTTTGAATCCTCATGTGAAGGTGTCAGGTGATTGCAGTCTCACCTAACCCCTCCTCTGGACATTCAGCAATGAAATGCAGCCACTTCTGACCCCCATTCCCAAAAGAATTACTGCAAGACTTCCACTGTACTGCATCATTTCATGCATATTCACAAAGCTTTGTAGAAAGGAGCCTGTGTGATTGAGCAGGAATTATGTAGGAGCCAGAAAGGAATGCATTCAGTTGGTTAAGAAATTGCATTGTAAAAATGGTGTATATGTCTCTGTGTTAGTGCCATTGGCTTTATGTACAGCATTTGGCTGTGTAGGTCTGCCAAGAGATGGCAGCTCTTTAATTCCAAAGGAAGCAGTACTTTGGCTCAACTCTGTTTTTTCCTTGCAAATGAATAACTGACTGCAGAAAAGCTGATGAAGCAGAGCCACTGAACATTAAGCAACCTGATTTCACTTAGAGTTGAACTCTCATGCCAACTTCCAACAAGAATGGATAGTGTGAATGAATGTTTGTGTGTGGAGGGGGTGGTGGTTATAAAATACTTCCTAGTGCAATAACTTGTGAAGTGATGACTTGGACTAAAGTAGGTTGCAGGAAGCAATTTCTCTTGTACCTCCAAGGTCCAGTCTTAATCACCCATTTTATTGTGCTATTTTCTTGTCTTCCAAGTTCATTACCTGAAATGACTGGCTTAACTTTCTTTAGTTTAATACAGTTGCATGTAACTGCTTACAACTTAGTTAGTTGCTTTTGTCAATCTAAAACCCTTGTTTTAGGATTCTCACAGTATTCCAGATATCAGAGTGTTCTGTAGGGTTCCTAGTTCTGTTCTTCAGAACAGCTTTACTTAGGAGAGAATCTCAACATGCCTAAGGTTTCTCCTACCCAGTGACTCTCTGTTAATCAGTCTTTGCTGTTTATGTACTCAGCAAAAACTACAATCGTGTGTTTCTTTCAGATGTAGAAAAACAACTCTGCTTGTGAAAACATGACCTGCTGCATGCATAGGGAAGTGTGATGATGACATCTTAACTCTGGGCACAAGAGATCATTGTTCTGTTCTTGTCCTAGATATTTGCTTAGTGCACTAATGACTTTCATTTCTGGCCATCCTACTTCCTTCAGAGATGGAATACTAATACCAGTTCATTAAATTACAGTTACCACCACTGGCCATTGTACCGGACTATTCCCCACAGATAAAATGGGATACTCTGAGTGTTCTATCACAGGATGAGGTGGTGGAGAAGTTATTGAATGAACAGAATGTTTCCATCCTTCTCCTATCATAGAGCTAATGTTTCTTCCTTTCTCCCTACCCTTCAAATGATAAGCTGAGGGCAACTTTACATATCAGATATGTAGACTACAGAACTGCATTGCAAATCGAAAAAGGTGTGTAAAGAGCCAGTGGCATCCCCAGCAGCAACAAATGTAACTTGCAAAATATTTTAAATTCCAAGATATAAGTGAATTGCTACATGCAGGCAACACTTCATCATGCTGTCAGCAGAGTGAGTCTGTCTCTCATGTTGGCACGAAGGGAGGAATGCTACTCAGTGGAAGCTTTGTTAGGGATGGTGAAGATCCATTCCCTGCTACCTTTGCTCCTTATTACTCCCCAGAAGTCCCAGCCCTCCTGTGCTTGCCACCCAAGTACCCAATCCCCTACTCAATATACATTTTACTAGGATTTCTGGGACTGAGGGACATCTTATGTTCTCCATTGAGGTAGCAGCAGGTGAGAAGGAGGAATAATAGTAAGCTCCAACAAAGGACACATTTAGTACTTCACAAAAGATGTTTGTGCAAACGTAATCATTGTACATGTGGGTTATCCCTGCATATGGGACTGGAAATTTAGGACATTTACACGAGGAATTAAGCTAATGTACAGTGGACTGAGTTTACTTCTGAATAAGAGCATCCACACAGAAGTCTAAGGATATGCCTATACTTCAATAGCTACAGCTGCGCCGCTGTAGCACTTCAGTGGGAACAATCTCATCTCCAACAGGAAGGATTCGCCTGTTAGCATAGGTAATCCACCTCCCTGAGAGGCAGTAGCTAAGTTGATGGAAGAATTCTTCCATTGACCTAGTGCTGACTACATTAGAGGTTGGGTGATCTTAGTTACATCTCTCAGGAGTGTGGATTTTTCACACCCTTGAGAGATGTTGCTATGCCAATATAAGTTCCCATTGTAGACTGTCCCTAATGTGCTTTAAGTAATACACTTTAAATTCACACCTTTAATTCATTTGGTTTAATTTCTTTGTGGACAAGCCTTTAGGATTCTTGAGTTTGACTGACAAAAAGTTGCTCTTCCTGGTGTGGGCAGGGGTTCCAGCTTGGGTAGTTGGCACAGGCCATCTGCTTGGAGGAGAGTATGTTTACACCAGAAAAGTAATGCTGGCATACCTATGCTGGTATAGCTAGAACGGCAAAGTGTCCTACATAGATACAGCTTATATCAGCATAAAAGTGCTTTTGCTGGCATAGTTTACACCAGTTCCCCTGAGAGCCATAAACTATGCCTGCAAAAGCTCTCTTATGCTGGTGTGTGTAGACTAGGAGCTGGTCTACACTAGACAATTAGATCAATCCGGCTACGTGGCTCAGGGTGTGAAAAATTCACACCGCTGAGTGACGTAGTTAGGTCGACCTAAGTTCCTGTGTAGACAGCATTCAGTTTACAGAAGAATTTTTCCATTAACCTAGCTATCGCCACAGCGGTTCTCCTGTCACTGGATTAATTACAGTGCTGCAGCTTTGTCACTGTAGCGTTTTTCAAGTGTAGACCATCCCTAAGGCTTATAACTAGGGTGACCATAGCTTCCCAAAGAGAAAATGGACACTCTCAGACGCTTACCTGAGACCTCTCCCCCACGAGGCTGTTACCTGTCGCTGGAACCTTGCTGACCCCCCTCCCCATGCTGGCCTGCTAAGCCTATGGTTGTGAGTTCAATCCTTGAGGGAGCCAGCTAGGGATCTGGGGTAAAATCAGTACTTGATCCTGCTAGTGAAGGCAGGGGGCTGGACTCGATGACCTTTCAGGGTCCCTTCCAGCTCTGTGAGATAGTACATCTCCAGTGTTGCCTCCCCCCATCCCAGCTCTGTCTTCCTCCGGGGGAGGGGGATGGCATCTCCACTTACCCCCACTAAACATTCCTTGCCACTGTACCCCACTTTTTGACATAAGTGGGCATTTGTTCCGTTTACTCTTGCCGACTTGATCAGTTGGCAAGAGCAAATGGGACAAATGTCTATTTTTTGGGGAGGAAAGTCTGGATGGCTGGGGCCAGGCTTAAAAAAGGGACTGTCCTGGTCAAAATGGGACATATGGTCACCCTACTTATACCAGCATAGCTATGTATGTTTAAACAAAACAAACAAACAAAAAAAACCCATGCGCCTAACCAATATAGCTATGCCTGCATAAGTTTTAAATGTAGACCAGGCCTCAGCACTGCTTCTTGCCTCAAAAGCAGCATGGCTTCTGCAGATGCTAGCCCTCCGATGACTAATGTGAACTGTTTTAGCATTAACTTAATATTGGCAATGTCTGGGGCTTATAGCAGTGAGGGTGATGGCAACTAACCCCTTTTCTATCCTAGCTGTTCACTGTTCCTTGTCAAACACTAGTTCCTCCACCAACCACTTCAATCAAACTGAGGGGTTGAGAATTTATCCATTTTAGGGCTTGGCTACACTTGCAGATATAGAGTGCTTTGGGTTAAACCAGCCTTCGGGGAGCGCAGTAGGAAAAGCGCTGCAGTCTGTCCACACTGACAGCTGCAAGCACACTGGTGTGGCCACATTTGCAGCATTTGCAGCGGTATTGGGAGCAGTGGATTTTGGGCAGCTAACCCAGCGTTCAAATGGCTGCAACGTGCTTTTCAAATGAAGGGAGTAGGGTGGAGTGTGTTGTTTGTATATGGGGGGGGAGAGAGTGGGTTTTTGGAGAGCTGAGAGTGTGTCAGCACGCTATCTTGTAAGTTCAGCTCCTCCTAGCCCCCCATCTCTCTCTCACTCAGTAAACATTTGCTTTGCCCCGTTGCAGCTAAGCAGCCACAGTCTGAAATGGAGCTCTGAAAAGGCACTTCCACATTCCTCAGCTGATTTCACAACAAAGAGAAGAGAGGCCACTTGACTTAAGGGGATTATAGGATGTTTCCAGAGGTCAGTTAGAGCGCTGTAACATAACTCCTCATTTACACTGGCTCTGGGGCATCTCAGCCAATACATAACAGCCGTTATCCCTCTCGTGGAGGTGGAGTACCAGGAGTGCTCTAGCCAAAGAGTCAGAGCGCTCTGTGTGCCTTGCCAATGTGGATGGGAAGTAAGGTAGAGCACTCTGGGAGGCTTTATTGCGGTATGAAGTGCCAATGTAGCCAAGCCCCTAATTTCTAGAGTGCTCATGTGGTCGCGTGATTGAGGTGCAAAAAGCTGATGGCCAGAGGGATGTTTCTTCTCTTGTGGGAAATGTACGCTGTCACTTCTGTGTGTGAAGTATTCTTATGCAACTGAACTTCCTTCCCATTACATGTGAAATAAGAAAGCTACCTTCACCTCAGGATCGATTCTAGGGTCTCATTATTAGGGGAGTTTTTTGTAAAGTAGAACTTGGCTAAAAAGCCAGCATTTTGTTGTGCTTTATAATTTATATAAAGGATGAAGACTCCAATTTGCTGCTGTTCCATTGCTTAACATTGGTAGCTTTGTTTGGCCTTTCAGACAATAATTTGGAGTCTCATGAAGATCATTGCTAGGGGGTAAATGTTCTCTTTGCCGGTCTCCTCTTCAATAGCACCAGCCCTGCTTCAACCTGAAATGAAAACAAGACTTACCATGCACTTGTAGTTGTGGTATATAAATATTATCTTCCTAATGAAATAAAGTTTTGCTTTTAGAATTCCTTCGAGGCTGTCCTGCAACTACTGTCTTGCTGTCTTTTCATTCTGGCCTTGTTTCTTCTCTCCTACTCCCCTTATATTTCTGAACTATTATATTTCTGTCTGCTGCTGTAGATTACTTTCTTTGCTGGGATGGTCCCTGAATCTGTGTGCAGACTGCTGTGTGGAGTGAGCCTCTAACTTAGGCTTCTTTTTCGAGGCGTGTCCCTGTGGGTGTTCCACTTCAGGTGATTGTGCATCCCTGCACCTTTGATTAGAGAAATTCAGCAGCAGTGCTCGTCTGGGTTGCAGATGTGCTTTCTCCATCTTGTACCATTGTCAGCACGTATCTAGTGCTGCACAACTTGACCCCCCTCAGTTCCTTCTCAGCTGTCCTCTGCCTGAGACAGATCTCCCAGCAGTGTTAAAACCGATAACTATACTTAGTGTTCAGAACAGTCTTTTAGAGTGGTTTTAAGTACCATAGTTAGGCTTACTTATCCTTTACTCCCTGCTTATTTTCTTAAAAAAACAAAACAAACCTTTTTTTCCTCTTCCCTTTCTTCTAAGTTTGTATATCCCTTAGCATAGTTTGTGTTCACTGTTAGGATCAAACCACTATAATTCGAACCATACCTGGTTCATTGGGCATCAAATGTTGCTTTTCCTGGTGGGAGGTGATCCCAGTCTCGGATGGGCACTCAGTACCTCTGGCATCTAGGTGAGTCACACATCCCACAGAAGTGCTCTCACTCCACCAGCTTAAAACCTTGTGTCAGGAAGGACAGAGACCTATGTCTTAAACTTCTATTAATGGAGAAGTCTCTGTTCCTGGCATCCAATCCTGGTCCACAGAATCCCTCTGGACTACAGTCTCCAACAACTTCACCCTTCTCACAGTGGAAAGCTTTCTCCTCCAAAAAGATAGTGAGGAAAAGAGGATTGACTTCCTCCCTTAAAGAGCTGCTGAAAAAGAAGTGGTCTCTGACCCGCTCCATACCCTTGGTACCAGTTGCACTGCAGCTGAGTACTTACAAGGCACAGCGTACCATGAATTGGAGAGGCTCGGCTTTGAGGGGCAAACAGACACTTAACCTCCTTTGCTACGGCATAGAGACAGCTGCCTAAAGATATGGCAACACCTCCTGTCCCAGTAGTGCAGACTGCTCAAATGTCAGCACTGACAGCCGCAAGTGCAACAGCATTGTTGGCGCTGACCATCTCAGTACTGAAATAATTGGCATTACACCATTTTCTACACCACAAGGACCTGCTTGTTTAATTGACGCAGGAATCACCTCTCTTCGGTACCAATGTTTCTCCAGCATGTTCGGCACCATGTCAGGAATATCTTTGGCCCTTTCATTTTCCAGTGAGGAGGAAGATGCCTTCTGCTGTAAGGATGGCACCACCTATGCCATTCCCCACCCAGTGGGCCTACTGGGACCCCTAGGGACTATATAGGAGACAGTACCCTAGGCCCCTGAGACCCTACAAGGAGAGGATTAGATTTCCCCCACCATCCTCAATGACTGCCCCATCAGAGCCCCTTGAAGAAGGCTTTGAAGAACAGGAGGTGACCCTGGAACTGGACAAGACACCGGCAACTAACATTTCTTCTTCTTCCCAGACAAGGCCATAATGCCACCGCCACCCACATTTCCCAGAGCTCTTTAAAAGAATCACTGATTCCCTAGAGGTACCTCTAGAGGAGGTCCCAGAGTTTCAACACAAATTACTGGACAGTTTCCAAGCATTCTCTTCATCGAAAATTACGCTTCTGATAAACAACACACTCATGGAATCGGCTAAAAACATGGCAGACCCCGGCCATGATACTTCCCACTTCCAAGAGAGTGGATAAAAAGTACTGTTCCCTCAAAGGAACTGGACTTTTTATTTTCTCACCCCACATCAGATTTCTTAGTGGTTGATGCCATCAAACATTGAGGCAGGCAGCACCAATCCAGATCCACTTTGAATGACGACAAGTAAAAACAGTTAGACCTCTTTGGTCGCAAGACCTATTCATCAGCCACTCTTCGATTTCGGATCGCCAGTTACGCTGCTCTAATGGCAAAATATGACCACACGAACTATTCCAAACTCTCAGATTTTATTGACATAATTCCATAAGACTAAAGAGATCAATTTAAAGCCATCATTTCAGAGGGCCAACTCCCAGCTAAACCACCTAACAGGCATCTTTAGATGCGGCTGACCCAGCGGCAGACTCCACGGCTACTGTCCTAGTTATGCATCAAGTTTCGTGGCTTCACTTGTCTGGCTTCCCAAAAGAAATACTATCTATAACAGGTACCATCACATCACAGAGGGAAAATCTTTTTCTGAATGAAGTAGTGGTGGGAGTAAAAGCACAGTGAATGGAGGTCTATTCTGTACCTCAGAAAACTCAACAAATTCATCTACTGGTTCACAATGGTCACATTAGCAACAATAATATCAGCATTGGAACAAGGGGGCTGGTTTTCAGCCCTTGACCTACAAGATGCTTATTTTCACGTAACCATATATCTTGCACACAGGAAGTTCCTCAGGTTTACTCTGGGGACAGAATATTATGAATACAAAGTTCTGCCTTTTGGCCTTTTGACAACAGTGTGAGGTTTTCTCCTCTACCCCCCAAATTCTTGCGGTAGTGGCAGAGCACCTCCATAAGCAGGGAGTGACAATATTTCTCTATATGGACAATTGCCTTCTAAAAGCACCCACAGAGGCGGCAGATGCTATAGACATTCTGCACAGGATAGTCACCCTCTTCTCGCAGCTGGGATTCCAAGTAAACATTGACACCCGTGCAGAAACTGGACTTCAATGGGGCCCATCTTGAAGCTCTAGAGGCCAAAGCGTCCCTACCACCAACCAGATTAGTTACCGTAGTCAGTCTGATCTTCACGGTACTCAATAGCCCACAGATATCAGTGCAGATCTGTCTCCAACGATTAGGTCATATGGCAGCAACCTACATGACTTCACATGCTCTGCATTCAGGGTTGGCTAAGAACTGTCTACATTCCATACAAACACAGCCTGAACAGGCACCTCACTGTGCTGCTCAAAGTCAGACTCTCCACACTTTTGGACCCAATCCCACAACGTGTGTGGGTGTCCCTTTCATGCAGACTCCACCCTCAGTGCTTCTCACAACAAATCCCTCCTTGATGCGGGGCCCACCTACAACATCACACAATTCAGGGAAGATGGTCTCCCTCTGGGACACCATTACACACAAACCTCTTGGAATAGTGCAGTCCGCAACATGTGCTTGCACTTCCTTGGTCAGGAACAAAAGCAGCAATGCTTGCATGTTTTATCTAAACTGACAGGGGAGCAAGATCACGCTTCCTGTGCAGTGAAGCAGAAAACTGTGGAACTGATGTATCCGCTACAATGTCAACGTCTGCCTCGTATCTCTCCGGATGTCAAAACACCACAGCAGATACAAAGAGGAGGGAATTTTATCAGGACCATGAGTGGGAGCTAAACAACAAGGTTCTGCAGAGCATATTCAAACACTGGGGTCACCTATTCATAGACCTCTTCATGACATCCCAGAATTACAAATGCCTGCAATTCTGCTCAAGAGCAGGGTTGGACTTCTGATCCCTGGGCAATGCCATTCTTCTCAAATGGGATGTGCCTCTGCTATAGGTGTTTTCCCCCATCCCCCTGCTATCAAGGATAATACACAAAATAAGAGGAGACAAAGCCAAAGTCATAGTGATAGTGGCCCCAGACAAATTTTGGTACTCGTACCTTTTCAGGATGGCGGTATGTGCACCATGCACTCTTCCACTTCTGCCGGATCATCTATCGCAAGGTTTATCACCCAAACCTAGAGAGGCTTCGCCTGAGAGCATGGCTCCTACCTGGTTCTATCACGACGCACTGACTTGCTCGGAATAGCTGAAAGACATATTATTGAACAGCAGAAGGACAACCCACACGCAGGACTTCATAAATAGAGGAGATTCTACATCTGTTGCAAAAACAAACTATCCCAAGCCATTACCACCCCCCTTACCAATGATTTTAGAATACAGGCCAGAGTTCTTCAGTTGCAGCATATCCCTTAGCTCAGTCACAGTCCATCTTGCAGCTATTACAGCCTTTCATCACAAGGAAAAGCGGCATAAAGAAAAAGAAGAGGAAATAAGACCATAAAGTATATGAGAGATCTGTATTTTCCCTTCCTATCACCAAATGCTTTCTTAGGGATATCAGAAACGTCTACCCTGAAATATGAGTACCTGCCCCACCTTGGGCCTTAAACTTGGTAATAAACTGCCTTGCTGGGGCCCCATTTGAACCATTAGCAACATGCTAACATATCTGTCAATGAAGGTGATCTTCTTAATCACTATCACGTCTGCCTGACAAGTGGGAGAATCAGGGGCCCTCTTGGCACACCCACCATATGCTATCTTTTTCAAGGATAAGGTCACCTTAAAACCTCATCCTAAATTTTTACCCAACCAATCCATCTTTACTCATTTTTCTCCTAAACCTCATGGGAGCAAATGGGACTCAGTATTTCACACTCTGGACATCAAATGTGCACTCACATGCTACTTTTAGAGAACCAAGACCTACTGAAAGTCAGTGAAACTTTTTATTTCAACTTTGGAATGATCTGAAGGTTTTTCCTTTTCCAAGCAGACTATCTAAATGGATTTATGGATGCAGTCACCTTTGCTACCAACAGGAGGATATACAACCCTCAAAAGGGATCCGAACCCATTTCACCAGGTCCTTATCAGTCTTAGTAGCCTCTCTCAACAATGTACCAATCATGGACATCCATAAAGTGGCCACCTGGACATCTGCATACGTGGTCAGAAAACACTATGCAATAGATCTGAGTTCAAGTTTGGATGAATTGGTAGGACTTGGTGTATTATCATCAGTTACCCATGCAACTCTTAAGCCCCTTCCATCAATGGAGGGGCACTGCTCAACAGTCATCTAAAGTGGAGCACCCACAGGGACACTCTCTTCAGAGAAGAGAAGATTTCTCATCCTGTACAGTAACTGAGGTTCTTCGCAATGATGTTCCTGTAGATGCTACACTACCTGCCCTCTTCCTCTCTACTTCAGAGTTCAGTTTCTGGACTGTACGGTAGAGAAGGAACTTATAGGGGTCTGGTTGTGTGGTGCTAGATCAATGTCTGTCAAACTTTTTTACTGGTGACCCTTTTCACATAGCAAGCCTCTGAGTGCGGACCCCCCCCCCCCTTATAAATTAAAAACACCTTTTTATGTATATTTAACCTATTATAAATCCTGGAGGCAAAGCGGGGTTTGGAGTGGAGCTTGACAACTCGTGACCCCCTGAGAGGTCCCGACCCCCAGTTTGAGAACCCCTGTGCTAGATAGATGCCGACGATGGCACGAGATGGGGAGAGCACATGCATGACCCAGATGAGCACTGCTACTGAAATTCTCCGATCAAAGGTGCAGGGATGTACAATCACCTGAAGTGGAGTACCCATAGTGACACCAATTTGAAGAATCTGTTACTTCACAGGGTGAGTAACCTTCTCTTATTATTCTCTCCCCTCACTGTTTTATTACTGCCAAGTATTAGAATGACCTGTTAACTCTGTGTATTTTTAAATGGCTTTTTGTCTAAGAACGGAATCTGAAGTTTATTCTGGACTTTATTTGCAGATGGCCTCACTAAAAGGTGAACAGGAAAGCATTTGAGTGGTAGTGCTTTGTTAAATATTTAGGTATATTGTTAAGGGAAACCCATTGCTACATATTTAATTTCTCTCAAACACTCTTGTGCTAATATTGAATATAAGACAGTGAATTTCCCTAGTAGAAAAAGTCTTAGTTTGACATCCTCAGCAGGTGCAGGCCCTACAACCTTTTAATGTCACTGTTTGTTTGCCAGTATAGAAGCATGAGATTGTTTCCTTTTCTACATTGCATTACTTTTCCCCCAATCCTCCTGGTGCCAGGGACAGGGGAGAAGACTTGAGTAAACTGTTTAAGCAGCATTAACTTAAATTATGTCTGAGGTAGCGTAAATATGCAAGTAATTATCCCATTGTAAGGCTGTGTGTGAATGGGGATTTTACAAAAATCATTCCCACCAGTGCCATCCCCAGTCATCTATAAAATTTCTTAGTGTAAACAAGGCTGTAAGAAGGTACCAAGGAGGAATGAGTGACTCAGGGATGTGACTGTCGAAGAACAGATAAGATGTGGTAGGCTGATTTCCTAGCAAATCTATGAATATTTTAAAGGTTATTAGGAAACCCTTACACTCTTGTTCCCCTTCCCTCCATCCCTGCTCACTTGAAAGTTGACTTGCTTTGTCAGAAAGGGCCACAGAATAAATATCTTGTTGATAGTTTGTATTTCAATTAGTTTCCCATCTGATGTTTCTCAGATGTTATTTCTCAGTCTACAGTGCGGACTAAATAGTGCTTTTTAATGGTTTTTAAGACCTTGTCTACACTACAGGTTTTGCTGACAAAAGTCAGCTTTCATGCACAAAACAGTGGAAGTCTACGTACTGCAATGCTTCTCTGCCAACAGAACTCTCTCCTGCTTTGCTGACAAAATAAAACCACCTCAGTGAGAGGCATAGAGCTTTATGTGGCAAAGTTATATTGACAAAGTGTCAGTGTCGGCACTGTACTTGGTTATGTTGCTATACTTGGCCTCCAGGAGGTGTCCCACAAATACCCATCCTGACCGCTCTGGTCAGCAGTTTGAGCTCCACTGCCCTGCACCCAGATACACAGGCATCCACCCCTCTCTCTTTAAAGGCCAGGGAATTTTTGAAATTCCACTTCCTGTTTCCTCGGTGGGAGCAGCTCACATTGCGTTTTCCCAGCTCATCATGGTGGCTCCGTGCAGCAAACGCTCTCCTACTTGGAGCACACCTGAGTTGTTGGATCTGTTGGCGCTGTGGGGAGAGGAGGCTGTGCAGTCCCAGCTCCGCTCCAGCTGTAGGAACTTCTATACCTATGGTCAGATTTCTCATGGCATGTTGGACAAGGGCTACAAACGGGACACGCATCAGTGCCATGTGAAGATGAAGTAGCTGAGGCAGGCCTACCAGAAGACAAGGGAGGTAAAAGTTGCTCTGATGCTGCGCCAAAGACCTGCCACTTCACTTCTATAAGGAACTGGATGCTATCCTTGGTGGCAACCCCACCTCCACTGCTGAGAAACCAGTGGATACTCTGGTGGGAGTGGACAGTGGACTTAACCAGGTGGACGAAGTTGTGGATGAGGCGGTTGGTTGAGTTGGAGGACAATGTGGAACACTACTGGGTCGTCTGGTGGTGTGGTGAGTTAGGACTTCTCTTCTACTCTGGACGGGTCTAGTCAGTTCCAGCAGTCTGTCTCTTGTGCTCATGATGCAGGAGAGGAGAGCCCTCTTAAATGATATTTTTGAGTTGATGCTGATCGGAGCAAGGAGGACATGTTCAGAGAGGTGCGCCAATCCTCAGAGGCTGAAAAAAAGAGAACACAGGGAGTGGAGAGAGACCCTGAAGGAAAAATTTAAAATAGAAAGGCAGGACAGAAAGGAGAGTGAGGAGCGCATTGTAAAGGGCCAGCAGTGGATGAGAAACATGATGGAGGAGCAAACAGAGATGTTGAAGTGCCTAATCGCGCTCCAGGCAGAATACGTGTGCCCCCTCCCCTGGCTGATACAGAACTGCTTTCCCCAAACTCCTCCCACACATACCTTGCAACTTCCCGGAACGTCTCGGTACCCCATTCACTCCACTCCTTTGGACAGTTTCCAAACTGAGAGCTGGACTTACACACAGCTATAAGAGTCTATGTGCCCTGCATTCTTATCTCCCATCCCACCAAGTCTTTTGTTTGTGTTGTTAATTGGTATTTAATAAAAACAAACTCCCAAAAAGATAAGCAATCTTATAATCTCGTACACGTGGTGGTTGCTTATGGTAGTAATACATAGTGTCAGTTTGATTATTTGCTGACTGTAAATCCCAGTCAGGAATCATCACAATTTCGTGCAAGGTGGCAAGTTAACAAAGCATGGCAGAATGCTATGCAGAAAAACACATTACTGGTGCTCTTTGTCAAAATGTTGCCTAAAAGCCTCCCTGACTTGAATAGCCCCCTATTATGTCCCCCATAATAGCTATGGTATCTGGCTGGTCAAATTCGGCAGTCAAACGATCCACCTCTGTGCTCCACCTTGGGGGAAACTTTTCACCCTTAGCCTCACAAATATGGAGCATGCAGCAGGCCGCTATGACCACAGGAATATTTTCTTGATTTTAGGCCTAATCTGTCATTAAGGTAGCACCAGTGCACTTTTAATCTGCCAAAGGCATGTTCGGTGGTCATTCTGCACCTGCTCAACCTATTGCTGAAGCACTTCTTGCTGCTGTCTAGGTTTCCCATTTAAGGCTTTGTGAGCCATGAGAGTAAGGGGTACACTGGGCCTTCTAGGATGACTATGGGCATTTCAACATTCCACACCATAAGATTCCAGTAGGGGAACAAAGTTCCTGGTTGGAGCATTGTGTGAACATGCACAAGCGATGTAACTATACTGGCTTTTGCTAGTCAATGCCAGTGTTCCTGAAGATGTGTGTCATGCACCTTCCCAGACCATCCCATGTTTATGTCAGTGAAATGCCCACCATGATCCACAACTGCCTGCAATACCATAGGGAAGTACCCTCTTTCTATTGATGTACTCTGTCACAAGATGGTCCAGGGCCAAAATTGGAATATGCATGCCATCTGTCGCCTGGCGCGGTTTGGGAATCCCATTGCTGCAAAGCCATCCACTTCTTCACGCTTATTGCCAAGAGTCACAATCCTTTGTAGCAGGATGCAATTAATGGCCCTGCACACTTGTTTTACTGCAGCCCCAATGGTTGACTTCCTGACTCCAAACTGATTCATGTCTGACCAGTAGTAATCTGAAGTTGCAAGGTTCCACACAGCGATAGCCACATGCTTCTCCACTGAGAGGGCAGCTCTCATTTTGATGCCCTTGTGCTGCAGTTCTGGGGTGAGCTCTGCACACAGTTCCAGGCAGGTGCTTGTCATCCCAGGCCTGCATAACAATGAAATCTAACCACTCTGTGCTTGTTTCCCAAACCCCAAAGCAATGGTCCAGTGTGTTCAGCTGCTCTGTGAATGCCAAAAGTAATCTGGTGGTGTGTGTTTCTATGGCACACAGCAGGTCAGTCAACTCTGATTCCTGTTCAGATTGGGAGCTCATGATATCCTGCATGGCCATCCGCAATATGTTCATAACAGTGACCACAACAGTAGATAGCAATGCGGTATCCATCCTTTCAGACAGAGATGGTGGCCGCACAGTAAAGATGGAGCTGTTGAAAAATGCTACGAAATGCAGTTGGAAGCCCACAGAATGCTGGGACAGAAAAAAACTGCATCATGGGACATAGAACCCACACTTGTGATGCACTGCAATCCATTCTGCCTTCCCACAAGTCCTAGCTGCAAAAGGTGTTGAGTAGCACAGTGGATAGCTACCCACAGTGCACTGCTCTCTCTGGTGGTGCTAGAGCACCAACTGGATGTGCTCTGCTGACTGAAGGAGCATTGTGTGAACACGCACAAGTGATGTAATTATACTGGTTTTTGATAGTCAATGCAAGTTAAACTGACAAGACAGTTAGGCCTTGTCTACACTATAGAGCAAGTGTGACAATTTTTTAAGGGGAACAGCAAAGAGATATCGAGGCCAAACTCAAGTCTTGCTGCAGATCTTGAGAACTCTTCACAGAATTCCTGACACTGCCAATATATTTTTTTTTTTGACCTATCTTCCTAGGAAAAGTAATATCACTCTCTGTATTAATATGCTTTTTTGGTGTGTAAATACACTAAACTCAAGTGTGGTTTTAGTGGCTTTAAGTATGTGACTATCAGTCTTTAAATTAGATATTTACTTGGTACTCAAGATTGGATATCTTCTTCGAGCCAACATTTAGATGAAGGAATTATGGAAGAAGAAATGCATATTATGTCTAGTTTTAGCTCTGACTTCTGGTAACATTCTGTTCTTCCCAGGACTCTGCAGAATTTGCCGCCCAAAAGAGGGGAAAAAAACAGCTGTACAAATAATTAGTGGGTCAGAGGGTATGTCCATTAGAGACTAAATGAATTGGATATGCACAGCTTACTTGTATTCTACAAATACCCGTAGAAATGAAAGACAAGAATGAATTACAGTACTTTGCCTAGTCACTATACAAGACTAATGAAGATGGAAATGTAAGTTTTTGTTACTGATTGGGAGGGAAAAGATCATCTTCAAGACAGTGAGGTCTTGCAGTGGAATTAATAATTAGGGAAGTTAAATAAGGGAGTGGATTTCCAACACAGAATTTGGTTAAAGGATTTTTTATGTCTCTGTGTTGGACAAGATGGCCCAAAAATTAGCTTCTAATCTTATTCAGGGGTGAAGCCTATAGCTGTATTTCATCTGTGTACTACCGCAAAATCATCTTAGTCTTCCTAAATCCTTCAGTTTTGGATACAGATGAATAGGGCCATACTACTTTGTCATTTCAGAAACTCAGACCATTTCACTCCTACCCATCTCAGGATCCAAGACAAAAAATATTCCTATCGAAAAGCTCTCCATGGCCTTGTTCAACTCCTACTTTGTCATCACCTCTGTTTGTTCATTCCATTTGCCTTTACCTCCTGTCTCTTTAGTATGACTCAATACACTTGGACTTCTAAGTGTAATTTACATGGAACTCCTCAAGGACACACTTTTTCTTTTCCATCTCACCTTTGAACCCTTCCATCTGTTTCATGTTAGCCTATAATTGATCACCTCTACTTACCCATTCTTCCCTGACATTACTGATTGCTTACATTCATCACTAATTAGTCTGCAAGACAAGTTTTTTGCTTTTCAATTTCATCCCTTCTTCCTTGTCTGTAGCGTCCCTTGTTCTGCCTGTGTAACCCATGTGCTTTATAAAGTAGTATCTTGCTGACTTTTTTTGAAGCCAAGAAAAGCAATGGGGAGGGGGAATGGATTTGCATCAGCCATTTGCATCTTTGGTTCACCTGTGTGCACAGCGGAGTAGGGAAAATGATTATAAGTTCCAGAACAAAGGCATGGCAATGACTGTAAGCTCTTTGGAGCAGGGGCTGTCTTGGTTCTGTATTAGTACAGCACCTAGCACAATAGATTCCTGGTCCTTGACTAGGGATCCTAGGCAGTGGTACCAATTGAGGAGGAAGTGGTAAATGCCCTTCCACCCCCAGGTTTTTGCACTTTAAGTATTGACCCTATGCTAAATCAGTACAGCTGTTGCCAGAGCCAACCGGAGCATCACTTTGGCTGCAACACCACTGAAATTTGACCCAGCTGCCCCTTTTTACAGTTGGAGGGGCATATGAGCCAAATATTAGTGAATGGCATTGAAACCTAGCACATGAGGTTGCAGCATCACTCAAATTTGGCCCTGCTGCTCTATCATCCAGGTGGAGGGGTGGCTGGCCCTAAAAGTGTTGGGAGTCAGTTCCTGCACAACAGAGCACAGGGGAGTCTGCTGAGAACTCTACTCCTGGCAGCACTGGCTCAATGAAGCAGATGGGTAAGAGAGATGGGAGACTGAGGCTCCCTAGCTGAGGGAGACCTGCTGCCCCAGTGTGGGGGAGGAGGTTCGGACAAGTAGGACCAGAGCGGAGTCCTTTCTGCATAGTTGGCAGGGACTAGAATTGCTTCCCCTTCCAAATATCTGAATTGATGCCTCTGCTTGTAGGCACTTATCTTAGAGCTTAGTCCATCCCGTGCTTTGCTGCACGTTAGGCAAGGATGGCAAATGTAGATAGCCCATCAACTACTTTTCTCTCCAGATCTTCCCATTTCATGTTGGGGTACTTGATGTCATTCAGAATTGTTTGTTTCCATGTTATTCGTGCTCTTCCTCTTTCTTCTTGCATTTTCTGGCTTCTTTTCAAGGGCAGTATTTGGTAAGTGTTCTCTTTCCATTCTCAGCAGATGTCCCAGCCACTGATGTCGACTTTTGTAGATTATTTGTGAGGGTGTTTGTTTCCCAACCTTTTTTTTTTTCATTTCCAATCTGGGCATTTAAATCTCTCGTAACCAAGACAAGATCGTGGTTTGGTACTTCTTTCATTACGTTGTTCAATTCTGTATAGAACCTCTCTTTATCCTCTTCATCTGCATCGTTGTTTGGAGCGTATGCCTGGACTGTGGTGCACTTAATGTGCTGAGAGAGGAATCTAGCTGCCAGTAGCTTATCTGATATTGGCAGCCAATTCATAAATGATTTTTTCAGCGCTAGTCATGATGATTCCTACACCTCTCTCTCATGTTTGGTTCCACCTGAATATAACCTTGTTTTTTCTCCAGATGTTATCATACCTTGATCTTTCTACCTAACTCATGAAGGAAAATATTAATAGATAGGAGCTATAGGGAGCCCTACCAAATTCACGGTCCATTTTGGTCAATTTCAAATTCATAGGATTTTTAAAATTGTCACTTTCATGATTTCAGATATTTCCATCTGAACTTTCCTGGGGTTATAACCAGAGGGTCCCGACCCAAAAGAGGGTTGTGGGGACAGTGGTCGCAAGGCTATTGTAGCGGGGTCACAGTATTGCCATCTATACTTCTGTGCTGCTGCTGCTGACAGAGGCATTACCTTTAGAGCTGGGCAGCGCAGATGTGGAGGTGTGTATCAATTGGGGAGGGCAGGACCAGCCTTACAGGTGGGCAACTGTGCAGGGCCCTGTAGTTGGGGAGCGCTGTGCCACCCCCCCAGCCAGCTCATGGCCCCTTTAACCACTAAGCACTGGGCCCAGAGCAAGGAGGGGCAGGGCTGGGTGCAAGGGTGCTGGAACCTTTTTGGAAGTGAGAGGGCCACCAATACTGGAACCAGGGGTGGCAAGGACCATGCCTTTCACTTTTTAACATGGGCATAGTTTGCGGGAGCAGAAGGAGGCATTGCTCCCCCAAACTGTAAGCCTTTGGGCAGGCACAAAGTGGTGCTGACAGGGGCTGTACTTCGTGCTAGCATTGGCCCTGGAACCTCAAACCTCAGGCAGGTGCAGAGTGGCGTCCAGCTCCTCTGCCACCAAGAGAGCAAGAGGGAACCTGGCATGAGTAAGAGAAGGAAGGGGACCTCACGCTAGGCATAACCAATCCCCAAATGCAGCCACAAGGGGATGCCCCAGCCACAGACTAAACCCTGTTACAAAGTCACGTTTGGCTAACAGTTATCCGCTTTAAATAGGGACTCTGTCTGTGTAAAGAGCTCAGAGTCTGAACTTAGTAAGAAGAAGGTGTATAACTGCCTGTTTAACTTGCTTCTCTTCTGTGGAAAAGAGTGCCTTATACAAATCTAGGGAATGAGTATCTTACATGCAGATATGTCAAAATCTGCAATACTTAGTTGCAGGCAAAGTTCTCTGTCTGACTACGCAAGTTGAGCAGACCAAGGCCAGGTCTACACTGCGACTTTAAATCGGTTTAATGGCCGATATACCGATTTAACGCTGTATCCGTTCACACGATGTCGTCATTAATATCGACTTTAACGGCTCCTTAAATCGATTTCGGAACTCCTCCCAAACTACTGACCTCACCCTCCCTTGTGAAGGCAGCCAGACAAACCCTTTTTGGCGCCTTTTTTCGCGAGGGAAGTGCACTTGAGGCAAAACGCCATAGCCACAGTGCAATCATGGACCCTGAGATCACAACCGGATATCCTGGACCCATGCTCCAACCACCTCGCTTACTCTCGTGCGTGACTATTACTGGAACCATGAACTGCAAGGCAGGTGAGGAGAGCGAGAGGCAGCTATTGCTGACGCCAGAGGACAGTGATGACGAGATGGAGGCAGGAATTCTCCATAACGCTCACCCCAGCGTTTTGGAGCTACTCTATTAACCGGGGCATCTTCGTAGCCATTGAACGCCAAATTTGGGTCACGTGGAACAAGCACAGGACTGGTTGGGCCACATTGTTTTAACGGTGTTAGTGAACGTATTCGCAGTGGCTGCGAACTTTCGATGCGTAAGAGCACTTTCTTAGAACTTTGTGACATGCCTTTGCCCCTGCCGCTGAAAATGCCATAATACAAACATTGAGAGCAGCCCTGACAGTGGAGAAAGCGAGTGGACAATAGCCCTGCTGGAGCTTGCAACACCAGACAGCTACCGGTCGTCGGGAACAATTGGTGGGCAATCTACTGTGGTCCGGCTGCGTTGAGATGCGATGCTATGAGTAATGCTCATAGATAAGCAATAGCAATATATATCATATATTATGCTATGCGAATTGTTGAACGTGAAAACAGAGTTGTTTGTTAGGACTTCTCGAGTTACATCGTTAGAATATTGTAATAGCTAGGACTGGTCATTTATAGGCCTTGCGAGACTCGAGAGAGATTTTAGCCTTCATGTCCGAGATATAAGAATAATAAAGTCTTGCTGCATTGAGTACGCTCATAGATGTGAACCCATATCGCGTCTCATGACTCCAGTTGTGGCACCTCAAGACACAAGCACAGAAGCTTGAACACAGTACAGTGTACACGTACATAGGGGTACTGGCATGTTAACTTTTCTAATGGTGAATGTCATATAGTCACTGGGTGCTCAGAGACCACTCATGGTGTTTACAGATTTACACACCATCGTATACCAAAAAATGTAGGTAGACGTAGAATTGAAGGCTGATACTATTAACATGTTTGGTTATAAGTGCTCAGGAAGCGGGGATCATGACGCTCCGTCTTCAGGAGCACTAGTCTGTTGAATGGCTTCTGCAGCAAGGGAATACTTCCCAGAGCCAGAAAAATGAACCGCTGGGAATGTTCAAGCCTTATAGTTATCCTGGGGACCCAGCCTTACCCCTTGATGCCATGGCTCATGAAGCATACACCTGGCAGGCCTGGACATGGTCATGAGCTGATTCAACTACAGGCTGAGCAAGTGGCGCGGATGGTGGTAATAGAACTGTGCATTTGGCCGCTTTAAAGGGTCGCTGGCGATCATTAACTTACATCGCTCAGACCTCAGTCCAAACCAGTGTCACTGCTTGGCTACTCTGCTTGCTGTGTGCTCCAACAATCTTTTGAGACTAGGGGGAGCATTTATGGCTGGTGGAAGGCTGAGGCAAAAATCACCTGGCCGCTGAGTACGAGCAGCCAGAGACCAGGGCGATTAGAGGCACACCTCGAGCGCTGCGTATCAGAGGAAAGCCTGAAACGAGTTGCAGCACGGTCAGGGTACGGCTGTGACTCTGTTTGCTTCCCTGATGGGACTTATTCAGTGTAGCAACTCATCTCGCTCTGCCGCGCGTTGTTGAGTTCAGCGATTAAGTCGCACTGATTATGAGAAACTTTCGGATGATAGTTCGATTACTTGTTCGCTTTTACGAAAATCATTTACTTGTGTCTGAAGAGAGTGATTCATTAAATCACAAAGCTTAGTACTTTTAGGTGCTCTTTCTGTCATATCAAATCATGTTGTATTTTCGGCGTGTGACGTGATGGCTGCACCTGTAAGCAACCCATCTCGCTAGCTCTTCCGCTTATCGGATGTATTCTTTCCTTATTATGAGCGTAACTAATCCACAGTTATAGTTAGGCGATCGAGTTCCATTAGAAAGGTTGGTCAGCGCTTGGCTGTTGGTGCATATTTAGTGAAGCGGAAGGAAGAGTTAGAAGAACTCGATCAGTTGATATGCGAGCTCATTAGATGACCTCCGAGTTTGTAGCGGGATTACAGCCTTTTGCCTTAACTGCTCCAGGCGGCTGTGGAGAGTAGGTGGGTGCAGAAAGCCTTCCCCACGCGTTCTTACACGTCTGGGGAGGGAAGATTGGGACGTGGGCTTGCAGGGAGGTGATAAGGGGCTGCACGGCACTCTGTACTGCGCTGGCTCTCCTGAAGATCAGCCATGCGTTGAGATACAGTTTGAGCACGCAGCAGCTGCAGCGTTGCCATACTCGCCAACGCTGGTTCTTCCTGCCTAGCCCTCAGGATCGTTCACTGGCATCTTTCCTGTACTTTTGCCTACCACATCCTTCCAATCATTCTGTTCTATCCCTCTCACTTGTGTAGTACTTCAATAAAAAATTTTTTTTTTTCTAGTTTTTTTGGGGGAACATTCAGTCTCGCTTCTTTTCTTCCTCCGCCGTTTCAGAGCACGCCCTCGTGATGGCCTAGCGGATGCCGAGAAATTGTTGCACTGCCATGGGGAAGGCAAATCCAGGAGATAAGTATGTGGAAAGATACATTTGTCAGAGCATGATAGTACTCTTTCACATAGAACACTATCCACCTTACAGAGCACATGTGATCTCCATACAAGGTCATTTTTTGTTATGTTTAATACTTCCGTGTTCTGTGTGGAACTGGTGTGGCAAACACACCAGACGCAGTACGGGGCAACCGTACTCCACGCGGCGCGATGCTTTATAGGTAAGTAAGCTTTAAGTTGACTTCTCCGCCGTTCATATACACATGTATCCTATTTAACGATGTGATAGTCTTGCTACCTGTAAGAGGAACCTGCAAAGCTCGATAACCCCCCTCTTCACAATCCACCAACAGCGCATGGCTCCTATTCTATATACTCGATCGCTGCTAGTGATCACCCTACTTCACCCCCGCCATTCG
>NC_133771.1:47610978-47628346 GCF_003597395.2 Chelonoidis abingdonii
CGAATGGCGGGGGTGAAGTAGGGTGATCACTAGCAGCGATCGAGTATATAGAATAGGAGCCATGCGCTGTTGGTGGATTGTGAAGAGGGGGGTTATCGAGCTTTGCAGGTTCCTCTTACAGGTAGCAAGACTATCACATCGTTAAATAGGATACATGTGTATATGAACGGCGGAGAAGTCAACTTAAAGCTTACTTACCTATAAAGCATCGCGCCGCGTGGAGTACGGTTGCCCCGTACTGCGTCTGGTGTGTTTGCCACACCAGTTCCACACAGAACACGGAAGTATTAAACATAACAAAAAATGACCTTGTATGGAGATCACATGTGCTCTGTAAGGTGGATAGTGTTCTATGTGAAAGAGTACTATCATGCTCTGACAAATGTATCTTTCCACATACTTATCTCCTGGATTTGCCTTCCCCATGGCAGTGCAACAATTTCTCGGCATCCGCTAGGCCATCACGAGGGCGTGCTCTGAAACGGCGGAGGAAGAAAAGAAGCGAGACTGAATGTTCCCCCAAAAAAACTAGAAAAAAAAAAATTTTTTATTGAAGTACTACACAAGTGAGAGGGATAGAACAGAATGATTGGAAGGATGTGGTAGGCAAAAGTACAGGAAAGATGCCAGTGAACGATCCTGAGGGCTAGGCAGGAAGAACCAGCGTTGGCGAGTATGGCAACGCTGCAGCTGCTGCGTGCTCAAACTGTATCTCAACGCATGGCTGATCTTCAGGAGAGCCAGCGCAGTACAGAGTGCCGTGCAGCCCCTTATCACCTCCCTGCAAGCCCACGTCCCAATCTTCCCTCCCCAGACGTGTAAGAACGCGTGGGGAAGGCTTTCTGCACCCACCTACTCTCCACAGCCGCCTGGAGCAGTTAAGGCAAAAGGCTGTAATCCCGCTACAAACTCGGAGGTCATCTAATGAGCTCGCATATCAACTGATCGAGTTCTTCTAACTCTTCCTTCCGCTTCACTAAATATGCACCAACAGCCAAGCGCTGACCAACCTTTCTAATGGAACTCGATCGCCTAACTATAACTGTGGATTAGTTACGCTCATAATAAGGAAAGAATACATCCGATAAGCGGAAGAGCTAGCGAGATGGGTTGCTTACAGGTGCAGCCATCACGTCACACGCCGAAAATACAACATGATTTGATATGACAGAAAGAGCACCTAAAAGTACTAAGCTTTGTGATTTAATGAATCACTCTCTTCAGACACAAGTAAATGATTTTCGTAAAAGCGAACAAGTAATCGAACTATCATCCGAAAGTTTCTCATAATCAGTGCGACTTAATCGCTGAACTCAACAACGCGCGGCAGAGCGAGATGAGTTGCTACACTGAATAAGTCCCATCAGGGAAGCAAACAGAGTCACAGCCGTACCCTGACCGTGCTGCAACTCGTTTCAGGCTTTCCTCTGATACGCAGCGCTCGAGGTGTGCCTCTAATCGCCCTGGTCTCTGGCTGCTCGTACTCAGCGGCCAGGTGATTTTTGCCTCAGCCTTCCACCAGCCATAAATGCTCCCCCTAGTCTCAAAAGATTGTTGGAGCACACAGCAAGCAGAGTAGCCAAGCAGTGACACTGGTTTGGACTGAGGTCTGAGCGATGTAAGTTAATGATCGCCAGCGACCCTTTAAAGCGGCCAAATGCACAGTTCTATTACCACCATCCGCGCCACTTGCTCAGCCTGTAGTTGAATCAGCTCATGACCATGTCCAGGCCTGCCAGGTGTATGCTTCATGAGCCATGGCATCAAGGGGTAAGGCTGGGTCCCCAGGATAACTATAAGGCTTGAACATTCCCAGCGGTTCATTTTTCTGGCTCTGGGAAGTATTCCCTTGCTGCAGAAGCCATTCAACAGACTAGTGCTCCTGAAGACGGAGCGTCATGATCCCCGCTTCCTGAGCACTTATAACCAAACATGTTAATAGTATCAGCCTTCAATTCTACGTCTACCTACATTTTTTGGTATACGATGGTGTGTAAATCTGTAAACACCATGAGTGGTCTCTGAGCACCCAGTGACTATATGACATTCACCATTAGAAAAGTTAACATGCCAGTACCCCTATGTACGTGTACACTGTACTGTGTTCAAGCTTCTGTGCTTGTGTCTTGAGGTGCCACAACTGGAGTCATGAGACGCGATATGGGTTCACATCTATGAGCGTACTCAATGCAGCAAGACTTTATTATTCTTATATCTCGGACATGAAGGCTAAAATCTCTCTCGAGTCTCGCAAGGCCTATAAATGACCAGTCCTAGCTATTACAATATTCTAACGATGTAACTCGAGAAGTCCTAACAAACAACTCTGTTTTCACGTTCAACAATTCGCATAGCATAATATATGATATATATTGCTATTGCTTATCTATGAGCATTACTCATAGCATCGCATCTCAACGCAGCCGGACCACAGTAGATTGCCCACCAATTGTTCCCGACGACCGGTAGCTGTCTGGTGTTGCAAGCTCCAGCAGGGCTATTGTCCACTCGCTTTCTCCACTGTCAGGGCTGCTCTCAATGTTTGTATTATGGCATTTTCAGCGGCAGGGGCAAAGGCATGTCACAAAGTTCTAAGAAAGTGCTCTTACGCATCGAAAGTTCGCAGCCACTGCGAATACGTTCACTAACACCGTTAAAACAATGTGGCCCAACCAGTCCTGTGCTTGTTCCACGTGACCCAAATTTGGCGTTCAATGGCTACGAAGATGCCCCGGTTAATAGAGTAGCTCCAAAACGCTGGGGTGAGCGTTATGGAGAATTCCTGCCTCCATCTCGTCATCACTGTCCTCTGGCGTCAGCAATAGCTGCCTCTCGCTCTCCTCACCTGCCTTGCAGTTCATGGTTCCAGTAATAGTCACGCACGAGAGTAAGCGAGGTGGTTGGAGCATGGGTCCAGGATATCCGGTTGTGATCTCAGGGTCCATGATTGCACTGTGGCTATGGCGTTTTGCCTCAAGTGCACTTCCCTCGCGAAAAAAGGCGCCAAAAAGGGTTTGTCTGGCTGCCTTCACAAGGGAGGGTGAGGTCAGTAGTACCCAGCACCACCCGGGGCAATGTTTTCTGCCCCATCAGGCACTGTGCTCTCAACGCGGAAGTGGGAACTATGGGATAGCTGAGGAACAGCTACCCACAGTGTACCGCTCCTGAAATCGATGGTAGCTTTGGACCATGGATGCAAACAATTGATGTCGTGATCCCACTGTGGACGCGCTAAACCGATTTTATTAGATCTGTTTTGTAATATCGGATTAAGCTAATTCGAAGTAATTGTGCAGTGTAGACGTACCCCAAGTCAACTATTCAGAGACCTGAATGCTTCTCTCTACAAAGATAGACTGACCAGATTGAAATGTTTGGCTATGGACTGCAGTTTTTATTCTCGTTTGGAAGAATCCAGGCGATTGTTGCGTTTTGCTGTCTGTGCTTGGTGTTTACTAAAATCTGATAGTATTCCACATGCGCAAAGTATGTCTTTGAACATTTTACTGCAGCATGCCACACAGCACTGAACTGAGCAGAGTACAAACAAAATAGATACACTACCCCCTATCAGTGTTGCCAACTGCTGGTAATCCAGAGGCAAGTGGAGGATGGGCTGCACAAGGAGAAAGTTATGAAAACTGAAGCGTTCTCTCCTCTCCTGTTCTCCCCTATCCCGTCACTGTCTAAATTTAAAACTGGCAGTTAGACCTTCCCAAAGGGATACAATATTGTTCCATAGATATATCTCGAGGAGCCAAGGCAGAGCTTTAGAACCACTTTAGAAATGTTGAGTAAAATTGCCAAATATTAGCAAATACAAGCTGACAAGATTAACCAGCTGATCACAGTACTCCATTTCTGATTTGGGCTAGAAAATTGATCCAGAGACTGACTACACCTTCAGAAGTTTAAAAAAATCCAACAACTCACCTTCACCTTTACAGAGGAGCATGGAGCATTTCCAATATCTTGGTAAGTTAACAGGGAAAGGAAATCCAGCTGTGGGAAACTTCAGTGTGATTGTAGGCACTAAGGCATCACACCACTGAATGGAATAACTCCTGAATACCTTTTAAAAAAATCTGAGCCTAAGTCTCATTTTCAAAAGTGATTTAGGGCATGTCTACAGTACAAACTTTTGCTGACACTAGTTACGTTGACATAAAGCAGCTGCAGTTAGTATATCACCTGTGCGTATTCATGCATGGCTCTTTGCATCAGTGCTGCTTGTGCTGCTTGTGTTGATGCACAATACAGTGCATTGTGGCTAGATATCCCATTTTATTCTATGTAGAAGTGAGTGGCTTTGTTCTGGAAACCACTTAAAACTAAGTTGTTTCACCATATGGTGAAAACCTACTAGGGGGAAAAACAAGTAAAATAGTGCTAAACTGAACATGAGATACGTAGAGGTTTTTGGTTAAAAATGCAGGGAATTCTGTATTCAGACTTTTTTCTCCCAAGGTCATTTGTACATGAAATATAGCAAGCTTGCTAAATTGTCAGCGATAAGCATAACTTTTTCTTAAACAAGGGTAATAAATTACCAGAGAGCAACCCTGCCTGGAAAAAGGTATATCCTCTTACATACATGACTGCTGCGCTTGATTTTATCTACTTGTGTGCTGGCACAACTTTCGCTTTCTGTCAGTGTGGCTGCATTGTCATACGTCATAGAGCTTATGAGTGCTTTATAGCCTTACTATTTAGCAGTGCTTGCGCATAGTCTGTGTATGCCAGAACATCTGGGGCAGCACGTGTAAATGCAGAGCATTCATCAATGTGCAGCGTTAGAAAAAATCCTGGATATTTAAGCAGGATTTGAGTCCGTTATCCAGCAACAGTGAAAAGTATCTTACCTAGTTAGCTTTAGTATTGGCATGGATGTACTGTTTAAATATCAGCTATGAAACCTAATAGTGAACAGAAATGGAAGACACTGCATAGCCCACTGAAATTTAACACCATCTCAGGGACCTCAGTATTTTATACTGGTCATTGTCATTTCTTCCATTATGGTTATTTCTTCTATTATAATTATCAATCGAGGATGATTCTTGATAGGTACTGTGTTTCATCCTGGACCTTATTTCATATTTTTCCCTGCTCACCTATACCCTGTAATTTTCTTTAACCGTTAAATGAAAGAAGCTGAGAAATATTGTTTAAATCCTCTGCTTTAAATTGACCTTCAATGTTCAGATATTGCAGCTCTCTTGATAATCCTTTCCTGATTTCATCATGTAATGAAGAAAAATGAGGTTGTGTCAGCCTTAATTGATTTTTTTATCTACTTTTATGATAGCGTGACTCAAGTGAATATCGAATTCATGTTTTTGTAGGGGTGTGTGTGGAAGAAGGTGTAGATGAAAGGAGAGAAGAGACACTTTATGGGCAAGCCTCCTTTTCCCTCACTTTCCCAAACATCCTCAGTATTTGTTTCCACTTATTGAAGGCATTTCTGCTTCTGTAGTGAAATCATAATTCTTGAGTTTTACATGGGTCTGAAATGGGAGAAAATGGGCCAGGAAAGCATGTTCTTTCAATCTATGAATTATACATGATCTAAACAGGCTGTCTGCACTTCTTTATAATAGGAAATTTTGCATACTAAGAAAACTGAGGGGTTTTGTGTCAATTTAAAAATCAGTCTTTGGCCTTAATTTTACTTACCTGTGTTACAAATGACACTTAAGATAGCTGAAAGATTCGATGAAAAATATTTTCAGTGTACTTGTTTGTTCCATTTTTGTGTGAGTCTTTTATACAGAAGTAGAAGAGAATTTCTTTAAAATATGGTTATAAAACCAGAAAGTGGCATGGTAATTTAGGGGCATGAATCATTCCTGAAATTATTTCTTAGGTTTTTTTGAGTGTATTTCAAGATTGTTTCTGTTGTGACAAAATCAGGCCGGACGGCTGCAGGAGGGTCTGGGAAAACAGGTATATTAGCCCTAGAATGCTAAAGGCCCTTTTTCCTACAAGCGGGGAAGGGGTTACTTCTGGTCAATTAGGGACACCTGAGTCCAGTTAAGGGCTGCCAAAACCTGTTAAATCCGCTCTCTGGGGGCAGGACAAGCTGCTGCAAAGCTGGCAGCTGCAGGAAGATACACTTCTCCAGTGTGTGAGACTGCGCTCCTCCCCACAGGGGAGACGCCCAAACCCAGTGCCTGTTTATGGGAAGGACTGACACCTGTCCCGGGGGGGGGGGGGGGGGGGGGGCAGGGAAAGATATTCCCCTTTTGTTTTAGCGTGTGTGAGACTTTTTTCCCTTTGTTTAGCAGAGGAGCACTCTTCAGGCCTGCCCCGAGGCCTACCGGGAAGGCTCTGAGAAACAACCCTGAAGAGGGAAGATATACACTCCAGAGTGGGCCTGATTTACCCCAGGCCCTGACCCTGCCAGAGGAGGGAGCGCTAAGTCTGGCAAGGCAGAAGAGGTGCCTTGCCACAATGTCCTGTTTCTATATGCCTCCTCCAAAGCTATCCAGACCAGACTGAAAATAGTTCCTCCTTTGATTTTGGAGAAGAGGGAAATATAGGTACTAACTGTGTTTGGGTTGCACCGAGACAGGATTCTAGGTGGTCATTAGTTTTTAAACTGTTGTTCCTATCACTGTAGCATTTGTCTTGAGATAGATATTATATAGTGTCCACCACGTGCTTTGGTGTTATACAAAGAGAAGACGAGGTCCCTGCTTTGAGGAGCTAAAATCTAATGCTAACTGAAGTATAGTTCAGACATGTCAAAATGAAGCCCAAACACTCAATGAAGTGCAGGGGCAAATACGGTTGTTCTCTCCTCATCGATTGGACAACTGTCTCGTAAGGGGGCAGTGTGACGAAGTGGGAATGTTCTTAATGTTTTCTCTGAATGCTGTGTGGCTTCCTCACTTTCCCCTATGCACTTCTTAAGTATCTAGGTGGTGGGATAAGGGGGTGTGATTGTTGCAGACCCTTAGAGGGCCGGGGAGTGATGCTGTCTGCACAGAGAATGGCCGACACCCTGTCTCCTGGCAGCTGATGGCCTGGGCCCCTCCCCTGCAAGGTGCCAGCTGAAGGTGTTGGAGAACAAAGAGATCAGGTGACCTCCTGGCCTGGGAAAGAGACAAAGCCTAGCGGAGATGGGGCTGGAGAGTTTCAGTTTGGAGTTGGCTGGGGACGTGGAGTGAGTGCAGACCTGGGTGTCTGTCTCACTGCCCCCCAAAATGGACCCGGCTGAGGGGTCCTGTTCTCTATTCCTACAAGCTCTATTTTAGACAGTGTTCCTGTTGTCTAATAAACCTGGCTGGCTAAAAGTCACGTCTGACTGCGAAGTTAGGGTGCAGGGCCCTCTGGTTTCCCCAGGACCCCGCCTGGGTGGACTCACTGTGGGAAGCGCATGAAGGGGCAGAGGATGCTGAATGCTCCAAAGTGTGACCCAGGAAGGTGAAGCTATATGAGCTTCTTGCCCTGAAGACAATCCGCTCACAGAGAGGAGACTTCACCAGAGTCCTGAGTGGCTTCGTAGGGAGCAGTTCCAGAGCATTGCCCATGACAGGCAGGAAGGAGTGAACTGTGAGCAGACCCATGGGTCAACCATCCTGTATGCTGGCAGCAAAAAGGACTATGCTATAACAAAGGGCTATGGCAAAATACATGGGAACCAGAACAGGCACTGTGTGGCTAACTCTGAATGCCAACTGGTGCCTTCTTTCTACCCCTGTACTGTGCCCAGTTTAGTCCGTTATGAACAATATTCAAATGGGGGAATGAGATGAAAGCTGTCTAATTCAAAAGTCAAACTTGGCACCTGTATTTCTGTGCAGGGATGGGTAGAGTCTTGCATTTCCCTTTGTACAGGGCATCTTAACATGGCTAATTGTAAACTTGTGGGCTACAAATCTTGCCATTCCTGTGATAGGTGAATTTAACTGAAGGTGGACACAGCAGGTGCCTCTTCTGTCTAGGAGAGATCCATAGACTGCAGTGGTCTCCAAACTGGTAGGGGGCGACATGGGGGAATGTTCGGGGGGTGGGGGGGTCAAGTGTGGCAGGGCCCTGGACAGCCCTCATGGAGCACGAGGAGGAAGTGCCTGCCTGCTCCTGGCCCTGGCTGTGGCTCTGCTCTCAGCTGCTGGCCCGTGGCTCCTGGCCCAGCTATGGCTCTGGCTCCAGCCTCAGTTCCCTTACCCCTGTCTGTGCATCCCCCATCTCCTGGGAGCCACAGCCCTGCTACTGGCCCCAGTTCCTGACTGCCACTCCCAGGAGTGGGAGGGTGGACAGGGAGATACAATGTGAAAAGTTGGGGGACCACTGATGTACTGGATAAATTCTCAGTGTGCTGGTAGTTCTCTTTGAGGATGCACAAGGGGTCCGTGTGTCCTGCAAATCTATGAAGGTCTTTTCATATCCTGAGGAAAGAGGTATCAGAACCCAGCTGCCAGGCAAACAGACTTCTTTATGTGCCTACTCTTAACAGATACAACACCTAAAACCAGCATAGAGAAGCCTGCAGAGAGAAAAGATCCAGTGCTGACAGCAGCACTGGCACAAAAAACATTGTACCAGGTGTCAGTACCAGAGCTGTCAGTGTTTTTGCTTCAGGCCCAGAGCAAGACTTCCCCAAACACAGAAGCAGATATTCTAGATTGAGCTCAGGGCCTACCCATCCGTGACAGACTGCATAAGGCCTCAGGAGAGAATCACTGATCTCATGTGTGACATTGAGGGCTAGTGACAAAAAACAGCTTGTGGCATAGAGAAAAAAATTATCCAGTGCCAACCCTGGTATTGGTGGCACAACCTTTGGCATTGATGCCTACAGCTGAACAAAGGCCACCTGATGATGTGCCCCCAGAAGAACCAAGCATGTCCTCAGTACAGTCCTTGTACAGAGAGCTCTGTAAGCCCTGGCACTGCTCTTATAGATTTACTCCTTCACTAGAGCGCATCACTAGAATCCTCTCCTCTGAGATCTATGGGTGACACCACTGAAAGACCACTTGGCAGACCCTACAGGGTTCAGCTACCAACACATCAGGATTGACATTGAACTGACCAATATCAGATGAGCCAGCCACATCCATAGGACATGCCACTGTGGCCCTGTTGAACATATTGCGGTCCAACCTCCATGTACTTCTAAGAGCCAATGTCTACCACACTCCAGAAGGAGAAAGAGATCACTGTTCCCAGTGGCATCCATGGTTAGCTCACTGAAACCAGGGCAGAGGGAGAGGAGGGAACCAGGAAGGAGGAGACCTCAGACCAGAGCAACATCTCCACTGTATTTTACCAGCTAAAGACTTTTCATCCTTGTCAGCTGATGAAGTGGTAGCCTCAGTGCTGGCTTACTTCAGGAATTCCTTATGAGAGTTGTAGATACTCTAGAAATACAAGGGAAAAAAAATCAACAGGTCAACATATTGACAACTTCTGTCCTGGTTAGGATTGCCATCCATATAAATGAGGGATAGACCCTGCTATGGGTGGCAAAATATCAAGCTCTTTTGGCCAACTATGATTCTTTGAGAGCAATGTCCTCTTTATCAAAATTCCCACCATAGAACAGGGAAAAGCTATAAGAAATAATCATAGATGACCAATTGCTGGCCAGATGGGCCTACAGGTAGGCATTGGCTGTATTTGTGGCCACAGCGGTGACTGTGTGCGGAGTGTCTTGGCTTCAAGGACTGGGCATTAGCAGGGACGCATATAAGCCACAATCGAGGACCTGTCATTTGATGCCATGGAACCATTTAGTGAGCAGACAGAAAATGCCGTGCACTCCTTTAAAAAGACTCTAATTCCACTCAGAGATCCACATCTCAGTCCTGTTTTGCAAGCCATACAGTCATCAACCCCAGATGAGAGGGTGCCATTTTAACACATCAGACAACCTGATTACCGTGGCCCTGTTGAACCCAGGTTTCTTCTTGGTGCCAGCCTTCCTTTTCCCCTGCATTTGTGGGGCATCAGCAAATGTTGACAGGATTTTTGGGAGCCACAACAGAGCCAGTCCAGAGGGCATAATCTTTTCCCTGGGCATGATCTGTGGTTACATCAGATGGGTGCTAGAGATGATTGGCCATGGCTAGTCCATCCAGTTCCACTTTTAACTCTCTAGTGCCCCCCTTTCTTGGCCCTCTTAAGGGACATTTCTTACAAGAGACTGTTTTCAAGCAGAAGTAGTCTCATTGCTTTGTCTAGGACCCATAGAGGAGATTCCACAAGAGTTCAGGGAAAGAGGCTTGTATTCCCAGTATTTCCTTCTTATGAAGAAGAAAGGAGGTCTTCGTCCTGTGCTGTAGCTGAAGAAACTCAACAAATACAAATGCTGCCTCAGGATCAGGATGGTAAATCTTGCTTCCATCCTTTCATTTCTTCACGCCCATGACTGGTTCATGGCTCTCAACTGCAGGATGCATATTTCCCTGTAGTGAAGTCCACAGGAAGTACCTCACAGTTAGTGTGACCAAACCATTACCAATAAAGGGTATTGTCCTTCAAACGCTCAGCAACACAGTTTTTCACAAGATGCCTGGCAGTGGTCACAGCACATTTAAGGAGAAAGGGAATCCACATTTACTCTTATCTACATGAATGGCTGATCAGAGGCAGATCCCGGGAGGAAACTGCAGCAGCTCAGCAGTGTGTTCCTCTCCCTGTTCTCCCAACTAGTACTCTGGGTAAACTATAAGAAATCATGCCATCATAGTCCTATGATGGCATAGGAGCCATGATTGATTCCGTTGACCAGAGTCTTCCTCTCAGAGGTCAAGTTCCATTTTCTCCAGTGGATGACAGACCACCTTCAGTCAAATCTGTGTGCTGCACATACGTGTGTGGAGCTTCTAGGCCACATGTTGGCTTATCTGATTTCATTTGCAGCCGAGGTCTATGTACGCCCTGTCCAGACATCACATGAGCAACAGTCATGCTCCTGTCCCAAATTCAATGAGAACTTGCTTGGTGGTTGGATTCAGAGGACATGAAAAGGGGTTCTCTTGTGCCCCCTTCCTGACAACACTAGTGAGAGACTCCTCAAGGGTAGGATGGGGTACCCACCTAAATCATCCGCAGATGCAAATAATTTGATCTCAGGACAACTTGAAACTGCATACGGAAGTCCTGGAGCTCAGTGCCATCTGTTTGGCTTGTGTAGTGGTCCTGCCTGTTTTGCAGAAATCCACTGTGCAGATCTTGACAAACAAGATGTAATGAACTGGGAAATATCTGTGTTTTTTTTTTTTTTTTTTTTTAATAAATCTGGTGCATGCCTCTGTTTTGCCATGATGGGTTACTTGCTATAGACTGAGATCAAAAGGGGTTGTTATTGCAACCAAGCAGGAAAGGTAAAACAGGCCTATATAAGGAGCGTCCTAACAATCAAGCACAATAGTCAGGTTTAAAACTGTGAAGAGGCGACTCCTTGGCCCCAACTTGTTCTGGTTTGCCAAGGCTGAGAGAGAAAGTGAGAGAGAGATCAAAGGGAACACTAAGGGCACGGCTGCGCTAGGGAGATTACAGCGGCATCAATGCAAACTCTCTGTGTAGCCACCTTAAGCTAGGGTGACCAAACAGCAAGTGTGAAAAATCCAGATGGGGGTGAGGGATAATAGGAGCCTAAATAAGAAAAAGACCCCAAAAAGAGGACTGTCCCTATAAATTCAGGACATCTGGTCACTGTACTCTAAGCCGATGGAAGAAAGCTCTTCCGCCAGCTTAACTACTCCAGCCCCTGCGAACAGCAGAAGCTGTATCGTCGGGAGAAGCTCTCCCACCGACATAGCACTGTCCCTACTGGTGCTTATGTTGGAGTAACTTTTGTTACTGACCTCTGAGCGAAACAAATTATACTGACACAAGCTGTGGTCTCAATACAGGGTACATTGATTAGGACCCTGGGCCTAGAAAAAAAAAAAAAGTGGGTTTGGGTGAGCCAAGGACGGTTACCCAGGGAGTGATAGTTAAAGTTGACATGCTACAGAGGGAACACATAGACAGTGCCTGCTGCAAGCAGGATGGTCTGTTTCTCTCAGAATGCCTGGTGAGAATGCTAGCCGCAGAGGAACTTAGAAAAGCTGGCAAGGAAAAATTAAGGTTACGGTAAGATCCAAACGCATAGAACACTTACTGTTTTATATCCTTTGCCCTGTATGCTCTGCATCTTTGTGGGAATGAATATAATGCATTGTTTTTGTTCTGTAGAGATGCTGTTTTTCAAGTCACTGGAATGTTTAATCATTTTGTTGTTCACAGGTCCCCATAGGGAAAGGGCTCACAGGTACCAAATGCAGTTGGGCCTGTAGCATTCCCACTTTTGGAAAATGGGTACTGTAGGCCAGAGATCGAGTGTATATCGCTGTTGCAAACAAAGGTGTGATTTTTTTAAAATCTAGCTAGCGCAGCTGAAAACAGCAATGAAGATGCAGCGGTGTGGGCTTTAAGCGCTCGCCCAAAACCCTGAGTATGTACTTGTGAGGCTAGCTCGCACTGGGGTCTGTGCTGCCACATCTGGACTGCTATTTTTAGCAATGTTAGCTAGCTTAAAGCTAGTGTGGCTATGTCTACATGAGCTGCAATCACACCTTCGATTGCAGTGTATACATCCCTCCAGTCTGAGTGATTGGCCAGTGGCCCAGAGTAAGATGCAGGAAGTTAGGCCTGTCTCTTAAGTGGGAGGGGTGCACTTAAGGGGGAGACCATTTGCCCTATAATTGTGACACAGCACTTCCCTGCTGCACTACATAAACAAGGAAGGAGGCTTTCGGTCATTCCTTCTCTATCAGGAAATGTCATAAACAGATGGTTAAGGGTTAATGTCTCTTTTACCTGTAAAGGGTTAAGAAGCTCAGTAAACCTGGCTGACACCTGAACAGAGGACCAATAGGGGGACAAGATACTTTCAAATCTTGGTGGAGGGAGTTCTTTTGTTTGTGCTCTTTGTTTTGGGAGCTCTTGGGACTAAGAGGGACCAGACGTCAATCCAGGCTCTCTAAATCTTTCTAAACCAGTCTCTCATGTTTCAAAACTGTAAGTAACAGCCAGGCAAGGCAGATTAGTTTTATTTTTGTTTTCTCAACTTGTAAATGTCCTTTTTTGCTGAGAGGATTTTACCTCTGTTTGCTGTAACTTTGAGCCTAAGGCTAGAGGGGGTTCCTCTGGGCTATACGAATTTGATTACCCTGTAAAGAATTTTCCATCCTGATTTTACAGAGATGATTTTTACTTTTCTTCTTTAATTAAAAGCTTTCTTTTTAAGAACCTGATTGATTTTTCCTTGTTTTAAGATCCAAGGGGTTTGGATCTGTGTTCACCAGGGAATTGGTGAAGTCCCTGAAGGCCACCCAGGGAGGGGAGAGTTTTGGGGGTACAGGAAATGCTCCAGACACTGCCTTCTGGATGGTGGCAGTGTACCAGATCTCACTAGTAATTAAGCTTAGAAGTGTCCATGCAGGTCCCCACATTTGTACCCTAAAGTTCAGAGTGAGGAAGGAACCTTGACAGGAAATGATCAGGATGTGGACATGGTGCCATTATTGCAGAGTAATCCCACTTGCTCTGTACCTTCTAGGAGCCAGCAGTGACCTGGAAGACTTCTTAAACGGACATGTAGTAACTAGTCTTGAGTGGTTGCTGCAGAATCCATCACGGATCTGATATTTCACCAATACTGCACTTGAAATACGCTGGACTGGCATTTGATTTGTTGAAGTCCACCTTGCAGCAATATCGGTGTTGCTCTCTGATACAGTCATTCTCTTTTCTCATCTGATATCAGAAGTCTCAAGGGCCTTCTACCTACCTGCCTGCTAGAAATACTACTCCGGTGTGGCATCTCAACATTGTCCTCCTAAAGCTCACAGAGCTTATTTCAAACTGCCCTTGAATTGTTCGATTCATCATCTTACACTCAAGACAGTTTTTCTAGTTGCTATTGCTTCCAGCATGGAGAGTCAGCAAGCTACAAGCCCTTACGACTGGATCTCTTCAGGGGCAAGAAGGTACAAAGGTAACACCTTCAGCTCCACCCTAAAGTGATCTTGAAATTTCACCTTAATCAGTCTGTTAACTTACTACTTGTCTTTCCAAAACGGCACGTGATGCCAGGGGAGAAGCTGCTTACTTTGGAAGTTTCAAGAGCCTTGCTTTATTATCTTGACAGGGCTGAGCATTTTAGATTATTGCCCCACTTGTGTGGCTATATCTGGCCTGTCAAAGGGCCAAGCTATGCTTTTGTAAAAGATATGCTCTTTCGGTGAAGTTCTATGGCCTGAGCTGTACAGGAGGTCAGAGTAGTTGATCACAATGGTGCCATCTGGCCTTGGAATCTGTGAACCACAGGGAGTCTCTAAGATCACAGTGTCTTTCCATCTGTTGTCAATTAGCTTTGAGCCTCTCTCCGAATGTCAAGTCGCACTCCACCAGGGCTCAGGCATTAACAGAAATACCAGTATAGCTTCTATCAAGGTAAGTAAATAGATGAGCAGTGTCCACACTGCTGCACACACTGCTTTAAGCTACTTTGCCTTTGAAGCTGTGTCCACACTGTACAGTGCTATGTTGATCAAAGCATGTTGCACTGTGAATAGGCATCTCAGGACACTAAGTGCTACTTCTAGGTAACTTTCACAGCGGGCTATTTCCTGGATCCGCAAAGAATCATGAGATTAGTGCTCAGATTCCTGTGATCTCAGTAATCTCTTAGTGCTCATTTGCCTCTCACTGACAGCAGTTTAAAAATGAAAGAAATGCAGATAAACACTTCGATCCTTTATATATATATTATTTATATCAGTAGGATGATCTAGTCTTGTAGGTGTGCTTGGTGTAAGGTGTAAGTTGGTGTGCTTTTTGTAGTTTTGTGAGGAAACAAAGGAGGTTACCAGGGAAACACTCCTACATAATCTCCTCCATTGAGCATCTAAACTTAGTTGAGCACTGCTTCTGCAGATGGTCTTGCTTGCACTTACTTCAGTTCTGCACTTGGAGATCATTCAAAATAAACGTTTTCCCACAGGCTTCACAATATAGTTGTGGGAAAGCTTATTTGTAGGGGAGGGAGGAAGTCCTGCTATACCTAAATCAGGTTCTAGAGTTGAAACTCTAAAGTTAATGGATCAGATTGGAATATACTTTCCAAATTCATTTTTTAAACTAAATATACATCCCACCACACATACACAATAGGCTCTACAGTCCTGCTGGCCAGTAAAGTCCAGGGGACTATTTGTGTGAGTAATTGTATCGGATCACTGCCTGACTACATTTCCTGTGAGCTTAGAATTGGAGGAATATATTTAACAAACTTAAACGGGGGATATATGGTCTGGGAAAAATGTGAGGAGGATGGAAGGGAACTGAAAAGAAAATCTATAACTGGGAAATTGCTATTACTTTTTTGAGATTTACCTTGGTTTCTTCTGACTGGAGAGAATTTAGATATATAGTTCTAGTATACTTTATGCTTGTTTTAAATGCGTAATATTCCTGTGAAGGTTCTGGAGGAATTGAGAAAGTAGATAACTACCTTTTTGTTGTTTGTCGTCGTCGTCATTGATTTGACCAATATGAGACCAAAACACAAAATAAATCAAAACCTGGTAGATTTAAAACACTAGATCAAACTGATTACATTATTGTCCCTGGCACTCTCCTCCAACCAGAGCTTCTCATTTCATTGTCCTTGGTATGAGTGTTTTGCCTCTTGTTAAAATGGTTGAACTAAGTGTTCCAAGGATGAAGCTATGGCATCTACATTTTAAGATAAGTTTTTAATAGAAGTAGCAAAGAATTAGGGTTGCTCTAGAGATAAACATTCTGAAAGTGGTTTCTACAACCTAGTCTGTCTAAACAATTTATAGATGAAAGGAGGGCTCTTCTTCAAAAGAGGATGCTTGAAAGAAGTGACGTATGTACAAAGGTTTAATGGCCGTTAATATTTAAACATGCTGTTTTCCACTATGCTTATCTCTATCCAAGTATTAGTATAAGTTTTTTATTCCTTTCAAAGTAAATGATGGGATCACAAATCTGAAACTTTTAAAGCAAATACATCCTATTAGTGTGGGCGATATTCTTCTTGGAATTTGATGCAAGAACTTAAGAGTCCTTAACACAGGTTGCTCATGAAAATAGCATTGAAGCATGAAACCTGGCAAGCAACTTTTTAAAGCTCTGCTCACGTACTGTACAGTATTTGAAACTTCATGTTTATGTACAAATATCTGATTATCTTCATTTATATCAAACCAGACCTTGGACTTGTCTACTCTTACCACCATTTTCACATCTGCTTAGTGAAGGTGCTACCTATGCCAAAAGGAGAGCTTCTCCCGTCAGTGTAGATAATCCACCGCCTCAACTGGCAGTAGCTATCTACACTGAGGTTAGGTCAGTATAACCGTGTCGCTCACGGATGTGGATTTTCCACATCCTTGAGTGATATAGTTATGCTGACATAAATTCCTAATGTAGACCAGCCCTGAGTAACAATATTTTACATTTATTTGGGACCTAGATTCAAGAGAGTACTACTTGAAGGAAGTGGTTTCCAAATTTTTTTTCTGGTGACCTAGTTGAAGAAAATTGTTGATGCCTGCGACACAACGGAGCTGGGGATGAGGTGTTTTGGGGTGTAGGAGGGGCTCAGGTCTGGGACAGAGGGTTGGGGTGAGGGCTGCAGGGTGGAGCTGGGAATGAGGGGTTCAGGGTGTGGGAGGGGGCTCTGGCCTGGGGCAGGAGGTTGAGGTGCGGCAGGGGGTCAGGGCTGGGGGTGCAGGTTTTGGGGTGAGGCTGTGGATGAGGAATTTGGAGTGCAGGAGGGGGCTCTGGGTTTGGGGACGCTCAGGGCTGGGCAGGGGGAGTTGAGGTGCGGAAGGGGGTCATGGCTCTGGGCTGGGGGTGCAGGTTCTGGGATACGTCCGGAGATGAGGGTTTTGGAGTGCAGGATGGGGGCTCTGGGTTTGGGGAGGCTCAGGGCTGTGGCAGGGGATTGGGGCACGGGCTTACCTTCAACGGCTCCTGGTCAGCGGTGCAGCTGGTGTGCAGAGGCTTCCTGCCTCTCCTGGCACCGCAGACCACACTGTGGCCCAGAAGCAGCTAGCAGCAGGTCTGGCTCCTAGGTGGAGGTGTGCAAGCGGTTCTGTGCAGCTTTTGCCTGCAGGCACACCCTCCCCCCCCGCCCCCCCAGCTGCCATTGGCTGGTTCCTGGCCAGTAGGAGTGTGGAGCCAGTGCTCGGGGTGGGGGCAGCACGCAAAGTCCCGTGACTACTGTCATAGCTTCCTACTCAGATTTGAACCTTAGCGTTCATAACCTGAGAAGCTAGCATGAACCCTCTAAGCTTAATTACCAGCTTAGATCTGATATCGCTGCCACCAGCCA
>NC_133771.1:47628963-47665749 GCF_003597395.2 Chelonoidis abingdonii
AAAAATCCGGTTTCCTGATTGGTCCTCTGGTCAGGTGTTTGGTTCCCTTTGTTAACCCTTTACAGGTGAAAGAAACATTAACCCTTAGCTATCTATTTATGACAACTACCCTCCCGCCTAGGAGACAGATCTGCTGCTGGCCTTTTCTGGGTTGCAGCGCGGCATTGGAACAGGTAGGGACTAGAGTGCTGACCTGAACAGGTGCTGACCAGAGCCGCCGCCGCGACCCAGTCCCTTCCATTCCATGACCCAGTTCTGGGTTGCGACCCACAGTTTGAAAACCACTGCTGTAAGGTGTGAGGTTTTAGTGTAGTAGAAGGGAATGGTACTGTGTATATTTGGGCAGATATATTTACTCTTTTCTATTCCACCCTCACACCCTGCCAGCACACCCTCTAAAAAAGTGCTTGGCTTTATATTGACCCAAATTGTCAGAGGGCTGGATTAGATGGATTAATGTAAAACTATGTCCTTAAAGTGGCTGAATTTGGCTTTTGCTAAACTGAGGGATTGAATTCCAGAGAATCTTCTGCCAACTGACAGTCCTCATTAGGACAAGTGAGCGTTGCAGGTGCTTTGAGCGGAGCATGTGAGATAAACAGTCTCTAAAATGTCTGGGTCCCAATTAATTTTCGGCTCTCTAAATGTTAACTAACACCTTGAATTGTATAGTCTTGCATTTAAAAAAAGTCACAACACGCACCAAGATAATTTCCTTGATTTGAAATGACCAGATACATTATGTAATGCTGTGACCATTTCCAAATAAAAGGTCTTCTACTGTTAACAGTGCATTTGTTTGTGTCTGCAGAAATTCCTGAAATTCCAGAAAGCATCTCCTTTTGCAAAGCACTACAAGTAGCAGACTTCAGTGGGAACCCTCTGACCAGGTAACACTCCCCTTTATGCTAAGTGCTTTCCAGGCCAGCACTACAACCTTATTTAACTTGCTCAATTCTTAAAGCAAATATAGTATGTGTCACGCAGGGTCTATTTTTTTTCCACAGGGTGGTAGCCAGAGATCAGAGTGACAGGAACAAGCGCACCCTTCTTTCCCAAGGGGTTGATGATTACAGGCTACTCAGAACAAATGTGAATTTAGTCAGTACTTATGAACGCAAGTCCAAATGATAAAAAGTTCAGGAATTTTTCAAGCAGGGTCAGCAGTATAAGCCAGCAAAGCTATGGTGCTGTATTTTCCACTGTCATCTGTTTCTTCCATCTCTAGCCTTTTTCTATATGTGGGATTTAGCAGTCAGTGACCAGCAAACCAGTGTAAGTGCACTGGCATAGTTTGACTGTTTAAAATTGCGGTTAACTCAACAGGTGCAGATAACGGCTCTCCTTGAAATGCCTGAGGCTTGTACCTGTGCTGTGTCCCTATCCACTAAATTAGGGCTAATCCAACATACTTACACAGTGCCACGTGGCCAAACTGTATTCCAACTGGTGGTGGCTGCTGCTTCTCTAATATTCATATTTCCCCTCTCTGTGCAATTGCATGGTTGCAGTGAAAGCAGTTCATAGTGGCAGTGGTCATCTCAAGCTGCTCCCTCCTGTCTTGGCCTAGGAAAGAGTAATAGTTGATGGTAGGTCTTCCTCTCATGTTCTGTACAGCACCAAATAAATCGTAAATGATCATTGTAAGAAAGTGTCCTTTAGATGTTGCTTGATTGGCTCAGTTTGGCAGGATTCACTTGATTGCTGTGACTCTGATTCAGCCTAACTAATTAGTGTTATTTCCCCCACCCCCACCACTCCACATAGCAAAGGAGAAGAACAGGCTCTTGGGAAATCAAAGTGGTTGATAGAGAAATCAAATAGGGGCAAATGAATGATAGGGACTCTGTGCAGGAGCAGCTAGGAGAAGCAGGGCTCAGCTCAACCTTCAAGTTCTGAGTTTCTACCAGGTGCTGTAGCGGCTGCTATATCTTCCTTAAGAATCATAGAAGATTAGGCTTGAAAGAGACCTCAGGAGGTCATCCAGTCCAATCCCCTGCTCAACGCAGGACCAACATCAACTAAATCATCCTTTGCCCTGGCTGGTTACATCTAGCAAGAAGCGGGTGAAAGGAAAACCTCTAATGCATTGTGACTGATTCTAGAGATTTAGAAATAGGGAGGGAATCCGCATAAGTGATCCTTCCCTGATGGAACAGAGTAGCATGTTTGTCATGTAGAAAGGTCACCAATCCAACATTGCGTAGACATAGGGCCTTCTGTCAGTAGCTGTCCCTCCTCCTACCCTGGAATATTTAGGCTAGTGTTGTCTAACATGACGGGACTATAACATAGCCTAGGCAGTAGCTTTTTCTAACTAAGTAATAGTTGTTGTGTCCACGCTAACAATAAAAGCGTTGTTAAAATGTGGATGCCACAACTGTGTTATGGCTTGTTACGCTTGTGCCGTTAGGCCCTGTGCTGCTCATTCTAGCAAATTAGTTTTCTGATTCTTCTATATTTGATGTAACAATGTTTAAAAGGATTGGATTACTCATAGTCTGAATCCTTCCCTATTCCCTAAACTGTAGAGAAAGTCACAAGGTGTTAAAAAATAGCAATAAGCTTCTCATTGCTGGGGTTTAAAATGAGGAGCAACATACAGCACACTTCTTGATGAAGGAAAACAGTTGTATTGTATTGGCGGCGGGGAGCCACTTAAAATGATTTACTAAAAATAAATATGTACTGGTCTTTGAATGCAATATAATATATATTAGACAAAACAACTACATGAAAAGAACTATAAGGGTTCAAAAGCTGGAAAATGTCACAATTAAGGTTGCTTGGTACAATTTTGATTCTGTCTCCTTGTGCACACACAGTATGTGATATAAATGAAGATTATCATGCTACTTTTCCACAGAACCCCTACCTCTTTCAGTGCACCGGACGGATGGTGTTCACGGAATGAGCAGCTGTTCAATATTTTGCTTTTTTCTCATTGTTCAACATGTGGCCTCAAGTCTTATTTACTGCACAATGTTGAAGTCCTGCTCTGAAGACAAAATTACTAACTTCCTTGTGGGCTTTAATATGATGATCATCACTATAGAATCTGAGTGCTTTAGAATTTACCTTCACAAAACCCTGGTGAGGTGGTGATATTTTCCATAGATTACAGAAGGCAAATGCGACACCAAGAGACTAAAGTAAAAACTGTCTCCTTATCTTAGATGCCCAAATTGAGATGCCTTGGAATTGGTCACAGCTCTTATTGATGTCACTTACAGCTATGAGTGCTCAGCACTTCTGCATATTAGATTCCAAGGTATCAAATTGGGTATCCAGAAGCTGAAGAACACACAACCAAAATGTTCATGTTTGGCCACTGAGTTCCTTGCTGAGCATCACATAGGAACTCTGGCAGAGGCAAGGATAGAATCCAGTTCTCCTGGGCAGTGTTCAGTTGTCTTAACCACAAGACCACCCTCTGTCTTCTTGCAATTCCCTGTCTCATTAACTACTCACCTTCCAACTTCTGCAACAAATGAGAGAGAGGTCCTACAGACAACAGCTTCTTTCACTGTACAGTCCTGATTAATCCCTAGAGCACAGTTCATCCTGTGCTCTGAATGAGGAAAGGAATGGGGAAAATATAGTGTGTGATTATGTAATTAAAGACTGTATCCTAATGTGTACACAAAAGGGGTCGAGTTAAGGTTGCATAGGCAATCTTCTAACTTTTGAATGCTTGACTGTTTGTAGCTTTCTAGGTGTAAAAAAAACAAAGAAGATATTCAATCACATGGAACCATGTTGACACTCACCATGGGTCATTAGCAAAGTTGCAACATTTTAGAACCATTGCAAAGATTTGGGAATCTTGGGTTTCAATCTGGATTTTTGCGGAGAGTGTGTTCTAGTGGTCACACATCTTTCTGCCCTGTCTCCTTCCATCTAGCCAGTCCTGGGCTACTCCTTTCATCCCCTCTGAGGTCAGATTTTTGTCCGCTCTGCATTCAAGTCAAGTGGCTTCTTCCATAGTACTGCTTGGGATCCAGCAAGCAGGAGCACTGAGAGAACAGGAAAAAGTTTCCTTGCATTTCTGGTCTGATGCCATAACAGCGTAGGAGGCTGGAGCAGCAATTACAGGGAAAGTTCTGCCCAGCCCCCACAGCCAGGAGCTGAGCATACTCAGTACATAGGGAATCTTTGGAGGATCACAGAAGATTAGAGTTGCAAGAGACCTCAAGAGGTCATCTAGTTCAGTCCCCTGCTCAAAGCAGGACCAACCCCAACTAAATCAGGATTTAACTGCCAAACTTAAAAATTCTCTACTCAATGTGTGTGAAGTGAGATTTTGCAAATTTGGGTGTGTTTTCAAGAGAACAAAAAAAGATAGATATATATGTCCCAGACATAAAGGCAACCCCTGTACTGCATTTGAAGTCCCTGCTCCTAAGCATCGGTGCTGATTCTTCTCAAAACTGTTGAATAACTTGTTTAACATGGCAAAAATGTGTTTTTTCCCTAATCTTGTTTTTGGAAATGGCTGAAGCATTTTTGCTGAAACTTTTTGAAAATATTCAGCTTGAGCAATATAGCTGGCATGAAAAATTTCAGTCCAAAGGGTTAGTTTGGCAAAGTTAGAAGCAACTGAAAACAATGTCTTATAATAGAAGTGTTTGGTAACCTTATGCAGTGTTACCAGCTCCATCTATCTAATATAGTAGCATGAACATTTGTGCAATCTGTTCACGCAGGTTTGTGTATTCCAGTAATCGCCTCCTTCCGTGTAGTAAATGCCAGTCAAAGATATTTCCAACTGATGACCTTCTACTGTTCCAATTAGTTGCCTCATTGTTGAGGCTCCTGATGAACCTCATTAAATACTCAAGCAAGAAACAATGCCTTGCAGAATAGGCATTCTTGGTTCCTGTGGTGTATCCTCTACTTTGCAGTTGTCCCAGGGTCAGGGGCATGCACAAGGCGAGACAAGCAGAGGCATGCTGCTTCCCCCGCCCCCAAATAATCTGCAGGGGCACAGAATTCCTCTGACCATAGGGCTGAGGCGGGGACACAGAATTTGTCTGGCCCCGGGGGCCAGAAGCCCCTCCAAAAACAGTCAAATTTAAATTCCTATGCATGCCTCTGTCCTGTGTATTACTTAACCACTCAAACTCCATCATAGTATTATCTAATGCTTTTTCTGGGTCAATTTTTTCTTGTGTTCTATTTGTATTTCCAGTATTTATAACAATAGCCAATGTAGTAATCTTCAGTTTTAAAAGTTGCTGTCAGCCCATTTTTTTTTCTATCAGATTTTTATTTATTTAGATTTATACAGAAAAAAGGGCCTATCTCAGGCTAGGCATTTTGACTAGCTTTTAAAAAAGGTAAATTCTACCAGATAAATAAGACTGGAGTTTAATTGCAGCCTTCCGACAATTAGAAACCAAAAAAATCAATTGACATTTGAAAATGCACCAATGTCCCCAGTCCTCTGAATCTGTGGAAAGAACTGATTCTTGCTGCATGTCCTAAAGATAGCTCATGTTATCAAATCTTATCTGATCACTAGGCCAAAAGGTCTCTCCCTGTTCCACATAAGGTCACCTTTTCCTTAGCATGATCAATCTCTCACGTAGCTGGGATCAAGCCCCCTGGTATTTAGCAATATAAGATGGCTAGGATGGCTGTGCAGTGTGTTCCAGGCTCTAGATGTCTTTAACAAATAGTTAAAAATACAAAAATGGCTGCTCCATAACCTAATATTGAAACAAGTGGCATGAAAAAATAAGCCAAATTTCTCATGCTTCCCAAACAATAACTCTTCTCTCACAGCATATGCTGCTTCGACAGCTTTTGAATATATTTTTTGTGGTGGTCGTCTTCTTATATGGGATATGTGTTGCCTTTATACATACAAACAAGTAGAAAATTAAACCCAATAGGTTTATTTTTAACTTTTCTTTTTCTAGTGCCTTTCTCCTTGTCTTAGTACTATTTTCATTTTTATAGAAGAGCCACCTCATATCCTTTCCCACCAAATATATATGATCTGACTATGCCAATATAAATAGTTATTGTAGTACAAGTGCTTGATTTATCTGAATTAATATTTCCATAGGTTGCCTGAAAGCTTTCCTGAATTACAGAATCTAACATGTCTTTCTGTAAATGACATCTCACTGCAGGCACTACCTGAAAACATTGGGAAGTAAGTTCTTTTTTGTTTTTTTTTTCTTCAATCAAGATATATTTAATTTGTTTTCACTGACTTAAAGGTATATGCAAAAATGCAAAGATTAAATTTACAAATATATTATACAAATTAGTAATTGTCAGGGTATTGCATTTTCTTAGTCTGTTTAAAAACCTTCTTTTGTGTTCCTGTTGGTCACTCACTGAGGTGACTGCACTGAACTTGGGCTGTATGTGCATATGTCTAGTCTTTGGGAGGTATAAATCTAGGGAGTTGGGAGAAGCTGGATAAACTAAAGGATGAAAGACTAAAAGGATGTTACCAGTTTGATAATTGCACCTCTGTTCAAACTTGTTACCTACGATTCTTCATCATGCTGAGAGCCACAGATCTATTAGAATGGAGACTTGAACCTTGTTGCAGCTCACAGAGAGACCCAGACCTGACAGCAGGAGAATGCCTCACCCGCTGGAGTTCTATGTGCTTCCGCCGTGGCTGGTGGCTGTGACAGATCCCCCTGCCACAGAGCTTTTCTGAGGAGGAAACTGCAAACTTCTGTTTCAAATTTTCGACCACTAATCTGGCTTAGTGTTTGTCCAGTTCCCAGCAGTGTCCCAGTGCTGCATTTGCCTTTTGGGGAGACTTCCCCTCAGCTTTTCCTCCCTCCCTGAGATACTTGAGCAGCTGGTGTCCTGCAGGCTTCAGGGAGAGTGCTGTGCCAAGAAGAAAGAGGCAGAAGGAAAGGTCTGTTTTTCCTGTGTCTCTCCTTATTGAGTGTGTCTCATTGGGGAGCTTAGCTGGCTCTGAGGGTAGAGTGCAGTTCATCTCTTCAGTCTAGTCCAGGTGGGGTTGATTCTGCCACCACACCCCTGGGCTGGAAATGATCCAGACAATATTGAAATGGAAGGCTTTGGGGCACATGGCTCTTCCCATCCAATAGGAAGAGGTGGAGCTTGTGCGGAGTCCATTCGTCAACCAAGCTACTTTCCCTGAGAGATGCAGAAAGGGCCCCTGTAGAGGAAACCAAACAATAAGCCCAGCCTCTTTGAGGGCAGGGAGATTGTAGCCACTTGAAGTATTTTTGGAACCCTGAGCACAATTTTAGCTCCCCCCCAACACAAGAATGCAGGATCACGCAGACAAACTTCCCAAGGGGATAAAAATACAAATGAATAAACGTTATGGTTTTTGTTTCTTTCCTCACCCTCATGGCGAGGTGAGTAGACCAACACAGAAAAGGCCAAACCAGAGAGCAGTGCTGATTACTCTGGGTGTGTGCACTCACAACAAAGTAATTCTTCCGTAGGGAAGGAAGGCCAGCTTCTGAACTGGAGTTAGGGATCAAATACTTTTGAAAGATGATGGGCTTTTTCAATGGGAGTACAAAGTACTGTGAAACTGTTCAGGAAATCCGTGACCGACCTAGACATGCTATTGCTATTTGTGTCTCCTTCCCTATGAGGATACCATATTACAGAAATAGGGATTTCCTGTCACAGCTTCCTCATCTTTTAGGTATCAGGTTGTCATCCTCTGTTGCTACTATGGGTGTGTATTTATCCACGAAAGCTTATGCTCCAGTACGTCTTAGTCTATAAGGTACCACAGGACTCTTTGCTGCTTTTACAGATCCAGACTAACATGGCTACCCTTCTGATACTTATGACAGATGTTAGCTGGAATTAGTGGAGAGGGCTCTTCCCAATTCTATCCAGAAAAATAGGCTCTAGAACGAAAGCATAGCATCCACTGGCTGGAACACAGTGATTTGAGGTCTCAGTGTACTCTTCTTCCCATTGATACCAGACTTGTTTTGGTCATGACAATCTCTATCTGATGATTTTCCATAAGTAAAGTAGAACAGTATGGTAAAGTAAAATATAAAGTTCTCAGCGTGGTCGAGAAAAAAGGAGTTTTGTACAAGCCTTGACACTGAATGCTTCCATAGAGCAGCTTCCCTGGCTCCACCCCAAGACTATAGAGCAACAACCTAGGAAGCTCATTCAGGTCCTTCCAGCACTTTACATATTGAAGCCCTGTATGAGGTTTTATTATGTTCACTATTCCCATTAAAGTAGATTTCCTCATAACTATAATCTCCAATCAGGTAAGTTTAGGAAAATAGAATGGAATGATCATGTTTGTGAAAATTGTTTTAAGTGAAGAGGATGTCAGGAGTGGGGCATTCACCTGCTGCTAGTGACTGAGAGGTCTGATTCTGCCCCAAAGCTGCAAGCAGGCTGAAGTAGTTACTGTAACAGATCTGTGGACCTAACTATTCAAGAAAGAAAACATTCAGGTAAGCACAGATATATTTTTCCTCTTGTTACAAGTAACACTTTATGACTACTGGAATTGAAAGATTAGTGGTGATAAGGATTTGTCTCTATTGACAAGTCTTGTGTATTTAAAATATTCCACAAGGCATAACTTTTGAGAAACTTGTGTATATAGACATGCTTTCCAGAGCAGATGGACAGCTAAATATCCTTTGATATCATGTCAGAAAGATGAAGTCACAAAACAATTTTGATTTTTAGAATTACTTTGTAACTTGTAGGCTTAAAATGGCCATAATCTTGGGTCAAGTTGTATTGATATCTGTGGACTGAAAGACTTTACAGGAGCAATGGAAATGTCTCAGAAATGCATACCAAATGTTAGTCTTATTAGTTTTCACTGCTGGCTTCATGAACAGATCTGTGGCTAAAAAAATTGGTATACAGCAGATTGATGAAAGATGGGAAAGAGTGCACTTTTTTACTGACATAAACTTGCAGTTTGAGACATCTGATAGCTTCACATGGAATAAAAGTAGTTCTACATGTTGTATGGAACAAAGCAGAAGAAGAGTTCAGTTAATGGACTGTACCTTAAAATGCAAACTTGTTAAAGTGCAGTGTCACAGAAGCAACAAATGAGATAGCCAGGCTTAACTCATAGTGATATAGAAAGTGGAATTTTTTTTACTTGTACTGCTAGATATACTCAGTTAATGCTATGGGCTCTCTGTCTGACCCTGTTTGCTAAACTCCGATAAGTTTAGCTTTAGAAATCTTTGCACTTTTGATTAGGTGAGGCTGTGTATATTGCAGACTTCTCTCCATTAAATAGCAAAACTGAATGTTCATGAATTTGAAAGTGTTTACACCGTATTTCATGAGCACTATTATAGCAATTTAAAACTTTTAATGAATACAGTGACCTCTGATTTTAGATCTATCAACTTGTGTGTAAGTCAAATGTTTGTCTTGTGTTAACTTAGTATTAAAAGTTCCATATTTAAATAAAATACTGAATTTTGTTGAGCTATTCTGTTAATGGAGGAGGCAGTGGAAAAGCAAACTGGAAAATAAACTGAATGGAACAGCTTTTGAAAATAGATGAAACTCTTACCTCATCTTATAAATTGTCTTAGCATTTACCCTTATTTCAGTAATATTCCTGAGTAAACAGTAGAAAATCCAAAATCTCATATGTTGATCCATATATTTTTAAGCACCCTAATTCTTCTTCCCAGCAATGCTTTTGAAGATTCCACAGTGGAGTCCAGTAGCTCTGAGTATCTTTGTTGGGTCCCATCCACTGCTGAAGTTGGTCACAACGCTCTCTTAAAATGTGTTTGTGTATAAAATTAGATTTCAACAGTAGCTTAGACTCAGCAGCTCTTTTCTTCAGGGTCCAGTAATCTTTGGAATGGGGGGAAATTCATGGGAGGGGAAGATTACTGGAGGGTTGTACCTAAAGATTGGGAGAGCCAAGGCCAAGCTGAGAAGAGTGGAATCTGATCCTTATCTAAATCTGAATAGTCAAGAGTGACTGAACCTTCAGACCAGTTTGTGTATTGCTAATTAAAATATTTTGGCTAAATTAGTCTTCTAAAGAATCTGCATTAAATGGCCAAGCTTCACTGACTGATGTGATGTTGGTGCTGCAGGGAATCCAACAAGAGCACAGACCCCTGCTGCATCCACTGTATAGCCACCTACCCTCCTCCCCATGTTCCATAGTCTCCTCAGCCAGATGCCCAACAACACGGGGTGGGGAGGGGAGGCTCCGAGCACCCAGCCACTCCACTTCAGAGGATGGCCAAAGCAACAGAAGGCTGTCATGTACATTGGCCAAACCGGACAGTCTCTATGCAAAAGAATAAATGGACACACATCTGACAACAGGAATCATAACATTCAAAAACCAGTAGGAGAACACTTCAACCTCTCTGGTCACTCAGTAACAGACTTAAAGCTGGCAATTTTGCAACAGAAAAACTTCAAAAACAGACTCCAATGAGAAACTGCTGAACTTGAATTAATATGCAAACTAGATACCATCAATTTAGGCTTGAATAGAGACTGGGAATGGCTGAGCCATTACACACATTGAATCTATTTCCCCATGTTAAGTATCCTCACACCTAAAATGGGTCATCTTGATTATCACTACAATTTTTTTTTCTCCTGCTGATAACAACTCATCTTAATTAGCCTCTTAGGGTTGGTAGGGCAACTCCCACCTTTTCATGTTCTCTGGATGTGGGTGTGTGTGTATCCTTACTATATGTTTCATTCTGTTCATCCGGTGAAGTGGGCTGTAGCCCACGAAAGCTTATGCTCAAATAAATTTCTCTCTAAAGTGCCACAAGTACTCCTGTTCTTTTTGTGGATACAGACTAACATGGCTGCTATTCTGAAACCTTCTAAAGTATGTAGCTCATGCATCAGAAAGTAAAAAGTGTGATTGAGAAGTGAGATCAAGTTACCTGACAAAAATTTAAAAAAAAAAAAAAATGGTGGCTCACACTCTTAATTTGTGCTTCCTGCTTTCACATTCTCTTACTACACCTCTACCCCGATATAGTGCGACCTGATATAACATGAATTCGGATATAACATGGTAAAGCAGCGCTCTGGGGGGTGGGGCTATGCACTCCAGTGGATCAAAGCAAATTCGATATAATGCAGTTTCACCTATAACATTAAGATTCTTTTGGCTCCCGAGGACAGTATTATATCGGGGTAGAGGTCTAATGTTATTATTGGCACACTGTCTTATTTGACAGTTGTCAGAAATTAACCTATAACAAAGGATATTTTCCGGACATCAGTTAGGAAACTGATATGGCAGAACACAAATTTTCCAATACATTCCAAGAATGTATTGAGGACAAACTTTTTGTTTCAGCAAGTGGGGGAAGTATCCAGGGGGACAGCAATTTTAACTTGATTCTGACCAACAGGGAGGAGTTGTTAGCAAATATGAAGGTGAAAGACCATTTGGGTGAAAGTGATCATGAAACAATAGATTTCATGATTATAAGGAAATGAAAGAATGAAAGCAGCAGAATAAGGACAGGGGATTCAAAACGGCAGACTTTGACAAGCTCAGAACACTCATAGGTAAGGTCCCTGGAAGAAAAACTAAGAGGGGGAAAAAAGAGTTCAAGAGAGCTGGCGGCTTATAAAAGAGACAGTTTAATCAAGAGGCCAATATGACTCCATCAGGAGCTCTTTAATTACCTGAAAATCAAAAAGGAATCCTACAAAAAGGTGGAAAAATGATGAATGGCTACAGAATAGAACAAAAATATAATGCATGTAGGGACAAAATCAGAAAAAACTAAGGCACAAAATTGAGTTCCATCTAGCAAAGGACATGAAAGAGAATAAGAAGAGGTTTCTTTAAATAAATCAGGAGCAAGAAAAAGATGTGGCAAGAAAAAGATGAGGCAAAGTGTAGGTCCTCTACTTAGCAATAACTGATGCCATAAAGAAGGCTCTTTATAAAGAAGGCTCAGATGTTTAATATCTATTTTGCTTCTATCTTCACTAAAAAAGTTAATAGTGACCATATATTTAACACAATTAATATTAACAACAAGGGGAAAGGAACACAAACCAAAACAGGGAAAGAACAGGTTAAAGAATATTTAAATAAGTTGAATATATTTAAGTCTGCAGTGCCTGCCTGATGTAATTCATCCTAGAGAATTTGTTTCAGCTAGTTCCTTAATCTTAAAGCATTAGCCATTATTTTTGTGAACTCATGGAGGACTGGAGAAGGGTGAACCTGGTACCTGTCTTTAAAAAGTGAAACAAAGAGGATCTGTGGAGCTATAGACCAAGCAGCATAACTTCGTTACCTGGAAAGGTACTGGAACAAATTATTAATTATTTTGTAGACATCTAGAGGTTAATAGGTTTATATAGAATAGCCCAGCATGGATTTGTCTAGAACAAAACATGCCAAACCAACACAATTTCCTTCTTTGAGAGGGTTACTGGCCTAGTGGATTGCGGGGAAGAGTAGACATGATATATCCTGATTTTAGTGAGGCTTTTGATACAGTCCCACATGACATTCTCATAAGCAAAGTAGGGAAATGTGGTTTAAATGGCATTTCTGTAAGATAGATGCACAACTGGTTAAAAGAGCATATTCAAAATAATAATCAATAGTTTACTCTCAAACTAGAAACATGTATCTAGTAGGGTCCCACATGGGTCAGTTCTGGGTCTGGTATTAATCAATATTTTCATTAATGACTTGGGTAATGGAGTGAAGATTGTACTAAAATCTATGGATGACACCAGGCTGGGAGGGGTTGCAAGCACTTTGAAGAACAGGATTAGAATTCAAAACGACTGTGACAAACTGGAGAACTGGTCTGAATTCAACAGGATGAAATTCAATAAAGGTAAGTGCAAAGTACTATATCTAGGAAGGACAAATCAAATGCATGATTACAAAATGGGGAATAACTGGCTAGGTGGTAGTATTGCTGAAAGGGATCTGAGGATTATGTTGGATCACAAGCTTGGATATAGGTCAACAATGTAATGCAGTTGCAAAAAAGGCTACTATTCTGGAATGTATTAACAGGAGTATTGTAGGTAAGATGAGGGAGATAATTATCCGACTCTATTTAGCAGTGTTGATTGAGACTGTCCCCTATTCTGGGCACCACACTTTAGGATTTTGTCCAAAAAACTGGGAAAATTGGAGAAAGTCCAGCCGAGAGTAACAAAGATGATAAAAGGTGGAAAACCTGAACTCTGAGGGAAGGTTAAAAAAACAAACATGGAAATGTAGTCTTGAGAAAAGATTGGGGGTGGGGGGGACTTGATAAGCCTTCATATACGTTATGAAGTGTTAAAATAGGGCAGTGAGCACTTGTTCTCCATGTCCACTGAAGGTAGTACAAGAAGTAGTGGACTTAATGTGCAGCAAGGAGATTTAGATTAGATTAGGAAGAAATGGTAGTTAAGCACTGGAATAGGCTTCCAAGGAAAGCTGTGGAATCCCCATTGAGCCTGGTTTTCCCCAGGGTACCACCTGGAACTAGGGTACCACTGAGTCCCCCTGACCCACTAGCCTGGGCTCCCTTTTACACTGTACTGCTGTGACAAGCAAATCCTTCTCTCTAGCCTGCACTTTCACCAGCATACATAAAGATAGGGACATAGCCAGCTGCAGTTACATGCATGCAGGCTCTTTTAACCAGCCCCTGCCTGGGAAGGCTTCAGCTAGGGAATGTCCCAGCTCCTTAAGCATGCACTCCCTCTGGAGTGTAAACCCAAAATTATACCGTCTTGCGCTGCACAGGGAACTGTACAGCCTAAGTGCCTAAAATTCACCCCCTCCCTCAATGTGAAGCGGAATAGGCAACAGCTTTCTGCCCCTCAGTTATGATTTCCACGCACTGTTTTAGATTAAGCAAAAACAAACTTACTAACTACAAAAGATAGTTTTTAAGTGATTATAAGAGATAGCAAATGCAAATTAAGCTTAATATACTAAATAGATTGGATATGTACAGCAGATTCTCACTCTAAGTGATGATACTAACAGACTGCAGATTCTTAAGGGGCAAGCTGCACTTTACAGTTTGGAATCCCCAGGTGTTCAATTCACAGGCTAAAAATCCCTTTACCCTGGATCCAGTACCTCCCCCAGTTCAGTCTTTGTTCCTCAGGTGTTTCCAGGAGTCTTCTTGGGTGGGGAGTCACTCTCCTGCCTTATATAACTTTTGCATATTGCAGGAACCTTTTGTTTGTTTTAAAGCTTGGATCCCGTGCTAGTTAGTGGAAAAATACTGGCATCCCAAGTTGGAGTCCAGCACCAGGTGACCTGGTTACGTGTCCCTGTAGGGTCACAGCAGTCATCCCCCACTGACGGGAGCCTTCACAGGTAGGCTCACCAGGTGGGAGATAAGCTTCTCCGAAGGCCTATTGCTTCTTCTGAATGGCTCATTAACCTGGATGGGCCCTTCCCAGCTGGCCATGTAGACTGAGAGCATTTTGCCTAGTGAGTGTTGCCCAGTAATAGCTACATGTGAAAGATACATAGTCAATAATCATAACTTTGGATACAAAAATGTTACATGCATACAAATGGGATAATTATATTCAGCAAATCATAACCTTTCCAGTGACACCTCAGATGTCTTATTGCATAAAATACATCATAATTGTGGTGTAATTATATCATACTAATATCACTATGAAGAATATGGGGTGCAGTGTCATACCCATCATTGGAGGTTTTTAAGAACAGGTCAGACAATCACTTGTAAGGGATGTTCTAGGTGTACTTGGTCCTGCCACAGCAGAGGGGGCCAGACTTCATGACCTCTCAAGGTGCCTTCCATCCCTACATTTCTATGGTTAATATTTACCAAGCCTGGGATAATTTAGTTGGGATTGGTCCTGCTTTGAGCAGGGGGTTGGACTAGATGACTTCCTGAGGTCTCTTCCAACTCTAACCTTCTGTGATTCTAGGGCCTAGAATCTAGGCCATTTCCTGTCTTGTTCCCTCCCTTTCCCTCAAAAATTATACACTGAACACTAAGAAAAGAAAATAGTGTTTAAATTGGACGTATAAGGACAATCCCTACCCTCAGCTTATTTGGCCTCCAAAAAGAAAAAAAATTCCCCACAGATTATTAAAGTGATCTTTGAAAATATTGGTTAGTAGATACACTAACTCCTTTAAAACTAATACCACATCAAAACTGACCAGTGTAATTCTAGTTGTCTCACTTTGCGGTTTTGTTTTGTTTTGTGTTTTAATAGCCACATCTATGCTTGGAAAGGTGGCAGAGCCTTTATTTTTCTTAATTTACAATGTTTATATTCATAATGGGGAAATCCTATTGTTTGCATTAGTAATCTTCGTAGATTTTGATCATCTTAAAGAATTATGTCCCTGCTACTATTGAATCCTATAGGATGCTTCCAAAAACCTATAGAATAGTGTTAAATTCTGTCAGCTTTACAACCTAGTTAAATGTTATAGGACTCTTCATTAAGAAGAGTAAAAAAGAGTAACTAATTTAGTCATAGAATGAGTTTTACTTACACTTTTATGTTCATTGTTACGCATGTTGTAATACATATTTGCCCAACTGAAGGCCCCAAAAATGGGCACCTAATCAAAATCCCACTTAAAAAAAAAATCTCTGCTTAAACATGGCTTTATGAAACAGTCTCCATGGAAAATTAAATTAATTTAAATTCTATATCATTTGCAGTGTACCACATAATAGATATGAATCATCAATTCATTTTATGACCATTTAAAGTTCAGTCTGAAATTCAGCTTTCCATAATTACATATGATGACATTAAGCACTAGTTGCAACTGTAAATAAACATATAGTATTTGACCTTTTGAAGGAAAACCATGGTAGGAAAGTACATCAGTGGATATAACAGTATAATTTATGAGCTGTATGGTCGTAGAACTTCTGTGAAATGCCTGGAATGTAATCCTTTAGAATGCTACTTTTAATTGATTTGTAAAGGAAATCTGATTACACCAAAATGCGAAACTGCTAGGAGCCCAGTTCTTCAAACACTTCAGTAAATGCTAAGCGAGTGGCATTTACAAAATAAGGCTTTTAAGTAGTAACTGATCAATACATGCATGTGAATGAAGACAGACACAGGGATAGATTTAAGTGACAGGTTGTGGTTTTAATTTTAACACTGGGTTGAAGCACTATAGGCTTATCCACTCCAGACTCTCCTGTGCTAGGCGTTTAACTGAGTCAAGTGCAGAGTTACAAAGTTCCTATCCTATAACCAGTAGCTCATGTATACAAATAGCATAATCATATTCAGCAAATATGATTATTTCCATAGACACCTTACTTGACATACTTTGTACAAGATTTGTTGCAGTTATAACAGTGGTAGCAACACTGTTCTACATGGTCATATCTTAATCAGATAATGTGGCACCCTCCTCAGCCTGCTTCTAGAACTCCAATCACTTCTGATTCTTTTGACCTCCTTTACCTCAAGGGCTTAAGGTACCAAAGAGGGAACTTGGTCTGTGAAGGCTTCAGATCTCCCCTTCTCCCAGAGGCCCAAGGTCTAACAGCAAAATCCTGGGTCTTTGTTACTTCTGGGAGCTGGCCCTTTTAGCCTTTATCCGCAAAGGCCACTGGGGGCTCCACCTATGAGCTCCATCCCTATTCCCACTACCTGGTAACTGTTTCCTGCCTAATCCAATCTAATGTCTTGAAGCCAGATGTCAGCCCTGGCGTCCAAAAAGCGCACTCCATCCATAAAAATCTTAAGCTGCTTGTTCCAAATGTCCCAATGGGTGATCTGAGTCACCTGCAACCGGACAAATTCTGGCAATCTCAAGTTCACATTCTTTGGGGCCCTACCTACCGAGTTAGATGGACTGCTCCCTGCCAAACTCGTGTCATGAACATTTCCGACTAAACCAACCTTTCGTTTGGCCATGATGCTTAATTCATCCCACGTCTCCCTGAATCCTAGCTCTCAAATTTATTCCCCTGCAAGATCCATGATTTTCACCAAGGTCAATATCCAGGATGCTAGGTGATTGTAATTGGCCCATCAGTGAGTACCAGAGGAGGCATGAGCTGATCTCACATGTCCCTCCTGGTGAACCAATGAATGCAGCAACACAGCTGCTGTTTTGCAGGCCCAGTGCATAATGGAGTGCCTGCAAATCCTGAGGTCAGCCTTGTCTTTGCGTGCCCCAGTATACTATCCATAGGGTGAACGTAAGTCCAGTTTCCAGCAGTCTATTGCCTGGACCCCCAGGAGTCAAACTGTTTAATGTTGCAGATGTCACTACCCAAACTTGAAGGACTGTGTGCCAAAGTTGGAGTTGAGATGTAACTAAGCTCTAATGCCTTTCTTACCTCAGCAAACTTGTTTCTGGTCAGGTAGCCACCATCCTTGTGCACAAAAAGTGGTACTGGCTCCGGGTTTCATGTGTCTAGAAAGGCTTTGACAGCTTTTACTGTCATACTAGTTCAGCCAGGCATTCTCTTAGCTGTGTTGTGGCCCCTTTTTCTTGTTTCATCAGTTTTGGAATGCCTCCGTTTCAAGGGCATCCATCATTCCTTGATTAAACAGCACATTCGCTCTATCTAATGCATGCCTGGACCTGCTGACTGTAACCCCGTCCACATTCTCTAACCATCGCTTGCCACTGTTTTATATGGTATTTATTTATTTGGTATTGAGGAATACCAAACTGAACACAATTGAGGGTCTACATTGTGATACGTGGAGGAGCCTTGAGAGTCGAATAAATGGTAGATAATCCTGCGCTCTCCTTCAAGTGTCTTACGCACCGCATCCAGGATGTGAATCTGTCAGTCGGGCACTAGTAAACTCAAAAAGGGGCCAGCTACCTGCTTAGCTGCTACCTCCACCTGAATTTTTTTTCCTGAAGTATTTGCTCAAATCCTTTAACAGACTTCAAGTTTTCTACCCACACATGAAATCTTGCTGCCTCATATGGGATTGTAAAACCTGGCCAAAATTCATTCCATATATGAGCCTTAACTGTCTTGTTAGGATAACATAAGAAGGTAGTAACACTTCTAAATAATTGGGGCTGGGGCTTTTACGAGAACTGCCCCTCCCTCCCACTGATCCTGTTGGAGTACTGTCCTCTTGCCAACAGACTCTCTTTCTGACATATCGGGCATTTTCTTCGCCCCATAGCAAATGAGGGCACCATGCTGACTTCCACATTTCTTATATCAGTGTTTGTATTTGCAGTAGGAACAAAAATGCACAACAGAACTTAGACCTGACATCTGCTTTTGAAGCTTGTGGTTTCGATACTGGTAATCCACTATCTGTATAAACATGCTGGCCTGCATGGCATGGTTGTTCTTACCCCATGGGAGATTTGGCTCCTCTGCTGCCTAAGTCTGAACTTCATTGTAACTTAACCATGCCTCACCCCCATTCGTGGCATGTGTTCTGGATATGACATCCAAATATTATGAAAATTGGGATGCTTGGCTCAGTTTGTTTTGCAGATTACACACGTGTGTGTGTGTGTGTGTGTGTGTGCGCGTGTGTATGTATGTATGTATAGGCTGCAATCCAATTCTCTACTGTTCTAGCCATCTTGAGCTTGCCCGGTTTGTCGTCGTCATTCCCTCCCTCCCTCCCCACCTTTTTCTCAATCTGACTTTCACTGAAGAGAAGGGTGAACATGCCCACATGCTCTCCTTTCCAGTTTTTTTTCTATAATATCCTTTTGACAAATGGGCCCCCCTGGGGTTGATCAGTTCCTACATATGATCACTTGGAATCAATGCCTATGTCCCCTGTGAGCCCCCCCTGTAGAAAGGGGGGCGGGAGGGAGTGAAGCCTTGTTAGATGTATTGTCCCCTAGTGTTGGAGTGTCTCAGTTCACTATACCCTTTTGTAGGTGCCTGGCTCTACCATGCAGGGATGTGCTGGGACAAGTTGTCCCCCTAGCCTTTTGGCAATGAGGTGCCAATGATTTTGCCAACTTGTTCCGCACTGCATGGGGCTGGTTTCCTGCTGCCCTGGCCCTGAAGTGGGGACAGGTATGCAGCTATCTCTGAGGTGTTGGAGGAAGGCTTGCTGCCAGTCCCCCGTACCTCTGTGAAGGGATTCTGCAAGTCCAGCCCCTGCAGCACGGGGGTCTTAGCTGGACTTAACTACAAGCTACTGCAGAGAGGGTCTAACACGATTACGCTTTGACAGTCGTCTTCCCTCAATTTTAGCTTCTATGTCTGAGCCCTGTGTTCCTAGAAGAAGGGACCCTGGGTTACACCTTCCAGCCACGAGCCATGCTTGTGGGAATCTACTTCTGCTGCAGGGTATAGGACCCCAGCAGGTATCTTGGCTTCAGTCCACCTGCATCCTTCTGTCGTCTTTTCCCACAAGCCTGGGTGTGGGTTGTACCTTAGAGTTCCTTGCTTCTTGCAGCTGTGTACTACCCAGTACTCCTCATCCAGGAAGAAGGGCCCCAGCCCTGGTCCACTTCCCTATTAGAGATTGAGAGGCTGTTCCTTCCTGGGGGCAGGGTGTGACCTTGGGTCTCTATTCCCTCACAGCGCTGCACAAAGGAGTTGCTGCCCACCTCGTCTGTCACTGCTCTTAAAGGCTTCAGGATGCCTGGGCTACCCTGTCTCCTCAGACTTGGAGGGACTTACTCCTGCCACGGGCTGCTGCTGCAACTTTTCTCCCCTTCTTCTCTTCCCAAAGAGAGAGCCAAAGACTCTAGCTGTAGAGAATGTAACATGCTCCTTGGTAATTTGTTGCAGTAGTTTTCAGCAGTTCCCAGACTATAGAGTGGGCTTCCCAAGGGAGGTGCAATAACGTGTCAAGGAAGGCATGAGCTGTATGTGGCTTTTAGAGCTCTGGCTGTCAGCCCCAGGCAGCTGGGGCTCGTGTACAAGGGCCGTGCACACCGAGGAGGTGGGGGATGGGATAAGGGGGACAGCTGCAGTCCCATTGCCTGGCCTCGGGCTCTCCTTTCCTGCCCTCCCTCAATACCTCACCGGGAGGTGGCAGAAAGACTCCAGCTGTCCACCTTGGGGTGGTAGCAGCAGCGCAGAAGTGTGGGTGGCAATGGGGTGCTAAATTTGCTGTGAAAAGTGATATTTTCACATTGCCGCTCTTACTTCTGTGCTGCTGGTGTCGCAACGGTGCCTTCAGAGCTGGGCAGCAGTATATGCACTTGTGGGGCAGAAAGGCGTGTAAGTGACTACAGACACATGGCTGGGGGGGGACGGCAAATAAGCTTGAGAACCACTGCAGTAGTTAAATTACTCTGTTTAAAAAGTTACTTTAGATTCTAAACTTGTACACAGTTAATCCTAGTCAAGGTACTAGCATCTCATCATTGTGAATACGTGATCCACCAGTTTCTTGTATTGATTCAGAAGAAAAACCTTCATTTGTAAATATTCTCACTGGTGGGTTTTTATACCAAGGTGCCCATTCACTTCACGTATCCTCATTCTAGTAATAAATTCTCCAATGTCGGATATAATCAATGTTAGAAATGTTTTAAATTTAGTTTTTGTTTGAATTCAGATTTGACTGAAGAATAGGACAGTGATTGCGTTTCTCTTTGCAGCAGTAGCTACAAATACTTTATTTTTTTACCTCACTTTGTCCAAAAACAAAATTAAACCTTTAACACTCAAGTAAGACAGGGCATATTATGTTGTAGAGAACTGCTTTTTATTTGTAGATACAATATCTGGTTTTTATTTTTTCCTGGGACGCTAGAAGATTAAAACTGATTATAGCATTGGGATAATGTCTGACTCCTTGTGTTCCGTTTAGTCATAAATAAAACCCTGGAAAATCTGAATGTTACTATGGTGATGTTAGTAAAAGCCTGGGTTATGGAGTAAGCAAAGGGCTTAGAAACATGCTGTCACTTATGATAATGAGCATGCCATAGTTGCCAAGTTGTATATAGCCAGAGATGAGTTTAGTTGCTGCTGTTGTAACTTGTTACAGCCCACATGTCAAAATCTAAAAGCCAATAAGTAAAATTACTTTCATATAATGACTAAAAAAACCTACATTCACTTTTTGGTAACTTAATACCACTTTCACTTTGATAGAAAGGGTCAATGTGGGGTGTTACTTCCTGCGTTGCTTGCTTCCTTTCTTGATTTGTTTTTTAACAAAAAAAAAAAGGTCTAATTTTTAAAATTGCTCTCTTTAGTCTATCAGGCAATCATGTGAAATGAAGTGTGGGGAAATTTAAAAAAAGAAATTATTGGGGATGACTTCCATTGGAGATCACTGGAATACACTGTATAAAAACTTCCTTTTTCCTTAGTTACTGAAATTATTAAAGAAAATATCTTAAGATGGCTTCAAAAATTACTATTTATCTTTTAGCCTTTTTAACCTGGCTTCCTTGGAACTAAGAGAGAATCTGCTGACATACTTACCTGAGTAAGTTCCATTGCATGTGTGTCTGTGGTCGTGTGTGCTTTAATATGTGCCATCCTCAAAAAAAAAAAAAAAAAAAAAAAAAAAAAAAGTCTGATTAATATTTTCTTGCCCTCATTTATGTTGTGGTGCATACAGGTGTTTTCAGTCTCTGCAGAATGAAATGAAGAGTTACGGGTGTACTTCGTTATAAATGGAAGTTGCACTCAGGACTTTGGTTAGCACTGGTTGTACAGGAGTCCGAGGTTGTGTGAATCGTTTTACTGTTGTTGGACAATGTTCCTCTTCTTAGTGATTCTGGCTTTTGAAAGACGTTGTTGTGCCCTGTCAGTTGAGGGTCTTCCACGTCGGGGCACTCTCTATGTTGATCAGAGTTGGGAAAGGTTTGGGGGACTGGACCCGCTCTACTGCGGTTCCAGCAGGCCCTGTGGATTGCGCTTTGTTCTATAGTACCTCCTGTACAGCTGACCATGACACTACAACTCCTGGGCTACTTCCATGGCCTCCTCAACAACTTTTGTATTCCTCCCACGGATCTTCCGTTGATGTCTGGATAATGTTGGTCTCCTAATCGTCCAGCGTACACTCTCTCACTCTTAGCTCTTGACTTCTTTGCTCTCAGCTCTCATGCACTCCTTTCCTATGGTCTCCTGCCTGATGGTATGAGCTCCTTTGTTGCCAGGTGGCCTGGATTGCTGCCTGATGGCTGACAGGGTTTTCTAATTAAGAGTAGCTTATGGCACTGCTTTAGAAAAGGGTCTTAATTGGCTCCAGGTGCCTTGATTAACCTGGAGCAACTGCCATTTGGTTACCATGGTCCTAGGGATTTGTTTAGCCTGGGGCTAACATACCTGTTTCTCAGTACTTTACTGTAGCCATTTGGCCTTGCCCCATCACAGTACATAATAGTTTTTGCCTTTTGTTTCATAGTAAATTTTATTTATATAACCCTTGCCCCATCACACTGTGGAATACTTCAGTGTAATACAAATATGCAGAATATACTGAATAGCTAAATACTCTAAACTAATGCCAAATTATTAGAGGTGGAAGCTTGAATCATTTCATGACCAATATTAATTATTACGCAAATGAAGGTCGATCTCATGTTCAAAACTTTTAACGTTCACCATGTGAGCTATATTAAACCTGTGTGGAGCTTTACATTTTTTTAAAAAAAGTGTAAATAAGCACTTACGTGAGAGGTTGAATAATTTAGAGAAACTTTGCAAACCTGGAAATGAGATCCCCTGATAAGATCTAATTAGAAACTCAACCTCACTCTCTACTCCTTCTGTGAAAGAAAGAAGGTCCTAGGATTTCTTTTGGGGTGCTGTTCTGCACCAGGTACAGGGAGTCAAGTGTTCTTTTTGTGTCCGCTCCTGCTTGGACATCTGACTGTTTCTGAACTCCTTACTCCCTTTTGGCTACTGGAAGAGGAAGATTTTTCCATTCTTTCTTCCCAGTACCCCAGAGTCTCCTCATTGCTGAGGAACTAAGGGAGTAAAGAGTCTCTTCTCTTGGCTTCCTGTCTGCTACTATCAGAGGATAGGTGTCTCCGATACTCTGCTCCAGTGTCATCCTCTTTAGTCTTCTTCTCTTGTGGATATATCCAGTAGTTCCCCCGTTGCTGCTGTTGGTAACTTTCATGAGCCCCAAGGTGCTTCAAACGCCACAATGAACTGTGGAGTATGAATAGATAGTTTTTCCATGCAGCATCAGAGTAAAACTGTTTATAAATGGACAGTTTTACTGCTGCTCAGAGTTCTGAATAGCAGTAGTGAAACTGACCAGTCTTGTCTTCATGCTGCTGCAGCTTGGGGATAGGCAAGCAGAAGCTCCAGAGGAGGGATCTGTTCTGAGGTGTGTCAGGAAAGCTCTGTTGTTTGTTCACATTCAGAAGGCTTCTTTTAAAGCCATAAATGCTCAAATTCTTTTTTAATTCAAGCTGAAATTCTGCACAAGCTGATGAGTTAAGGCATTTATTAATCAGGGAAAAAATCTTTATTTGCTCTTGGTGAGTAGGCAGATGAGGGACTTGTCAAATCTTGACCTGCATGCTTTATAAACCATTTAATATGATCAATGTAAGGTAGTGTAAGAAATTTTCATCCAGCTGTAAATTGGTTTGGATCCATTTTGTGGAGGTTTTCAACTCATTCTAAATTATGTGGTATTGACCATGGTTAAGACTGGTGATTAGCAGAATGGTCAATGATCTGATCAATTATAGTGCATTTTATGCTTCAGAGGCACATTATACTGACAAACCCAATACTCTTCAGTATCATATTAATATACATAATCTATGCCCAATAAAATCATTTTCTAGAAGAACTTACGATTATACAGTGGAAAGAGCTCATTCAGGTACCTAGGGGTTCTGATGGTCTAGTCTAATGGGGTTCTCTCTTTGCTTACAGATCACTCACCCACCTGCAGAGACTAGAAGAACTTGATTTAGGAAACAATGAACTTTATAACTTGGTAAGAAATCATCAATGGAATATGGCATTGTTATTGGTGTTTCAAGTGGAACTAAAATATCCAGAACAGAAATTTCCCAAACTGGAAGCGGTGACCCTTCTGGAACATTTCTATACATATAAATGAAAAATTGGCAGTGACATGCTGTCATCATGTTACCTATTTCCTGTGATCATCATACAGTACAAAACAATAAGTTCAGCTGATGTACTTTGATACTTTTGTAAAAGCAGCAAAGAATCCTGTGGCACCTTATAGACTAACAGACGTTTTGGAGCATGAGCTTTCGTGGGTGAATACCCACTTCGCGGAGCAGAGGGACAGTTCACGGGAAGGTAGGTAGGTGTGTGTGTGCGCGCGTGCGCGCGCTTGCGACTGGGATAGCTAGTGGTTAAGAGCGCCGCCCGAACGGGAGACGGCCCTTTGATACGAGAGACCGGGGTCAAATCCTGGTTTGGTACCCAACTTTCCAGGGTCCTGGGCAAAAAGATCCCTAACACTTCACCTGCCTACCTCAAATATGAGAGTGACACGAACTAGGAGAGTCATGCCGGCTCGGACGTCGCCCGGATTAACAAGGTCCGCGCAGATGTTGAGGAACCAGGACAATCTGACGATAAGTGGGCTACTGGAACAACCATTCTGGACGAGACAGAGAACTGGAATTGATGGAATGCTACTACAACAGTAGACCTAATGAGAGGGATATATGAAACGTATGAGGGGACTGTGGATGGACAAAAGACCTACATCACACTTACTGAGAAACAGCTATTACCCAACACTTCAACATAGTAAAGAGGCAGCTGCTCTCAAAGCTTAGATAGACCAACCCACATTACATCCCAGACTCAAGAAGACTGGAAGAACAAGTGGATGTGCAGCCCACACCTGAAGCTGAACTTCACTGCCACCCCCTCATTGCAGAGCACAGCAGAGCTGATATGAGCATAAGATCATGGAGAACTAGCTACAGTCAATCCTCGAGACCGATTACCAAGGCTCAGTGGAGAAGTACCATCAGATATGTATGTTAGAAGTTGCAATAGAGCCCTCATGACAATATCCTACTACCACATAACTCAAACCAAGAACTGGTATACGCTACGGCTCTGTAATCCTGGAGATGCTTGGCTACACGACAAGAAGAACAACAGTATGTACCCACCCTGGAAAATGAGTTGGAGGATAAGATCAAGGCGACTCAGAGAGAAGTTAGTCAGTTGGTGGAACTACAGAAGGGTGTAGAGATTAAGGATAAGACTCGGCTACTAGAAAATACAAGGCCTGACTCCATCTGAAGCCCTAGAGACTGCTAACAAAGGCTCACAGCACTAGCTACCCAGGTAAGGAGATACACTAGAGAAGCAGAGGCACAAAAGTAAATGCCCTGTTCTCCAAAGAACCATCCAGGTGTACTCCCAACTGCAGTGCAACAACACATATACAGCGAGCCACCAGCAGCAGAAACTGAACAGTACTGGAAGAACATATGGGAGAAAGAGAGACTGATACACCAGTGCAAAGTGGCTGCAGGACCTGACAACAGAGCACAGCAATCTCCCACAACAGAACCAGTCACCATCACAGTAGAAGACATCAGCAGGCGGTCAAGAACATGAAGAGCTGGACAGCACTGGACCAGACATTGTCCACACCTACTGGCTAAAGAAACTAACAGCAGTGCATGACGCTAGCAGCACAGATGAACCAGCTGTTAGAAGCAGGCTCCCACCAAATACTGGCTAACACAAGGAAGGACAGTGCTGATCATGAAGACCCCGCAGAGGACAGAACCGTCAACTACGGCAATAACTGCCTCCACAACATGGAAAGTCTATCAGGCATCTAGCTGCCAAGCTACAGGACCACATGGGCCAGTACATGAGCACAGCTCGAAGGGCATTGGGAACAACACCAGAGCTCAAAACACCAGTTGCTCATAGATAGAGCACGCCCAAGAATCAAGTCTAGACAGACCAATCTGAACACAGCCTGGATTGACTACAGGAAAGCCTACGATCATGCCGCACACGTGGATCTGTGAATGTCTGGCGCTATACAGTAACAGGCGCTAAGGACCTTCCTCAGAACTCATGGGACTATGGGAGACACATAGAAGACAACTCAAGGCAGCTTGCACAAGTGGCTATTCAAGTGCGGATATACCAAGGTGATGCACTGTCCCTGCTGCTGTTCTGCATAGGCTTAAACCCCCTCAGCCAGATAATCACAAGGATGGTCGGGTACAAGTTTCAGGAGTGGAACTACCATCAGCCACCTCCTCTACATGGATGACATCAGCTGTATGCTAAGAATGAACGAGGACATCGACTCGCTAATCCACCTGACGCGGATCTACAGTGAGGATATCGGGATGTCATTCGGACTGGAGAAGTGTGGCGGATGGTAGCGAGAGAGGGAAGGTAGTCAAGACTGATGGGGTGGAACTACCAGCGGGCCACATAGCAGACATACAGACGAGCTACAAGTACCTTGGCGTCCACAGTCACATGGAAACCATGATGAGGAGGCAAGGAAGACAGCAACATCCAAGTATCACCAAAGGATAGACAGGTCCTGAAGAGCCAGCTCAGTGGGGAGAACAAGATCCACGCCATCAATGGATATGCCCTGTCAGTCGTCAGATACCCTGCCGGTATAGTGAGGTGGCCAAAGGAGGACATGAGGCTGCTGATGTGAAAACCCGGAGTCCTCACATGCACGGAGGTTCCACCCAAGTCCACACCAGAGACTGTATTACCAGCCGGAAAGAAGGCTGGCGGGGCTTGGTGAGCATCAAAGCCACTGTCCTGGACGAAACCCGGAACATCCAAGAGTACATCAGTAAGACGGCCCCCAAGATGAGCTGCTGAGAGAATGCCTGAGGCAGGCAGACATGGGAGGAAGACCAAGCAGAAGAAGTGCCATGGCAAGACAACCCTGCATGGGATGTACCATCGACAATAGCTGAGTGGCTGACATTGGGAAACCTACCAGTGGCTGGAAAGGGCTGGACTCAAAGACAGCACTGAGGCACTGATCATAGCAGCACAGGAACAGGCACTGAGCACCAGATCCATTGAAGCAGGGGTCTACCACACTAGAGAGGACCCAAGGTACAGACTGTGCAGAGAGGCCTCAGAGACAGTCCAACACATAGTGGCAGGATGTAAGATGCAGGCAGAACACATACATGAATGGCATAACCAAGTGGCTGGCATTGTGTACAGGAACATCTGACAGCGTATGGGCTAGACCTCCCAAGACCGATGGGAGATTCCACAGAAGGTTGTGGAGAATAGCAGGCTAAGATTCTGTGGACTTCCAGATCCAGATGGACAGGCAGGTACTGGGCAATCAACCAGACATCGTGATATAGACAAGGACCAGAAAGCAGCGGTGTGATAGATATAGCAGTGCCAAGTGACAGCAACATCAGGAAGAAGGATATGAGAAGCTGGAGAATACCAGGGCCTGAAAGAGGAACTCGAGAGGATGTGGAAAGTGAAGGCCAAAGTGGTCCAGTGGTGGTAGGAGCACTCGGGGCTGTGACTCCTAAGCTGGATGAGTGGCTCCAACAGATCCAGGAAGAACATCAGAGCTCTCTGTCCAGAAGAGTGCAGTGCTAGGAACAGCTAAGATACTGCGCAGAACCCTCAAACTCCCAGGCCTCTGGTAGAGGACCGAGTTGAGGAAGACACATACCACCCATAGGGGTGAGAGGTTAGTTCAATCAGGATGGGGCCCTGTTCTAGCAGTTGAGGTGTGAAAACAAGGGAGGAGAACTGTTTTGTAGTTGGCAAGCCATTCATAGTCTTTGTTTAATCCTGAGCTGATGGTGTCAAATTTGCAGATGAACTGAGCACCAGCAGTTTCACTTTGAAGTCTGGTCCTGAAGTTTTTGCTGCAGGATAGCTATCTTTAAATCTGCTATTGTGTGGCCAGGGAGGCTGAATGTTCTCCTACAGGTTTTTGTATATTGCCATTCCTAATATCTGATTTGTGTCCATTTATCCTTTTCCATAGAGATTGTCCAGTTTGGCCGATGTACATAGCAGAGGGGCATTGCTGGCATATGATGGAGTATATGACATTGGTGGACGTGCAGGGTGAATGACCATGATGATGTGGCAGATCAACAGAGCCAGACGTGTACCTAGAAGCCTCCTACTGCAAGACAAACCGAAGAAAGAAACCAACAGGACTCACTGGCCATCACATACAGTCCCAGCTAAACCCTTCAACGAATCATCAGGGATCTACAACCATCCTGGACAATGATCCACACTTTCACAGGCCTTGCATGGCAGGCCAGTCCTCGCCCATAGACAACCTGCAACTGAAGCATATTCTCACAGTAACTGCACACCGTACCATAGTAACTCTAGCTCAGGAACCAATCCATGCAACAAGCTCGATGCCAACTCTGCCCACATATCTTACACCAGCGACACCATCACAGGACCTAACCAGATCAGCCACCACCATCACCGGTTCATTCACCTGCACGTCCACCAATGTAATATACGCCATCATATGTCAACAATGCCCTCTGCTATGTACATGGCCAAACTGGACAATCTCTATGGAAAAGGAAAATGGACACAAATCAGATATTAGGGATGGCAATATACAAAAACCTGTAGGAGGAACATTTCAGCCCCCTGGCCACACAATAGCAGATTTAAAGGTAGCTATCTGCAGCAAAAAAAACTTCAGGACAGACTTCAAAAGAGAAACTGCTGAGCTTTCAGTTCATCTGCAAATTTGACACCATCAACTCAGGGTTAAACAAAGACTGTGAATGGCTTGCCAACTACAAAACCAGTTTCTCCTCCCTTGGTTTTCATACCTCAACTGCTAGAACAGGGCCCCATCCTCCCTGATTGAACTAACCTCGTTATCTCTAGCTTGCTTCTTGCTTGCATATATATACACACCTGCCCCTGGAAATTTCCACTACATGCATCCGACGAAGTGGGTATTCACCCACGAAAGCTCATGCTCCAAAACGTCTGTTAGGCTACGTCTTCACTACCCGCCGATACAGCGGGTAGCAATTGATTGCTCGGGGATCAATATATCACGTCTCATCTAGACGTGATATATCGATCACCGAACATGCTTATATCGATTCCGGAACTCCACCAACCCAAATGGAGTTGCAGAGTTGACATGGGGAGCCGCGGATATTGATCCCGTGCCATGAGGATGGTCAGTAATTCGATCTTAGATACTTCGACTTCAGCTACGTTATTTACGTCGCTGAAGTTGCTTATCTGAGATCCATTTTCCCCCGTAGTGTAGACCAGCCCTCAGTCTATAAGATGCCACAGGATTCTTTGCTGCTTTTACAGATCCAGACTAACACAGCTACCCCTCTGATACTTGATACTTTTATGTCCCTGTCCTAGCTATTACTATAGTTATTAAAATGATGTGATATGCAATCTGGTATTTCAGCATACGTTATTAATTTGTGGTAGAATTATTTTTCTGCAAAATAGGAAAGATCCCCACAGATCTTTCTCTGCAGAAACAAAGCAGGGAACACAGATTGTTTTCTCTGTTCCTCAATTGTGCCCCAGTACTTACCTTTTGTCATTTCAAGATTGAACTGAGGTTTCATTTGGGTGTTAAAATATGAAATACGGCTCTTGTGCAGAAACAAAAATGCTTATACTTTGCTCTTTTTAAAGCATATTTTAGTGATTACACTAAAAACTTAAATTATATTAATGTTACAATTATGGTTCCACGAACAACTCTAATTACGCAGTTGTGGTATACTGTGTTCTCCTGTATGTTCTTATGGCATTCAAATATGACATTAATACACAATATTATGTGCGTATATATGGGGGTGGGAAGGGGATGGGTTAGAGTTGTTTTGGGAGCTATAACTTGGAGTTTAATTTTTTAGGTAAGTAAAACAAGAAAGAGGACACTGTATGGGGTCACTTGAATATACATTTTTTTTCTGTCTAATAGGTTGTAATTGCTAGACTATTATATGTCTCTCCTCTGGATGTAAGGGTGTTAAAAACTGTCAGAGAATGTGGAGTCCCCTTTGTTAGTCTAACATAGTCTTAGTCAAATACGTAAATCACCTATTGGATACTTACCAAATATGTAATGAATACAGACAACTTACGGTCATACTTAGTTACGTTTTCTAAATCAGATCAAGCATTACAATATAGTATTCAAATCAATGTGTTAGGTCGCCTGGGCAACAAGTTTTTCTTCTGTTGTACACATTGCTTGTTTCTGAATTACCCTAACTACCTTTTGCTCTTTTGTTTTGTTTACATTTTGCAGCCAGAAACAATTGGTGCACTTTTCAGTCTTAAAGATCTCTGGCTGGATGGAAACCAGTTAGCTGAAATACCTCAGGTAAGGTAGAGTTCTCATGAAAAAAGTATGTGTGAAGAAAAAATTCTTTGTGGCTAAGCTACAAATATCAAACTTGCTTTTTTGGGGGGTGGGGGGGGGAAGATATGTTTTTAAACTTTGAAGTTTATAAGCTTTTTTGAAAAGTTCAGCGAGTACCTTTAGGATTTCTGCCTCTCAGCTTTAGAAGGTTGGGCATGATGCCTTTGTCATATGCACCAGAAACAGCTGATAGGCTTCAAAGGGTTTATCTGATGAATGACAGGACATTTTCCCCCTTCCAGAAATTGGTCATTCTCGGTCTGTAGTGTTCATGGCCTAGGGATCGGAAGACCAATATTCAGTTCAACTGACTCTCTCACTCTTCACACTTGTCAAAATGCAATTAATCAAAGTTGTGTGTGAACTGTCCTCTTCTGTAGCTTTCTTCTGCTGTATAAAATAGAGTGTACAGAGGAAATAAGGTAATAAAATTCCCACCATAAATAGAATTTTGAGACCCCAGCCCTGCAACTGGATCCATGCAAGCAAATACCCCATTGACTTCAGTTGCAGGATGAGGGGCCTTAACAGCTAAGGTATTTCTGTAATCTGGTAAGCTTCCCTGTCCTTAGTGCATTGAGAACAGCTTTTTCTTTTAAGATTCAAGCCAAAAAATCCATCCATTTCACTGGTATTCTATATGCTGAGTCCACTGTGGGTGGTGTGGAAATCTTGCATGCTGAAAATCAATGCAAAAACAATGGTGAGTGCAAGTGAGCTTAGTGTATGCCTTTTTCCGTCATTAAGACTAGCTACAGTAAGTACTTGTAAGAGGCTCCAATTAGACTCTGCCATATCAGGTTTTCTGTGGACATCTGAAGTTCAACAGCCATTTTTAGCAATAATTAGTGGGTTTTGTTAATGTCCAATAGAAAAATCCTAAGAAAAAGCTTTTTATGAGCAACTTACTTTATGTAATTCGTTGTTCAAATATTAGAAAATAGAAAAATCTTTGCTATCTAACATGATCGGTCTTGAGATTTTCAGTGATCTTGTTGCTACTCTGTAGACATTTATATATGAAGTATTACGATTGCTATTCTATTTTTTATCTTTATTTTCAGCTGTATTGGTATAGCAGTGCTGAATGTTTTGATGATTAAAGTCAGCTATGACAGAATGTGTGTAGGAGTATACTCACAGTGAGGGTGTACTGAAAAATATAAAAATAAGAGGTGTCAATTTTTTCCAATCAGATCTTTAGCGGAACTATATCATTGTCAAAACTAAGTAGCTGGTATAATTTTATAGCTTTATAAGCTTGCTAGTGCAGCACTTCTGATTTGTATTTCTCCATTTGTTGCAAAGGAAGGAAAAAGATACGAAATCTCTAGATGTTGATAGTTACTGTATGTTGAAATATCAGCCAAGAGGGGCCGATCATAATTTGCCTTGAGTTACTTGGAAGAGACAGACTTTGTATGTGGGATTTGAGTTCTGTAACTCTGAAAAACAACTGCATGGAGTTTTTCCTTAAGAAAAAGACTGTTTTGGCTTATGTTTCATTTATACTGCTTACTTGTGGTTCCTATTTTGTACGCAAAGTTTGAGATGGAAACATTTTTGTCTAAATTATCTAGCCTGTGCTAGTCAATATTTTTATCATAAGAAGCTGCTGTTATTTTGTAATATTTCCCAAAATGAAAATGGTTATCTTCCAGCGTTTAGAAAAGAAGTCTTCCTCCTTAGTACCTTGTGGAATTTAAGTGTGGTAGGAAACTTTAGCTTGGTGTTGCAAGTTTGGACCTGACTAGGTATTTTTTTTGTTTTTGTTTTGTTAAATGTGATGTAGGAAATAGGAAATATGAAAAACCTGCTATGTCTGGATGTGTCTGAAAATAAATTGGAAAGACTTCCTGAAGAGATCAGTGGTCTGACTTCCTTAACAGATTTGCTCGTTTCTCAGAATTTACTTGAGGTGCTACCTGATGGTATTGGTAAGTAATATAAAGTAAACATAATAATAGACAACTACTGGAACTGGTTTTAATAGCAAGCGCATGTGTCCTGAATTTCTTTTGCAATTTCTGCTTATGTAAGAGATGAGCCTATTCCAGTTTTTTTTTAAAGTCTAGTTATACACACAGATCTGCTAATTTTGCACTCCAAATATTTTTATTTCTACTAAGGAATTGATGCCTCACTATTTAGGCTGCCTAAATTTATTATTAACTTGCTGAGCAGCATATGAGACAGTACATCATATGTGATCCATTACCATCGGAACTAGAGGGTTCAGTGTCATAGTTAGGGCAACTGCCCCATGCTCCCTCTGCATGGGGTCCACCAGTGGCACCCACTCTAGGCTCCCGACTCCTCAGTTGTCATTTCTCTTGGTTAGAGACCCAGATCTATCTGACTCTTGACTGAGTGTTTTGAGGCTGCACAGTTCCCTGCCTACACTGTGATATCCCCAGAAACCCAGTCTACCTAAACAGGCCGGGATCTTTCTCTTCAAGTGCTATAAACAGCTGTAATTGCCAGCAGTCACAAGTTACCATGCAGCCCTTTCTAAGCAAGCACATTTATTCATAACATGAAAACTTTACAGAGAACACATCTAAAAAACAAAAGTTCCTTATACACTTGCCAATAGCTTTCCAGAGTCACCTATCAGTAATATGGGACCTCAGTAGGCCCAAATCCTTCCAGTCATCCAAGGAAGGATTGGGCTCCCCTTGGACCTATGTGTTGGCTGGTATGGATCAGTCTGAGTGACACACACTCACTCACTCACTCACTCACTCACTCTTTTCTGTCCAGTACAAGTTGATTCATTGGAGGTTTTATAATCTGTAAATTTATTTTATAGCGCATCACATGTAAAATTATTTAGTAAATTTAGTAAAATTCATTGATCATAGTTCTTTAAATACAATATTATGTTTGGTTTTTACGTCTGAGGGGAGGGAGGAGAGTAACTTTGGCAGTTCCATTATCTGCTTCCCTGTTGGGTTGTTAGAGCCCTATGAAGAACAGGAACAGAGCTTGACCGGTGCTGCCGAGCCTAACACAGCCACTCAGGGCAGCTCAGGAGAGGGTAGAAGGAAGAAAACTTAACTTGGCACCCAGTGATGACTCACAGGTTCTCTGTCTCCACAACAGGTTAGAGCAGCCTGGGGAATGCTCAAACTTTGATCAGCTGGCAGAAGTCTCCATCATACACAGCACAAAGGGAACAGAACAGGACAGAGTCTGTCCTGTAGTATCAGTTGTGGCTCACTGACCTTTTTTAAAAGTAATGTTTGGCTCTTCAGCTGAAAAGGTTAGACACCTCTGACCTGAAGGAAGACGTGGTCCTTTCCCCAAGAAGCAGAGTTGCACTTAATGCTTACACAAGCTATCTGTGTTCTTAGCTATAGTGATTCTTGTACAGGGCTTGAACTCATCTCCCAGAATGACTTTATTTGAATTCTGACCTTATCAGTTACTGCATCTATCTTTGTTGACCAGGCCAGTATGAGAATAACTAGTGTTCGTAGAGCACCATGGTCTGATTTGGGGCTTTGGAGTATGCTACCTCAAACTACTACTGTTTACTGTTGGTATCACTACTTCTAGTTTGTATTGCTAGTACAGACTAACAGTAGTAATAGTTTGGAGTTTGTGTGGTCATTTTTGTCAGCTTTTCTTTTTTTTAAAGTAGAATGCAAAAAATAGTTTCTATTTGGTGCCACTTGTAGGCATTGAGGCTGATGTGCAGAGTTGAGGCTACAAGTCATGTACTGATAACGGCAGATGGAGTTGTTGGAACTAACCCTCTCTGCCTTTGGTCTTAGCCCTCTTCAGTAAATATGCAGACAGGCTATTAAACTGCAGCGTTTACCAGTGTAACCTGCTTGGGATCTTTTCAGTATGATTTCAGTTATCTGCTAAAATCACTAAGAATATTTCAGGTGAGGCAAATGCTTGAAAATTTTACGGTAGCTATCATACGAGCACATAGTTGAAGGACACAAAGCAAAAAGGGAAATCACGTAAAGTCTTATGTAGTCATAGGGAATTCATTATATAATGAAGTATCTGGTAACCTAATGTTTGTGATTATAATTGTATTTTGTACAAAACTAGCATATTTGTATACTAGTCCAGCACGATGATAAGGATAGATAAGGGCATCCTACATCACATCATGGACCTGCCTAATCTAACTAAATGCAGTATGTTTTGATCACAAAAAATTAAATGAGGTTCCGTTTTCATAAGTACTACATTGTTTTTAGTATCTGTGTCTGTCTAATGAATACAGGTTACTAGAGGCTTAGAATGTCAAACACTTTTGTGTATGCTTATCAGGAAATATTGTATGGCTTGATTCCCTCCTCCCCAGTCATATTTGGATGGTGAAACATTTAACTCCTGATTATCCTACACTCTCCCTCTGTAAAAGGATTTCCCATTCTTAACGCATGGATGTGGTATACTATTACCCCTCTGTCAAACTTCAGACTCACGAAATAGAATTGAAAACACTTTTTGTCCCAAGCAAACCTTTCAGTTGTTGGAATTTAAAGGCATTTATTATTGGGAGCATTTGCTCTCAAGTTTACCCCACAACTAACTTTTTTTTTTTTCTTTTCACATAGATTTATGGAATCAGTATTTGAGGAGGATGGTATATGATTTTGAGCTCCTCTTCCACCAATAACAATCCTACATTTAAAATTTATTTATGGATATTTTATTATCATTGTCTAGAAGAACTATAGTGTGTTGGCAATTCAGCACCTAAAATAAACTGGAAAAGTCCCCTGTTTGGCTTACATTTGTGATGTCTAATTCCAAGTGAGCTTTCATTGGCCATATCTGACACTTATCCTATTTTTGCAATTGAACTTTGCTGTAGAAAACTCTTGGAAAATTTTGGTGTATTTGACAACAGAAGATAAGTTGCACTGTATTTTGTATGATTTTAAATTTCCAAACTGTAGGTTGTGTGCAGTTTCATGCTCCCCATTGTCTTCTGTTGAACATGCTTAGAGTTCGTTACTTTATTTTTTTTTACTCTTACTGGTTGTGTTCAATCCCCGTTAGCAATGCAATCCAGATATTTAGATATTCACATGTATTGTAGATGTGCTGGAATAATATAAGTTCAGCAACATGAATGTGTTAATCTTAAAGGGAACATCTGATGCGGATATAGTTGAAGCCAAACTTAACGATTCTCCTCTATTTATAGGAAATTTGAAGAAGCTGTCTGTCTTGAAGGTTGATCAGAACAAACTTGTTCACTTGACAGAAGCAATAGGAGACTGTGAAAGCCTTACTGAACTAGTTCTAACAGAAAACCAGCTGCTGGTGAGTATGGTCTTCGCTGCTCAAATAGCTGGCAGTAGTTAGGCCTGCTGCTATGCACTGATTCGCTTTGATTGTAATACCTTTATTTTATTTCTCCTCCTATTATGGTTACTGCTAAGTACAATACAGTGGAGTTTGCATTAAGTAAATGCATGGTTGTTACAACAATCGTGGTATTGTTTCCATGTAGAATATATTCTGTATATTTAAATGACAATACATTCAAGAGGAACTTGCCATAATATAAAATTGGTAAATCAAAGTTCTCATTTTTAAATAACTTTTTCTGCGAGTGATTATATGAGAGAATGGCATTGTGGAGTTACAGGTTTGTCATATTGACTCTTATGGAAGGTGTGCTCTGTTTACAAGTATGAAGATTTTCTTCCCCTAATGGCAAGACCTGTAGACTCAGCTTTTGAGCGAAAAATCAGTTTAGATTGTTCTGAATATATGAATCAGTATCAACAACAAAAACCCCCAGACAATTGTTCATGTTGCACAGGTGTAACTAAAGGCAGAACTTCGTTCTGCAATTAGATTTTAGTTCACAGTTCTATTGATGCAAAAAGCAGAGTGGAACCCTGTTCAGTTTTAGCTATTTTGGCTCTGCAATACTAATGAGTAAAAACTGATTTATCAAAGTCAACAGATGTGACTATCCTCAGTCTTTTTTACTCTGTTCTTGACCATGCTATGAACTGTAAGCACCGATGACTGAGTAACAATGCTGAGTAACAAGGTGCCATTTTTACATGGTCCATATTTTGAAGTAGAGCTTCACTTTAACTTGTGGTTTGCCAACTTAATCTAAAATTCTATACTAGGGCTGTCAATCACAGTTAACTCTCACAATTAACTTAAAAAAATTAGTTGTGATTAATTGCAGTTTTAATCCTGCTGTTAAACAATAGAATACTAATTGAAATTTATTAAATATTTTGGATGTTTTTCTACATTTTAATATATATTGTATTCTGTGTTGTAACTGAAATCAAAGTGTATGTTGTTTTTTATTACAAATATTTGCACTGTAAAAATGATATACAAAAGAAATAGTAGTTCTTCTTCGAGTGATTGCTCATATCCATTCCAGTTAGGTGTGTGCGCGCCGCGTGCACAGCCGTCGGAGAAACTTTTATCCTAGCAACACTCAGCGGGTCGGCTGGGCGCCCC
>NC_133771.1:47665849-47718237 GCF_003597395.2 Chelonoidis abingdonii
AGCCTGTCTCAGTCAGATCGCCCGACACCTGCCAAGGCACTGGCGACATCAGCACCGTTGATCTCGGTCCCATGAGGGCCGTCGAATCCAGTGCCTGATATTTCCCCGGTACGCACTGTGGTTGAGCTTACTGCTCCTGCTGCTTCCACGCCAACTGCAGCGCAGCCAGAGAGCCTGTCTCAGTCGAATTGCCCGGCACCGACACCTGCCAAGGCACTGACGGTGTTGGCACCGTTGATCCCGGTCCCATGAGGGCCGTCGAATCTGGTGCCTGACAGCTCCCCGGTACGCACTGTGGTTGAGCTTACTGTTCCCTCCACGCCGGAGACATTCCCAGTGGCGAGGGATCTCATTGCCATGACAGAGTCGATGCTGCCTGAACCCCCGGCACCGCTGGTGCAGGTAATACAGTCTCTTGGCAAGCTTCCCTTGATACGACCATTCTCTGTTGGCACAGCAGAGCGGCACCGTTCATGATCATGGTCCCGCAGAAGCTCCAGGTCCCGTCGGCACTCCCGCTCCCAACGCCACTTGCAGTCCCGGTGCTGTTCTCCTCGGTACCGGTCGCACTCGCCGCATCGGTCCGTATCCCGTTCGCTGACCCGCTACTCTCAGCACCATTCCAGCTCCCCGCACTGCTACAGGCACCGTGACTCCCGTAGCCACTCCCGACGTCAAGCCTCGAGATCTCGGTCGACCTCCCGGCACCACTCTGGTCGCAGGTCTGGATCTCATTCCAGGTACTGGTAGGCCTCCCGGTACCGGTCCCCGGTGCCGAGATGGGCAAGGTCCGATAGAGTCAGAGACTCTGCCCATGGTTTTTCAGCACCTCCATGGCCATCCAGACATGCATGAGTGTCATCCCACGTGGACAGCTCTTATGCACAGGACCACGATTCCGATGTGCCCACCAACAACCTGAGAGCCCATCAGGGCCTCCTAAGGAGGGTAGCACTCAATATGGACCTCCAGGTGGAGGAGGTCCCGGAGATAGAGGACCTGGTAGCAGACATTCTATTGGCGGTTGCACCACTAGAGGGGCCCTACCCATTTATTCGGACCATCCAGGCGAATGCTGATACTATATTGCAGCCCCCAGCCTCTATCCCTCCTGCAGCCAGGAGAATCGAGTGTAAATATATGGTGCCCTCTAAGGGGTACGACTACTTGTATGTCCGTCCTCCTCGCTGCTCACTAGTCGTTCAGTCCATTAAGGAGAGGGAACAGCATGGCCAGCAGGCGCCAGCCCCGAAATCGAAGGAGGCTAGGCGAATGAACCTACTCGGCCACAAGGTGTACTCTGCAGGGGCCTTACAACTCTGGGTGGCAAATCACCAAGCCTTGCTTAGCCGCTATAATTATAACACCTGGATGGCGGTGGATAAGTTTATAGAGCTTCTCCCTCAAGACTCCCGCCAAGAGTTCACTGCCCTCTTGGAGGAAGGGAAAAAGGTGGCCAGAGCTTCCCTCCAGGCCTCACTGGATGCAGCAGACTCAGCAGCCAGGACTGTGGCCTCAGGTGTTGCCATGAGGCGCATCTCATGGCTTCAGGTGTCAAACCTCCAGCCGGAGCTGCGGTATATCATTAAGGACTTACCATTTGATGGTAAAGGCCTCTTCGCAGCAAAGACAGCCCAGGCTGCAAAGCCTGAAGGACAACAGGCTCCTAATGTGCTCTCTTGGCGTGCATACGCTGGCGACCAAACGCAGGCCTATCTATCCCCAGCCACACTGCCGTACTCTGTGCCTAGCCAGAAACAGGACTTTGGCAGACGGCGCGGCCGAAGTGGTCGCAGACGACGGTCAGGATTCCTAGAGGGCCAAGATCAAGATCACTTGCAATCACCACCGGGACCAAAGATGAACTTTCGAAGATGCGCCCGAGGGCAGCATACCAGTTACAGCCCGAGATCCCACTCCTACTTCCTCCTGGCGTGGTCCCAGTTAACTTCAGATCGCTGGGTCCTGTGCACGGTGGAGTATGGGTACCACCTCCAATTTGTTCCAACCCCGTCCCTCTTCAGGGACCCCTCTCACAAGCAATTCCTCTTACAAGAGGTGCAGACGCCGATGGACGAAAGGGGCAAAGGGTTTTACTCCCGTTATTCCCTAATCCCCAACTCGAACAGAGGTCTCAGACCTATCCTAGACCTGTGAGGACTCAACCAGTTTATGATAAGGTTGAAGTTCCGCATGGTATCCCTGGGAACCATTATCCCGTCCTTGGATCCTGGAGACTGGTATGGCGCCCTCGATATGAAGGATGCGTAGTTTCACATCGCCATCTTCTCTCCGCACAGGAGATACCTCCTCTTTCTAGGCAACCGTCAGTACTTCCAGTTTACGGTCCTGCTGTTTGGCCTTTCTACAGCCCCATGGGTATTGACCAAGTGTATGGCCGTAGTCGCCACCTACCTCTGCCAATTTCGGATATGCATTTTTCTGTATCTGGACGATTGGCTTATCCGAGGAGAGTCTGAGACACAAATCACTCGGCATGTGGGCATCGTCAAGGACCTGTTCACACGTCTAGGCCTGATGATCACTATGGAAACATCCACTCTGGTTCCCACGCAGAGGTTAGACTTCCTAGGAGCTATCTTGGACTCTGACCTAGCCGGAGCCTGTTTACCACAGCCGCGGTTTCAGGCGATGGCAACAATCATCCAAGGTCTGCAGACTTTCCCAATGACCTCGGCTTGCACTTATCTCAGTCTCCTGAGTCCCATGGCTGCCTGCAAGTTTGTAACCAAACACGCCAAGCTCCGCCTCCGTCCTCTCCAAGCTTGGCTCAACTCGGCGTACCGCCCGGACAGGGACCCAATGGTTACAATAGTCACTGTTCCCTCGAGCATCCTAGGCTCCCTAGAATGGTGGCTAACTCCCTCCCTGGTGTGGGCAGGGATGCCGTTCCATCGGCCCCAGCCCTCACTGTCCCTGATGACGGACGCGTCATCTCTCGGCTGGGGTGCTCGCCTCGGTCACCTTCGAGCTTAAGGCCTTTGGTCTTCTCAGGAGCTGGCATTCCACATCAATGTCCAAAAATGAGAGGAGTCCGCCTGGCATGCCAGGGGTTCCAGCAGCAGCTGCGAGGCCGTGGCGTCTCAGTGTTTACAGCCAACACAACAGCCATGTGCTACAATAACCAACCTGGGAGGGACATGGTCCTCCCCCTTTTGTCAGGAGGCCATCATCTCTGGACTTTGCATAGCCCACTCGAATAAATCTGGTAGCAGTCTTTCTCCCAGGCGTTCGGAACGCCTGAGGTGCTTCAACTCAGCAGGTCTCACGAGTGGTTGCTCTGACCCGATGTGATGCATTCTGTTTTTCGAGAAGTGGGGACTTTTCCCCAACATAGACCTGTTCGCTTACCGCGTACGGCGCGAACAGGAAATGCCAGATGTTCTGCTCCTTCCAAGTCGTCTCCCCGCGTCGATCTTGTGGACCGTTTTTCCTGATGACGTGGAAGGGCCAACTCCTTTATGCCTTCCCACCGTTGCCCGCTGGTTCATTGGGTCCTGCTCAAACTCCCAGGGGCAGAGACGCCCCATCATCATGAATCACTCCACCGTGGTCCAGGCAGCACTGGATACACCACGTTACTCGACTGTCAATAGCCAACCCAATTACCCTGCCCACTCCACCCAGACCTCATGAACTCAGGACCACGGCAGGCTTCGCCACGCCGACCTGCATCTCTTCACCTCACGGTGTGGCTTCTGGCGTGACTAAACCGGGGGAGCAGGAAGCCTTCCACCTGAGTCAACGTACCTGGCCGAGTGGAAGCGTTTCTCCTACAGGTGCGAAAACGCTTGATCTTAGTCCTACTGAGGTCTCGAGCCGCCTCTATTTTGGAAACTACCTTCCATTGGCACGGATATATTACCCTGGCGGACCCAGCCACCCTTCAGTTCCTTCTTGCGCCTACTTCCAACCATTGGGGAAGGAGGGGTGGGTGTTGGAATGGATATGAGCAACACTTCTAGAATAACAGTTATATAAGGTGAGTAACCGTCTTTCTTCTCGAGTGCTTGCCTCATATCCATTCCAAGTTAGGGTGATTCCCAAGCTTACGTAGCACGGTGGGTGGAGTGAAATGTGGCAGAATGTAAAACTGCTGAACCAAGGCTGCAGCATCCTTGACTGTTGACCAGAGCACAAGCGAAGCAAGGTATGGACCCGCAAGCACCAAAGAGCTGCGGCGACAGATCTCTGTGGTAGGGTACACAAACCAGCAAGGCGGCAGATGAAGCCTGAGCCCTGGTAGAATGGCACGGTGATGGGGCTTGGGAATATGGAGCCAAATCAGAACAGTGGGATGCATGCCATCACCAAGATGAGAATCCCTCTGAAGGAAACAGGTAGGCCCTTCCTGGGTCGCTACAGCGACAGAGAGTTGGCGTTTTACAAATGGTTTTGTCTGCTCAATATAGATCGAGCGCTCTACGACGTCCAAGGAGTGGCAATTGTTGCTCCCATTGCAATTGAATTGGTAACATGAAAGGCCGAAACCACCTTAGGGAGGAAAGCCGGGTTGTGGTCATTACTGCACTTGGTCTTTGTGAAACATAGTGTACGGCGAACCCACCGAAGAGCAATGGGCTCGGAACTCATCTGCTGATGAATGGCTACGAGAAAGCTGTCCTTCCAAACATGGGGGTATAGCAGCGAGCAGGTCGCCACGGCTCAAATGGGGGAGCATAAGGTCTTGGTAAAAAACCAAGGTTGAGGTCCCAGGTCGGGGCTGCGTGGTGTATGAGGGTGTAAGTGGCTCCAAGCCCTTGAGAACCTCGAAACCATGATAGAGTGTGGAGAACACAGAACGACCACCTTAGCCTGGAATGGAACGGTAGCATGATGCTACCAAGTGTACCCTTACGATGAACATAACGGCTAAACTGCGTTGTAGCAGAGATTAGTCCAAATAGACGGGGTGCCCAGCCAACCCACCGAGTGTTGGTAGGGTAAAAATCTTCTGACGAATGTGCACGCGGCGCGCGCACACCTAACTGGAATGGATATGAGCAACACATCTCGAAGAACAGTTACAAAGGTGAGTAACCGTCTTTTGCAGCATGAAGGACATACGAATCTTTAGCGCATCTGGCATGTAAATATCTTGTGATGCTGGCTACAACAGTGCCATGTGAACGCCTGTTTTCACTTTCAGGTGACATTGTAAACAAGATGCAGGCAGCATTATCTCCTGCAGATGTAAACAAACTTGTTTGTCTTCGCGATTGGCTGACCAAGAAGTAGGACTGAGTGAACTTGTAGGGTCTAAAATTTTACGTTGTTTTATTTTTAATGCAGTTTTTTTGTACATAATTCTACATTTGTAAGTTTAACTTTCATGATAAAGAGAGTGCATTAAGTACTTGTACGAGGTAAATTGAAAAATACTATTTCTTTTGTTTTTTACAGTGCAAATACATGTAATCAAAAAAAAATATAAAGTGAGCACCATACACTTTGTATTCTGTGTTGTAATTGAAATCAATATATTTGAAAACGCAGAAAACATCCAAAAATATTTAAATAAAGGGTATTCTGTTGTTGTTGAACTGTGTGATTAATCGAGCTTAATATTTTTGATCTCTTGACAACTCTATTATAGACATCTTTTACTTGAGTTAGCAGAGTTTATTGAACTGCAAGGAATAACCCGAATAGTTTAGTAATAGGGGCTTGCCTCCCTGCCTGCAACTTTTTGGATAGGTGAAATGATCGGTATTCTTTTAGATAATAACAAGAATTATTTATCTGCTGTGTGTAGGATAGGAGGAGGAAATTTTGGTTTTGCCCCAACAAGCTCAACTGAGCACTTGTAATCCAGAAGGAGATGGCATGGGAGCCTGTATACAAGAAATAACCTAATGTCTTTGTCCATATCAGTGTCCCAAATGAGAATTCATACTGAGTCTCAGATAGGGGAAGTAGGTGATATTTGAAAGTGGCAGCCAGAACTTATTCTGTATTTAGCTAAACAGATTTACCTCTAACCACTTAAGGTTCTGACTTGACATGAAGGGAAGATTTATTCACATACATATTCGTTTTAAAGTCTTTCATGATTAATAAGAAAATTGAAGAGCCTGTTGTGTAGGAAGCTTTTACTTTGGGTTTGTCTACACATGAACATTCCATTGGAATAAGATAAAGTATGATTTTAAAATGAATTAACTGTTCCTGATTTAATTTTTATTTCAGAATAGAGCATCCACACATGAATTTAAATTGGGAATAGCTCCCCGTGTAGACAAAGCTCCCCTTTGATGCCAACTACTGCTGTGCATATCTTGATAAATAATAGTGGAATCAAATTGCAGGCCCCACTGCTATGTGGGTGTTCTTTGTGTTACTCCCTGCTGTGTTACCCAGTTGTTTCAGCCAGTCATTTAATACTACACGTATTGAATGAAAATAAAATCTGAGGTTTAGGGTATGTCTACACTGTGAAGTTGTCGACTAAACTTTTGTTTTTCATGGGTACTTTAAAAACTCCCCCCACGAAAGACAAAAGTTTTGCCAATGCAAGTGGCGATGTGAACACGGCTTTGTCAGCAGAAGTGTTCTCCTTCTAACAAAGTTAAAGCTGCTCGTGGGGCTGGAAGTATTTTGTTGGCAAAAGTGCTGACAGAGAGTGTGTACATCTGCTGACTTTTAGCAACAAGGCTGCGTCGACACAGCCTCGTTGCTGAAAGCTGCGTGGTGTAAATAAGCCCGTAGTTAAAGTGGGAACTTATTTGTTTTTCCGCTTCTTCAAAACTACCTTCAAAAGGACACTTAAATAATGTATCTTCTACCTTGTGTTTATGGTCATTTTAGTACAAAGCTAACATAAGGAGTGCAGTTTGGTTAGAAGCTGAAACAAATAACGGGCCAATTCTGCCCTCAGTTACAACTCTGGAACTCCACTGAAATCAGTGGAGTTGCACAGTTGTGACTATGAATAGAATTAGTCCCTTATACGTAAACACTCCTAGATCCTATTCAAAGTGAGGTAAAGTTTTTGTTTTGATGCTGTGATCATAGAAAGCTTGTTCATGTGTCACTTTCTATTGAAACAGAAATTGCCGAAGAGCATTGGAAAACTAAAGAAGCTGAACAATTTGAATGCCGACAGAAACAAATTAATGTCTTTGCCCAAAGAGGTATGTCATGTGCAGTTAACCATTATGATTATAGATAGTCCGTTACAAATAAAAAATGTGAATATAGCTGCTTGTAGGAAGTAGTAAGCAGCTTTTGTTCTATGTGAATTACTAGAAAATATTCCTACCTAACAGGCTATGACCAAGGCTCTATCTATTGGATTGCAGAGGCCTTGACAAAAGTAGAAGTGGTTTGGTTGCTAGTGAGTGGCCGATATAATGGAACAAGAGGTCCAAGACCTAAATAGTTTCTTATAAACTGATATCTGATTGTACATGTCAGACCCAGCACTACTTGAAGACAGGTTTTTAAGGTCTGGTTATAACTCAGTGCACTTGAACCAATGTGTAATTTTTTCTGCAGGTAGAATGACGATATCACAAGAAATCCTGATCTTTAAAGTTGTGGCTGGAAAGCACATGAGTGGTGGGGTGTGTTTTTTGGATATGAGAGAGAAGAAATTATTTGGGGTGCTGCAATTTTGGGATCTTTGTTTTACGAAAGTCTCTACAGGCTAACTGTCATTAAACAGCCAGAGATCTGTGTAATACTCAGCTTAGCAATACCCTAGTTTTATAGCTGTGATCACTGGGGCTTCTTGCTAATCTTAAGCAGTGTATGAAGCAACACAAAAGTAGACTAGAATTAAATGTAATGGTGGTCTGAGCAGTTGGTCTAGTTCATCAGTAAAACCTGAAAGGTTAGTATTTCTGGGTTAGACAAGGGAGTACAATAGGGAGAGCCAGTGTGATGTTACCAAAGCATGGGACAGAGAGTTAAGAGGCCTGGATTCTAATGCCATCTGTGCTACTGATTCAGTGTGTTAATTCCCCCCCACACCTCCACTGCTATGTAATTTAACTCTACCTTCTGCCTCAGTTTCCCTATCTGTAGATAATTGGCCAAGCAAACCAAGATGCTACACTCAACTTGGAATGCATGTCCATTTGTAACATAACTTTGGAACGCTGCATCTGATCAGTTCCAAAAATGTCAGGGAATGTTCTAGCTATCAATGGGCAGAACCCTTTTGTTTTTTGTTTGTTTGTTTTTTGATGCAAATTAGACTATTAGAAAAGCCTGATTCAGAGGAAAACCAGAGCGCTCAGATTGTCTGGTACTGCAGGCAGAGAAATCTCTTTGCTGCCCCCTGCTGCCGCCTACCCATATCAGAGGTAACAGCTAAGCTTGCTGCAGGGGGATTATACTCTGAACGACCAGAAATAAGAGCCTTACAGGGAGAGTTTATTAGGGGAAGAAGGGAGGGGAGGAGTAGGGACCGGGTGAGGGGAAGAACAGTCTGGATTGGGGGCATGGGAAGCAGCCAGGGTGGGACTGTGGTGGTGATGGAAGCAGAGACCTGGAGTGGATGAGGAAGTTGGAGCAGGGGGAGAAGTTGGGGGTGGGGCAGGCAGGGATCCTGAGGTAAGTGGGGGAGAGGAAGCGAATTTGATGATGGGGGTGGGGGCAAATCAGGGACCCACAAGATGGGAGTAGTGGTGATGAGGGAAGCCAGGGACCTGGGGTGGGAGGGAAACTGAACCACATGGATGTGGAGTCAAGAGAAGCAGAGATGGTGTGTGGAAGAGGTGGGACCACAGACCCTGGATTGGGGTGAGACAATGCTAGACCTGGCTAGGGGGAATGAGGGAGCCACACATAGACCTGGGCATAGTGGGAAATGCCATCAAGGAGGGAAGGGATGAATGTCGTGGGTAGGCCATACTGTGTCCCTGCCTGGGAGGAGAATGAGGCATACACAGCCCCCTGGCAGTGGCAGATGGGATGGAGTGGAAGGAGTTGCAGGGAGTCCTTGAAATATACCGGGATGGGAGGGTGACATGCAGGGAACAAGGGTGGGGATGGAGGAAGGAAATGAGATCTTGAGGTGCACAGTGCATTCAGCCTACAGAGGCTACAAAATGTGTAACCCCTTAACAGTCACCTTTTACAGAGCACTGTGCATTTGATAAGCATTTTTTTCTAAAGATTTCAGAGATTTTTGTGTGTGTTGTTTTAGTGCTCACTATAATCAGAATGATAAGCTTTAATCTTATATCTGTGTCTTCACCACTAACAAAATGCTCTGGAACGTTAATGTAAGTAAGTGCATTTGCTTCGTGCATGTTTTGCTAGCCCTTGAAACGTCAGGAAATGCAGTCTGTTACTTTCTGTTACAGATTGCTATTATAGCCTTTCACCTCAAAGTCAGTGGTTTGAATTCAGAGTTGGTAATGGTAGCAAATGGAAAATAAGTTATATTCTTGGATCCATGTGGGAGCCTCTGTGTTTGCTTCACTTGCTTTCATAAATAACATGTCACAGAAACCACCACCTAACTGCTGTGAATGAGCATCTGTGGCTATCTCAGTTCTTTGTGCTTAGACAGACCAACATGAAAACTTTTTTGGATTCCGCTCCCCCACAGAAAGACTTATGGAACACTAGTGTGGTCATGTGGAGAAGCTTGCTGTGCTGCTCATGCTGTATGTGCTTGGGTAACAAACAGTTCTGTTCCCTTAGTGTAGTATCCATCTTAACTATAAACACTAGCTTTATGCAAAACTTAAGTGTTTTTTCTTATTTGTGGCACAAATTCATGATGTAAGTGTGTTGCGGGGGGGAAGAAGTGAGGAGGGAATGAATGGAAATTCCTATGTTCCACAATTCTAAAAGAAAAAAGGAGTCTGAACAGCCTAGCAGGTGGTATGGCATATGCAGTATGCGACCATGCAAACAACCCAGGCTCAGGAGTGGCTTCAGGGATACTGATAAAGTTGATTGTGACTCCAATGATGAATCTCATCATGGAGGAGATTCACTTGGTCTTTTGCTGGAAGATTCAGTGCCCACTTCCCTGCTGAACAAAACAATGTTACAAATATTGAAGACCTTTTCATTCACTCATGTTGGTAAGAGGAGGGAAGTATCCTGCTTGTGACTACTTAGTAGTGAGATTGTACATTACCACTTTCCCATTCTCATCTCAAGCTGATTTTGATACAGAGGAGGTCTGAATGTTCTCTTCAAAAACTGTCATTGGTGACTTGTTCCCTCTGTGTATTGAACTCAAGATGGCTGTTGGGATGGCATCGGGAAGATGGTGGTCTCTGACCTCTAAATGTCAATAGTCAAGTGTGAGCTACTAAACACACGTGTTCTTCCCCATCCCTTCCCGGCCCCTTAGAATTTCTTCCTGAAGCAGAGAGATAACTTAGACCTGTGATGTGAGAAATATGTTGCTTTGACAGAACTATGAATTGTAGTTTTTTTAAACTTTTTTTATTTTAGGCATGGGGTTTGAGTAAACCTGTCAAACAAGTATTTATGTACTTACACATTTGTAAAACCAGTCTTTCCCTACTATAGTAAGGTGACATTGACACCTTATTACATAATTCAATACATTGTTCAAAATTATTCTGAACCTTTAGCATAATAATTCCGTAGATGTTTTCTGGTTCAAATGTTCTTCTGAACCTGATGGCAGTTCAGAATGTGAAAATGTTAACGGTTGAATGGCTGCCAGATACTCAAGTCACTTGACAAGTCATGTATTCAATATCTGTATTTTGAAGATGATTCTGCTCTCATTGAAGCTAGTGGCAAAACTCTGACTTGAGGGAGAGCTGAATGTGTTTAAACTTATTCATTATCACAAATGGTTTATTCCTTTAAACTTGGAAGACCTGCTTGGTGACTTCCTCTAATCCTAAATCCCATCCTGCGGTTAGAACACGAGTGAAACTAGTATGCTGAACCACTTGTTTAGGATACTTTAAAGTATCCTAACTTGTGTAATTATGTGCTCATTAATGAGCCTGCATCATGTGCAGAAATCTGACACTGAGAACTACCTTGCATAATAAATTCAAATTTTTTTTGTTGGAATGATTGTCTGACTGAAAATACCCATTTTGCAAAATCAATATTTTTCCTGGGAAAACTTCAGTTTTCCCTTGAGGGGAGAAATCAAAGTGATAGTTTACCTGTTTCCCACTTTGAAAGCTCTTGTCAGTTTCTCTTTCTGCCTTCCCCCAGCCATCCAGCTGCTGTAGAGAGCTCAGTGCTCAGCTTCTGGCTCCTACAGCTGTGAGGGGAAGTGGGAGGCTGAGTGTGCTGGAATCTGAGGAAGCCAGGCTGGAAGGCTCATGTCAGTTTCACTGGGAAGCTGGAAAATACTGTTCAGTCTCCCAAAATAGCGTGTGTTTTGAAATCCCTTCCCTGGAAATATTTCAGTTTTGACTTTTCCACTCCAGTTTGGGATAAACATGTGTTCTAAAAACATGATTTTTTTTTTTTGTGGGAAGAGATTCCTATAATCCAGACAACTATAATAATAATAAGTGTAACCCTTCTGCCCCTCTGAGTTGGCAGCAACAAGGGCCAGGTTCAGTATCCAGGGGTTCCGTTTCAATAACACAAGGCATAACCGGCTTGAGCCCCCACCCAGTGACCTGGGACACTTACATACCATACCCTCCTGGGCGCCTCTAGGAGGCAATACTTCCCCTCTCGCAAGCACGGAGTCTGAGTGTAGCGAAATCTTTTTAATAAAGGAAGGAATCAATGTGGCATCCCATTGGAGAAACACCACAAACAGAGTTATAACACAAACCATAACCACCCCCCCAAGTACATTTGGCAATGTCCTTTTCCCCTTAGGGTCTTAAGTCCAATCACTCCAAAGTCCAACAACCCAAAAGTCTCTGGTCAATGCCACCCCAGAATTCAAGAGTCTATCTGTAGAGGTCCCTCCCCCCAGCCTGGGTGAAAGGGGCACCTTACGTGGTCCAGGGCCAACTGCCCTGCCTCTCCGTGGGTTCTGCTTCCGCCTTCTCCACGAACTGCTCCGCCTTACCAGCCGCTCCACTCTGCTCCTCCGGCCGTCCTCACAAACTGCTCCGCTCCACCAGCTGCCTCGTGAGCTGCTCCAGTTGTCCCAGCAAACTGCTCGGCTCCGCTCGCTCTGTGGGCTGCTCCACACGCCCCACAGCTACTCCGCTCTGCCAGCCGCTCCACTCCACCAGCTGTCCTGTGGTCCGCTCCAGCCATCCCCATAAACTGCTCCACTCCGCCAGCTGCTCTGTTCCACAGTATAGCTTCAGGCTCCCCCACTAGTTAGCACAGTACTCAGTGCTCCCAGCTCAGTAATTTCAGCTCTTTTGTGATTTCAGCTCTTAGTGATCTCAGCACATAGTAGGGGAGCCCAGTGCTAGTGCACCATTAGCCCAAAGTGAGTTCAGCTCAGCAACCTGTATCTAGAGTCTTAAGGGAATAAAAAATCAACTCTGACATTCCACAGTGGAGAGAGGAGGGGGTGCAACTGGTGCTTCTAGCTCCACAAGGAGCCTGCACCACCAGGCACAAATACCTGTCCCCAACCTCTCTCTATTCACAGGGTTTTGGAACCCATGTCCCTTGTCTAGCAAGTACCACCCAACTGAGGTTGAGTCATTTCTGTCACAAAGCAGTCCCACAGCTCGGCAGTCTGGGATGGGGCAGGCGTGCCTATGCAAATATTTGAGATTTCACATTCCAGACATTCTTTCCACACTTCCCATACTTCACCACCAGATGTCAGGGTACAGCTCATCCTGACTCTGCTTACACAAGTAAATCCTCTGGTGTGAATCTGTGGATTTGTTTGGGTAGCAGTTGTGTGTTTACTTTAAGGCTTTTAGTTTTACATCATTCAATTTCAATAGTTTCTTTTTCGTAAACTGAAATTGTAGAGTTTAACCCTTCAGCCACAGCCACCCAGAATTCATGAGACTGGCAAGAGGTAAACTGAATTTGGGGGAAGCTGAGGCCAGGGTAGCACCATGTCAGAATCTGCAATTGGAGTCAAGTCACGTAGAGGAAGCCCACCTTTTCCTCTTGCACTGTTCTTCAGCCCACTACCCTTTCCCAGCCATAGCAGCACTAGAGGCCATGCTGCCCTTAGATGTCTGCCCCTGGTGTACTGTCTCTCAGGAGGAGAGTCTCAACATGCAGCAGGTGATGGATACCATTGAGTCAGTATTAACAGAATTCCTGCATTATATCTTCAGTCTTGGGGCAGGGAAACCAACTGCTTCATATGCATTCTCCCACCCTTGCCCTGTCCATTTCTTCCCACATTGATTCCTTGAGGGGAGAGGGGGAAATAAAGTGTCAGAATGGAAGAAAGGGGGGAAATCTGCTTTGAAACGCTTCTCTGCCATAGTTTTCTCCACCAATTTTCTCCTCACCACACTGTGCAGCAGGAACGTAGAGCTACTGAAACAGATGAGCCTCTTCCACGTATTGAGGTTTTTCATAATCCACTGAGACCTTCAGTTACAGCTCTGTTAATGTTAATCAGGCAACTTCTTGAACTGTAGATGTGTTTTCCTCTTGTTATCAGAGGGACTGTTGTGCTTGGGCTGGGGTTCAAGACAAACCCTGACTGACTTCTGTGTGTTTAAGTCAAATTTCTGGTTGTGTCACTCTAAATAGATATGTGTAAAAATTTGAAATGTTCTGAATATCTAAATATAGCTGTGATCTTTCCTACTAAAATAATAATTTTGTGATGTTCAAAATGATTTTTTTTAAATGAGAAAAAACATTTTTTGAGAGTAATACAAATACTTGGAACACATTAGGGGAAAAACATAACAGACAAGTAACTAATTCTCTATACTTAATGTAATGAGTAATCAATAAAAGATAGTTTTCTTACACTGATGAACAGTTTTAAATCTTGAAGTGCAAGACTTAGTCTCCATTTGGTTAGTGGTTCAAGCAACTACCAGATTTCCTTGGTATTCAGTAGATACTGCAGCACCACCTCAAAGAGTTTACAGTCACTTAGAGGCAATACACTTCAAGCAAAGTGACAAAGGTACTAAGAGTTACGTCATGTTAGTTCCATCTCTTTTTAAATTGTCCCAACTGATACGACTATAATTTACTCCTGCTGTATTGTTCATAAGAAAAGAAGTGAGCCTCCAGGACTAATTTAAATGAGGAGGTGATGGCTTTGCAGACCAGTTCAAGAAGGGCATTCCAAGTTGCCGGCGAGGAGTGGGGAGAAGAAGCAGCAGACAAATGGAGGCTTGAGGTTTGCAAAATTTGCAGAAGAGTAGCACAAAAAAGATTAAGTAAATGAACAAGGAAGAGTGAGTGATGCAGGGCCTTAAAGGATAAAATCAGAGTCCATGATGCAATAGGAAAGCCACTAGAGACATGAAAAGTTGAAAGAGGAAGTGGTGTGGCTGTACATGGATGGATTGTTAGTGGGTGAAATGGTTGTCAAGTGAGAGTCTGCAAGAATCAAGACTGGAAATGATCAGGGTATGGGTGAGAAAACGTTCTTGTGGAGTAAGACACGGCAAAACATGGACGTATGTTGAGAACGAGATAAAAGTTGTAGATAATCCCCAAGTTGTGAGATGAAGGATGGTGGTATTGACTGACTGGGAAAGGAGGAAGACTGGGAGAATTTTGTGGGAAAAGATAGAGCTCTGCTTTAATCATATTAAACTTTTAATAAATGGTGAAATATCTGGTAGAAGATGTTGGGCAGACTTGGAAAGATCAGTGATGGGCCTAGATGAATTATCAGCATAGAGATGAGAGCTGAAACCATGGAAATAGAAAGAATCACCCATGGCTGAGGTTTAAAGATCCACAATGTAAAGGAAGAACAGTTACTGCTGGAAGAGCAGTCAGATTTTGGAAACCCAAAAAAGCCAAGTGAAGTGTTTCCATGTTATCCAATGCAGTGTATTTTCTGGAACACTTGCATTTTAATGTACATAACGAGCGTTTGCATTATTTGTATGTCACTTTTTTTGTAAATCCTAAACATTTAATTTTCTTAAAATTATCAGATGTAGGCTGCAGAACTATCTATCTTAAGGCTCTGGTATGTTATTTTAAACATATGTAATTCAACCTTATAAATTGCTATCTTTCCGGCTGGGTTGATTTTATTTTGTTTATTGTTTTTAATTTTTAAAGGGAAACAGACAAGTGATATAACATGGCTGTTATGCAAGTCTGTTGACCTAGAAACTTATTTTTATAGTACTAATATATATTTCTTATGTTATGTTTAGTTGTGTGTAGGATATATACAACCAGTTTTAAAGTATCAGCATTTTCCATGGTGTATAGTTTAGTAAAGACAGTTTTTAACAAAAAATGTCCTCGCTTTAAGTGACCTCAATTCAACATAGCACTGAAGTGTGCACTTTCCTCAGATGAGTAGTCCCATTACAATCACTTAAGTCCATGTTTAAAGTTAAGTATGTGCTTAAACACTTTGTGGAATGAGGGCTGAACTGTTGTATATTTAGCATATATGTAATGGTTTAAATATGATGTGTTTGAAATTGTACATAATAGATGTTGCCAAACCAACAAAAGCCTGGCCTGAGTCCCTTAGTCCCTTAGTCAATTAATGACAGGCAGCCAAGTAAAGTACAGTGTTCTGGTATTGCATTACTTCATAGTGGGCACAGTGGCATATTTTTCTTTCAATATGCTATTTAGTACATGCAGTCTGCTTTGTGTTTTGATCCTGGAGTCTTCCTATAATGCTGGGTGGATGCATTCTTTTCTTGACATAGTAGCAAATACTTATCTTCCAAATGACTCATTCATCCTGTCCTACAGTCTTCCCCTAACATTAATTGCTCAATATACACTGTCTCCCCTATGGAAGAACATAGTTTCATAAACAGCTTCCAGTATTTTGTCTGTGTAATTTTTTCTTATGAAATACAAATGGTCTGGACATGTGAGTTAAATCATAACTCTTATTAGACCATGTTCTGATGAATAGTTTATGATAAAGTAATTGAAGGCAGCAGCAACCACCGTGAATTTTGGCAGTCTTTAGGGGAGATGGGATTTATGTTTTGTCTCCATTTTTAGCATAGTGTGGTCCATCCAGTACAGATGATGAAGAATAAATCAAATGAATGTCTCTTGTGTTTTCTTAATTGTTAGCTGCTTGGAAAATTGAGTCAGGTAAACTTGTAACCTTTTAAATATTCTTCAGTCCACAGTTGCTCTATTGCCGCTCATTTTAACTGCTTTAAATGCATGATGACTCAAACCAGCTGGCTCCACTGCACATTTTTCATTGTCAAAGTATAGAAATTTCCAGCTTACTAGGGTATCCCAACAGGCTGCATGGCTTTTTCTGTTTGTCTGGCAAAATTGTTCAGATCCTCATGCTCACAAGATTGAATTACTTAAACTTCATTCATAGAAAAACAACCACTTTGTGTATGGTGAGTCATCACTTGCCAGCTCATCTAACATTCACTAACTGTAGCTGTTGTCCTCGCAGCTCCTCATATTAGACGCACCAATTAGACACTGAATAGATTTGGTTTTTTTCTAAATGGCACCTCATATGCTGTGAATTTGTCAAGACAACTTAATTAAGAATTTGAGTGAGTGGTCACTTGATGCTGCAAAGAGGTGGTGAAATAAAGTACTTAGCAGAAGAACTGTAATTTTAAAACTTTTGCTTATGCTTTCAATGACAATTTCTAGCATAGTTAAATACTGCATTCTTCCATGAAAATAGATGTAAACGTAGATAAAGGCGGAGGATGTTTGTTTTGTTTGTTTTTGAATAGGGTTTTTTAATTCAATATGTTAAACCCTTTTGTTTACCAAGAAGAAAGGGACTAGTGGGTTAAATGCATATGATCAGAACATTATTTTGGATCGGAAGACTTAACACACAATGAAATTTTAGATGGCTCTTTTATTATTGTCTAGCTTTGGCCAAGGTAGAACTTGCTCTGGTAGCTAGTTGGTACTAACACAAAATCTTTGATTGTGGATCCTCAAATTACTTAAGAGCTTTGAATGTTTGTAATGCAAGAACCATATTGCTTACAAAGGAGCCTACTCTTTTAGCAAGAGAGTGGGGTTGTTGGTGATGCTGACTACAGAAAACACTTCATATTGAAGGGAAAGGGGAGGCATCCTGGATAATATAAATTATATATTGTTAGCATGAGAGCGAAAAAGATAATTAAATAATAAATTATTATTAAATGACTTAAAGTGTGTGTATGTGTAGAAGGAGTCTTGCTTTTTAGACTAGGATCCACATCAATTGCTTTTACTAATGCAGTCAGGTTTTAAATCTACTTGAGTTGGAAGTTTCAAAAGGCTTCTGATATTTTGGTCGAATACATGGATTAAGGGGAAAGAAATATACTTTAAAGTAAGAGGGATTTTTGTTCATTTTTTAAAAGGATGCGAAATTAGCAATACTGATTTGTGACCATATAGAAGATTAGCAACCCCGAGGTAAGTAAGGTTCTCATCTGAAGGAAAACAACCAGTCAGTTGCATGAAGAAGTTTTCTGCTGGGTGAATTCAGTAACCTTAGTACTCTTGTTATCAGTAGTTGCCATCCAGAGCAAAGGTCACTGAAGCTGGATTTTACCAATTTAATGCTATTTTTAACTATGCATTTTATGTGAAAATGTATTTTACATCAAAGTCAGGGTTTAGAAACTTGTATCTGTGATGAACAGAGAATACATTACCCACCGGGAATGCTGTGGATGAGGTTAGCTTAGTTGGCAGGGTGGAGGGAGGTAGATGATCACATCTGGAAAAAGGCTGGAGGCAGAGGATATTAGAGTAGATTGGGCAGCTTGTATGGGGAAAAAGGGGTTGCGTTTTGGAAACGTCTAATAAAACAATGGTGTGACTGTTTGAGCTATCCCAAAGACATTTGTAAGACGTTTATTACTTTGTCTCACACTGTTGCTAGTTGCTGATTCTAATGACCGCAATATCAACAAATGTTACGAGCTGACTGGTTTATTTAACATTTTATGTTGCCCAGAGCTCTGTTGTTCTTGATGAGTACAAAAACAATCCAAGAATGTTAACTTTGAAATATAAGGTTAGAAAAAGTTGAGAGATAAAAACTAACACTTGCTGGGAGAAGCATACAGGTGACCTGTGCAGCTGAGATAATTGGTCGTGAGGCTGAAGGCAGGAACAGGGGAGGCTGAATCTTGACCTCTTTGGTTCTGAATAATGAAATTTATAGTTTTACAAGCTTATTGTTCATGAAAGTACTAAAAGAGGCTGGCTAGAGATCTTTTCTTATCTCATTAATATTGTCTCATTAATTTGCAGTCCGTGACTTGAAGCCATTATAATTTGAGTGTGCTGTAACATCTTGTGCGATCTATGCGACATGCCTTTCTTACAATATGGTTCTGCAACAAAAATAGTTTTCCTCTCTTTTTAATATAGATTGGGGGGTGCTGCAGTCTTAATGTCTTTTCTGTGCGTGACAACAGATTATCTCGAATTCCCTCTGAGATTTCACAAGCCACTGAACTGCATGTCCTGGATGTAGCTGGAAACAGGTGAGAGATTTTTATAGTATCCTGTTGCTGTACTGGTTTTGCTTCATACTCCATCAAGACACGTAGATTAGATGTCTTAGAATGAAGCAGCAAAAAAAAGCTTACACTCCAATTTCACTAGTCCCAATACTTTGAAATTGGCAATATATTACTGCCCTCTGGCCAAATGTAGTTCCAAACCCTGCCAATACTGAGCAAACGTATGTGTTTCAAAGCTACCTTTGTGACAAATACATATAAAAATATAGGATTTCAATCATGACTTTCAGGTTTTCTTCAGCCAGAAACAGAAAAATCTGCTAATTTTTTCATTTCATGTACTTCTGACTTTAAATTCGAACAAAGAGATCTTGGCTTCAGGTGAAGTCTTGTGAATTGATGCATTAATGCCAGCTGATCCTTCTGAATGGGGAGTTTGACAATCAAGTTAATAATATAAGTGTTAAGACAACAGAAGTTACATTTTTATCTGCATAAAAGCTTGGCGTACTGATCTCATGTTATCCGGTGGTGTTTTGGGTTCATTTATTTGTTGTTTGTATTGTTGCACAAATAAAGGCCTCATTGTGGTCAGCACTGTACAGACACAGACGCTCGCGCTCTCGCGCTTGCGCTCTCTCGCTTTCTCTGAAAAGACATTCCCTGCACCAGATTACATCTAAGCATAATGAGAAACAGCTAAGGAGAACAGGCGGGATACAAGGTATAAAATGAGATGGTTAGCCAGTTCATTGAGTCATCTCTATTTTTACTTGAAATCAAACCATATGTACGTGTGCAACTGGTTCACCGCCTAGCTGGGCAGGCTGATTTATTAAGTCTCTTAGAAACTGACCTGAAATTTCAGACTTTCCGTTTCTTTTTAAATTAGGCTGATACATCTTCCTCTGTCACTGACTTCCTTAAAGCTGAAGGCTTTGTGGTTGTCTGATAACCAGTCCCAACCTTTGCTGATGTTCCAGACTGACACAGATCCTGAAACAGGAGAGAAAATTTTAACATGTGTGTTACTTCCTCAAATGCCTTCTGAGCCCAGTTGCCAAGGTATGGTATACTTTGAAACTAATTTCCACATTCAGCAGAACTGTCATCTTAAAAATCTACTGTTTTGTGTGTTCATCCCACAGCATTGTGCAAAAAGCTTTAGTTGATCATTTTTTGTTAAAGTAAAAATAAAAATCAGTTAATCATTGTTAACAGATAACATTTTAGTTGTTCACCATTAAAGAGCTTCCCTTCTACCTTTCATTACTCACTGTCTCAAAAGATTTTGACTCCAGTGGGTAAGTTGGTGGATAAATTGACTTACCTCCCCTCTACATCAGTTATATAAGCATGAATTTATTTAATTAAAATACAAAGTAAGCAAGTATAATAATCTTGTTACCCCTAAAATCCATGAGAGCTCAGTAGTGGAGCCCATGTGTTCAAAGTGGATATCTGTTTTTCAAACTTCTGTATGTGGCTATGGAACAGTGTTGGAAGGCTGAAGGTCGAAAAGCTCTGAGTCTTGACTCGAAAGATCAAGGTGAGTTAATAGCAGATGTAAAAAATAGGCATTATCATCTCTAGAATGTCACCTTCCTGTCAAAAAGGGGGCAACAGGCTTTCTCTCAAATGTAAATACTGTGCAGTAACTTCGTAATACAGTTTTAAAAGAATAGGTGAGAGATTGATGGGGTCAGTTAAATTACGAACTCTCTTTTGCTTTGTTCCCTCATGTGTAGCTAGTTCCTTAAGGGCTCAGATATGATTGCTATTTATAAATGTATCAGAGGGATAAATATCAGGGAGGGAGAGGAATTATTTAAGGTTAGTACCAATGTGGACACAAGAACAAATGTATATACACTGGACACTAGGAAGTTTACACTTGAAATTAGATGAAGGTTTCTAACCGTTAGAGGAGTGAAGTTCTGGAACAGCCTTCCAAGGGATGTAGTGAGGGCAAAAGGCATATCTGGCTTCAAGACTAAGCTTGATAAGTTTATGGAGGGGATGGTACGATGGGATAGCCTAATTTTGGCAATTAATTGATCTTTGATTATTAGCAGGTAAATATGTCCAATGGTCTGTGACGGGATGTTAGATGGGGTGGGATCTGAGTTACTGCAGAGAATTCTTTCTTAGGTGCTGGCTGGTGAGTCTTGCCCACATGCTCAGCATTTAACTGATCGCCATATTTGGAGTCAAGAAGGAATTTTCCTCCAGGGCAGATTGGCAGAAGCTCTGAAGGTTTTTCGCCTTCCTCTGCAGCATGGGGCACAGGTCACTTGCTGGAGGATTCTCTGCACCTTGAGGTATTTAAACCATGATTTGAGGACTTCAATAACTCAGACATAGGTCAGGGGTTTGTTCCAGGAATGGGTGGGTGAGATTCTGTGGCCTGCATTGTGCAGGAGGTCAGACTGGATGATCATAATGGTCCCTTCTGACCTTAAGTCTATGAATCTTTAGAGTCCTTTGCATCGGTTGCCGGGTTGCCACAAAGGTACCAGCTGTTCATTGGTACTCAGATACTGTGGTGATTGGGGACACACGAGAAGCTCAGTGTTGTCAGTTCTCACCATTTTATTGTGATTCTCTGTAATTGGTGTCTGTCTTAAAGGCCAGCACCAAGAGGCACATGGATTTCATGAGAATCTATTTAATTTAAAAACAAAAACCCTCAACCCTTTACTGCCCATAGTTGCAGAGACAAAGATTGAAAATGCGAATTCTAAAATGTCAAAAACCAAAATAAAGCATCAAGATCTTATTTGTCTGGCTTAAAAATCATGATTTTTAAAAAAATCTCGTTATGATTTTTGAGAGCCTGGCTGATTTTTGAAAATTTGGGGGTGGCAAGAGTGGAACCTAGATAGGCTGATCGGAGAAGGGGGGTCACTGATAGGTGGCAGCCAAGACCACAGTCCTTACATAAACAAAATAAGGGTAGTGGGTCCAACTTCTTGGATTACCAGCCACTGTCTCATCCACTTGTTTAACATGACATCATGTCAGCCAATGACAGACGGTTGATAAATATTGTGCTGTTGCCTATTGATTAGGTACAAACCTTCTGGCACATTTCGTAGTCAGACAGATTGTTAATCCAAAGCTGTAGAGTGTACGTGTTTGGTTAAAACTGTATATTCCTTCATGATGAAGGCAGTTCTTCCGTTATCAAGCAATCTTTCTCTTCTGTCAGAAATAAAATTGCTTACCTAAGTGAGTGGTCAGTAGAATTTTTGCATGGGATAACACCCCCAGTACAAAAAAATGAAATTGTTGTTTGTTCAATAAATACTGGAAAAATGCCAGAAGCGGTTACTTGTATTTAAGGGCTTGTCTACATGGAATACTAATGCAGACAAGGATGTGATGTCTAAAATTCACTAACATGTTGCACATTAATTGGCCTGTACAGAGGTGGTTGTGTGCACTAAAGGTTCCCTAGTGCATTTTAATGTTGTGCTGTTTGAAACAGTGCGAAGTTAAAGTGCACTAGGTAACATTACCAAGAGATTACTCTTTACAGTAGGATACATTGTAACATGTAATGTAATTAGTAATATATAGTATATACAAAGAAACCCACTCACCCAATTTTTGGACATCTATATAAAAGTTAAAAATTACTAAAAACAAACCCTGCAAAATGAAATGAATTAAACCCCAAAATCCTCGTAATATATGTTAACATGTTTGTTCTTGAGAAGGTTCAGCTTTGTTTGTTTCCATTATAACAGATAACCTGCCCCGATGTGGTGCGTTTGAGAGCTTAGTAAATGAAATGTCAGATGAAACCTGGAATGAGCGTGCAGTAAACAGAATCAGTTCAATCCGCTTTTTAGAAGATGAAAAAGATGAAGAGGATAATGAAATGGTACGTTTCTCAAACATACGCTATTACACATGTATTAACTAAAATGCAAAAGTGTTTGAACTGTCTATATCTTGCCTTAAATATTCCAAGTTTTCAACAGTAGTAGCAGATTTTCTATGTTTATAGCAAAGCTGTTAAATATTGGTGTTACAATGGTTTAAAAAGGCATCTTAAATTTGGTATTGTTTATCTGCTTAAATCAAATACAACTTTCAGTTCTGCTAAAACAAGACTCTCTTACTGTAAAAATGTTAGTCTGTTTTTTCTTTATTTCTTTAGAATGGTTCCCTCCAGTTTTCCAAAAGCAGGACAGGAGTAGGGTCGTCTTCTGCTCTGTGGAAGGTGTAAGCCTTGACCCTATGTCCTTTAGGCAGTAACTTTGAGTTATTACACTCCGACATGGTTCCACATTGAGTTTTCTGCCCCTCCCCTCCCATCATGTTTGTCTTTCCCCCACTTTCATTACCCCTCCATCTCATGACCATAGGTATTGATACCAACCTAGTGTCCATAATCAGACGGCATGTGGCACATTGGTGCATGCTGTTTCCCACCCAAATGAAGAAGGGCTATTGGGAGTCTCTGTCACTGTACTTATGAGACCTCCATAAAATGGTCATTTCATATTCCCTGGAAATCAAAAATTTGAGGCAGTCTTTGAAATAAAGCCTTCTTCTGTAATGGCTTTGCTTCACTAAGAGCAGCTACATGTAAATATTCAGACTTTTAGAGCCAAATTTTCTGCAGACCTCTCAATGTCCCCCCAAACTTGCTGATTGTACCAATTTTGCATGCAGATTTTCAGAGGCATGCTGAAGTCTTAGCCTTCAGCCTAATTTGAAGTGAGCCTCAAACACACACATCTAAAAAAAGTCTCCAAACATGGGGATTTTCAGATCTGTACTTTAACTCAAGAGCATCTTAGTTATAACGCTGCAGATATGCTAGCAGTATGGCTGTATTCTGAAGAGTGACTTTGAAACAATATTTTTTAACAATCACTTGCATATCAGATATGCTCATTTTACAAGTATACAGATGTGTTTTTCCTTACTACCAGCCCTGTAAACTGAACTAGGGATCTGACAAGGTAGGGTCTGTCCTTCTCAGTACCAGGAGTAAAGGGTTTAGCAGATTAGATTAGTCCCTCTGACATCTGTTCCAACTGTGATTGCCTCCTATTGGTTTCCACAGGTGTAGCTGATGGAAATTTTTAGTAAGCAACTTTTGGGACTGCACAAGGGAGAATATAATCTAGTTTACTTTCCTTCATTTGTGCAGGGCTAACTGGAGTAAAAAGTAGTAAAACTAAATTTGGTCACTGAAGGCAGCAAGTGGCTGGGGCAGCACACAGCAGAACTGAATTTTGAATAAGGTGTCACTTTTCGTCATGGAACCACATAAAGTTGTGAAATAAGAACCTTTAAACTCTTAAAACTTCCACCTCTTATTATTGATCCACTTATAATGAACTGGGAACAACAGGCACTTTGAAACACAATTAAAAATTCAAGTGCTGGACATTACTTGGGGATTTACAGACTGCCCTGAAGCAATCCACTTTTGATATTGGGGGAAAAAAATCATTTTGTGATCTAGTCAAAAGTGTTTTATTCAGCTAGTCATTAATTTCCAATGTATGCCCCTTATAGTTCACTAGTGCTACTGTAATAATGTAAATAGCACATACAACACTTCTTTTAAAAATTACATACATCTGCACCTGCACACACACTCATGCTGTTATACTTAGCGTGGTATAGATTTTTTAAAAAGAAAATTAAAAGCTAATTCACTGGTTATCCAAATTATGCAAACAGATTATCTTTCCATTTAGCTTTTGTCAACTTTCCATGCACATATGCCAATATAAGGACATATCCTTCTCTAGTAGATGGTACAGAATTACCAAAAATAAACTATTGGAATGTTCCCTCTCTTTCCCTCCGAGTTCCCAGTGTCTGTTTGGCAAAACGTAATCTAATCCATGTCGTGATGATGGAAGGAGAGTAAAACATCACACAAACATTTACTTGGCAATATAGAGACACCGCAGAGAGGTGCTGTGGGATTTTTCAAAAGTATCTGTTTTGTTTGGTTAATGGAATTAATTCCCAAATCACTTAGGCAGTTTTGAAAATACCATATAGTTCTTTTCATGGACACACACCCCCCCCCCCCCGCCACCACACACACAATTGGAAACCGTTTTTCAACTTCTGTTGATGTAGATTTTCAAATTAACAGGTCAGATTAGGAAAATTCTGTGCCCAGAGTCTGTTCTCCCCCCTGGCCCCCTCAAAAAAAGAACTATTTCACTGACTACATCAACAAGCAGCTATGAAATTAACATATCTTGAAATTAACATTATGATTTTTTAAAATCATGTTATAGCTAATATTTAGTATTAAATGCTAAAACCTTGAAAGTGTGTGTGTTTCAAAAATACAAAAGCAAAACCGTTTACTCCACTGTTTGTTTTTAGAGAACACTTCTAAGGCGAGCCACTCCACATCCTGGAGAGTTAAAGAACATGAAAAAGACAGTGGAGAATTTACGGAATGATATGAATGCTGCTAAAGGACTGGATTCAAACAAAAACGAGGTCAATAATGCCATTGACAGAGTGACCACTTCTGTGTAGAGTTTCATCTCCAGGTTTTACCTCCTGTGTCTTCCCCTGCTGTTGAAATGTTCCTGTCGTCTTCTGGGACGTCATTCAGCCCCCTTTGTTTTTAACCAGAACCTGATTCATCATCTCCTTGTATGTGGAAGGTGCTGATCACTGGAAGAAAGTGCCTTATCTCAGCCAGGCATTGAACCAATAATCTCCAAATCAATATTGTACTTTTAATAGCTTAGTTTGTTTTTAATAAATAGAGTACACTACTGTATAGGTAATGCCATATTTTTGTCTTACATGTGGGGAAATACGATTTTTCCTAAGTGTTGGGGTATCTTCTTCCCAGTTGCTAGATATGCTGGTGAGAAATATAGTTTTATATGGAAAATGGATAAATTTTTACTCTTTGGCAGCTCAGATGGTGTAAATTTTAAAATTTTGTATAGGAGTTTCATAACAAAATGGTGTATTTCATTTTTAAAAAGAAATTTATCTTAATCGGTACATATTTTAGTATTTGTGGAAGAGAACGTGAGTTTCATGGACAGTTGTATTCATTTGTTGTTTGTGCTGCCCACTTGTGCCTTGATATGTTTTGTATGTCAGATTAGTCTTAAAAGAAAACAGAATCCTTGGGCAGAGCCAGGTTAAAACAATGGTGCCTGTTTGGAAGTGTTCATTTCAAGCAGTAATTAACTTTTGGGGTATTTTACAAAAAAAGGAAAACTGATGTTTATGTCACAGGATTCAAATTTGTGAAGCACAGCTGTTTATTTTATTGTATGCTGAGTTGAGATTAAATGACCAGACTGCTACTGTTTATTACACAATGCACTCACACTTTAACTTAATCATAAGAAAACCTCTTGTTTTGGATGCAGTGATGGATTGCAGTCAATAGAAACTCATACTCCCACTTTTAAAGTTGAATGTGCCATTTGTAAAATAAACGGAACAAAATGCACGCTAGACTTTCAGAAGCACAGTATGAAACTAGTTTTATGTATGACACAAGAAGAGTGATATTCTTTTAAAGTGCTTTGCAGGTTTTATATCTATATATAAAACCACAATAAAATAAAAATCTGAAAGCTTCAGCAGCTTTCTATTGTATCATTACATTGATATGATAAATATTAGAATTGATTTTATCTGTACATTTTATTGTGCTACATCTTAAATTTAGTGAACACTGGCTTTATTAAGTTAAGTAAACTCTGTTAAACTGAATGTAATACTGTGGAAAGTACCAGATTTAACATACTTTGGAGAAAGTAGTCTCTCAAACACAATGCAAGTACAACATGAACAGTTGCACTGTAAGGTTTCTCACATTGCCACTCTCAGTGTTCCTGGACTGTGGCAGACAGATAATTGTCTCCATATATATAATATGAAATTCTTGGAACCTCTGCTGAGACTTGAAACAATGTTGGGTATGTCTACCCTACGGGATTATACCGATTTTACAGAAACCATTTTCTAAAACAGATTGTATAAAGTCGAGTGCACGCGGCCACACTAAGCACATTTAATTCGGCGGTGTGCGTCCATGTACCGAGGCTGGTGTCGATTTCCGGAGCGTTGCACTGTGGGTAGCTATCCCATAGTTCTCGCAGTCTCCCTCGCCCCTTGGAATTCTGGATTGAGATCCCAGTGCCTGATGGGGCAAAAAACATTGTCGCGGGTGGTTCTGGATACAGCCTCACCCCTCCCTCCGTGAAAGCAGCAGACAGCCGTTTTGCGCCTTTTTTCCTGGGTGAGCTGTGTAAACACCATATCACAGCAAGCATGGACCCTGCTGAGTTCAAGACAGCAATCATGGACGTTGTAAACACCTTGCGCATTATCGTGCAGTTTGTGCTGAACCAGGACCTGCAAAGCCAGGCAAGGAAGAGGCAGCTACGGTAGCACGGCGACGAGAGTGAGGAGGACATGGACACAGAATTCTCTCAAACTCCAGACCCCTGCACTTTGGAGATCCTGCTGGTAATGGGCAGGTTCTAGCCATTGAATGCCGATTCTGAGCCCGGGAAACAAGCACAGACTGGTGGGACCGCATAGTTTTGCAGGTTTGGGACGATTCCCGGTGGCTCTGAAACTTTCACATGTGTAAGGGCACTTTCATGGAACTTTGTGACTTGCTTTCCCCTGCCCTGAAATGCCAGAATACCAAGAGCAGCCCTCACAGGTGAGAAGCGACTGGTGATAGCCCTCTGGAAGCTTGCAACGTCAGACAACTACTGGTCAGTCAGGAATCAGTTTGGAGTGGGAAAATTACTGTGGGGGCTACTGTGATGCAAGTAGCCAAAGCAATCATTTAAGCTGTTGCTACGAAAGGTTGTGACTCTGGGAAATGTACAGGTCATAGTGGATGGCTTTGCTGCAATGGGATTCTCTAACTGTGCTGGGGCGATAGGTGGAACACATATCCCTATCTTGGCACCGGAGCACCAGGGTACCCAGTACATAAACCGCAAGGGGTACTTTTTTCAATGATGCTGCAAGCACTAGTGGATCACAAGGGATGTTTCAGCAACATCCAAGTGGGATGGCCGGGAAGGGTTCATGACGCTCGCGTCTTCAGGATCACTACTCTGTTTAAACAGCTGCAGCCAGGGAATTACTTCCTAGACCAGAAAATAACAGTTGGGGATGTTGAAATGCCTGTAGTTATCCTGGGGACCCAGCCTACCCCTTGATGCCATGGCTCATGAAGCCATACACAGGCAGCCTGGACAGTAGTCAGGAGTTGTTCAACTACAGGCTGAGCAAGTGCAGAATGGTGGTAGAATGTGCATTTGGCTGTTTAAAGGCGCACTGGCGCACATTATTGACTTGCTCAGACCTCAGCCAAGCCAATGTCCCTTTGTTATTGCTGCTTGCTGTGCTCCACAGTCTCGGAGAGTAAGGGGAACCTTTATGGCGGGTGGAGAGCTGAGGCAATCACTGGCCACTGATTATGCGCAGCCAGACACCAGGGCGATTAGAAGAGCACACCTGGAGGCGGTGCGCATCAGAGAAGCTTTGAAAATGAGTTTCATCACAGGCAAGGGTACGGGGTGACTGCTGTGTTTGTTCCCCTTGATGACCCCCCCCCCGATTGACTCATTCCCTGTAAGCACACCCACCCTCCCCCTTCGATTACAGCTTGTTAAGGAATAAAGCCACTATCGTTTAAAATCATGTATTCTTTATTAAATCATTGTAAAAAGAGGGAAAGAACTGACAAGGTAGCCCAGGTGTGGTTTGGGAGGGGGATAGGAGGGAAGGAAAAGGCCTAAAAAAAATTTTCAAAATAATGACCGCGTTTGGTTGGGCTGTCCAGTGGATGGAGTGGCGGTGCACGGAGCCTCCCTCCATGCGTTCTTATACGTCTGAGTGAGGAGGATGTGGAACATGTGACGATGAGGGTGGTTATACAGGGGCTGCAGTGGCACTTCTTTGATCCTGCCGCTGTTCCTGAAGCTCCGCCAGACACCGAGCATGTCAGTTTGATCACACAGAGCCCCAGAGTTGCATCCCGCCACCGTTGATCTTCCTGCCTACACCTCTGATCTTCCTGCCGCCATCTCTCATCTCGAGCGTTCTTCCTGTCCTCACGTTCACTGACATCTTTTCCAGTAATTTGATACCAGTCCTCCACTCATTCAGATGAGCTATTTCATGCGAGTCACTTCCATGTTTCCGAGAACATTTCATCTCGGCGTCTTGTTTTCCGCCGCCTTATCTGAGATAGCCCTCGGAATGGAGTAGGAGGCTTGAAAAATTTGCAGTTGCATGGGGAGAAAAAAAGGGAGAGAAGTATTTAAAAAGATACATTTTAATGAACAATGCTTATACTCTTCACGGTGAGCAACACTGGTTCACTTACATAGCACATGTGATTTCACTACAAGGTTGCATTTGCATCTTAATATTGAGTGCCTGCGGCCTGGTGTTAGAGATCTCACGACGCAGTCTGGGCAGCAGAATTTGGCTTGCATGCCAGTCATGGTAAGCCTTGTCTTTTGGCTTCGCAGCCTCATATACACAGTGCTTCCTTCCCCAATATCAAGCAAATCCTGTTCAGTGCTGCTTCTTTCCTGTTAACATGCCAGCAGCAGAAACCACCCCCTCATCCAGTTCTCTGGGATGATTGCTTTACCCGTCCCCACTGCGCTGGTTCAATGGAAGATCACTGCTAACACACCCTTCCCCCACCACACGTGGCTGGTAGCGGGGAAGACCCTGCTATCCAAACGTGAAAAGCTCAGCGCCAATCACCCCCTCCTTCCCCCTGCTTGGCTACCTGCAAGGAAGGATTCTTTTAAGCAACAGCAAACAGCCCAGTAGGAATGGCCATCTCTGTCCCCTTAATTTAAATCCTTAATTTCAACCAGGTTACCGTGAATGATACACTCTCCTGAGGATAACACAGAGAGATAAAGAACGATGTTGCTTGAATGCCAGCAAACACCGGGACCATATGTAGCTAGGCTTTGTCATGTAATGATACCAGATTACTTGCTACATGCATGGTGTGGTCAAGTGTCCTACCATGGAGGACGGAATAAGGCTGCCCTGCCCAGAAACCTCTGCAAAGGCTTTGGAGTACTCCAGGAAGCTTCATGGAGATGTCCCTGGAAGGATTTCCGCTCCATCGCCAGACCATGTTAACAGACTTTCCCAGTAACTGTACTGGCCGCGAATGCATCCCAAGTCCTCAGGGCAAATTAATAATTAAAAAACGCTTGCTTTTAACCATGTTTTATATTACAATAGGTACACTCACAACAGGTCCCTTCCATGGCTTCATTGTGTGATAGTGGCTTGGGAGATAATTCCGTCTGGGTAGAAAGCTCCTGGCTGTTGGGCAGAACGTGTGCTGTGTGCTCCTGCAAGCTCATCCTCTCTTCCTCCTCCTCATCTTCCCCCGTCCGCTGAATCCTCACCATGGCTGAGATTACCACCCCCGCCTCGGAATCTACAGACGGGTGGGTAAGTGGTGGTGGACCCTCCTAGAATTGCATGCAGCTCAGCGTAGAAGTGGCATGTTTCGGCCCTGCCCAGACCTTCCTTGCTTCTTTGGTTTCTGGTAGGCTTGTCTGAGCTCCTTACTTTCACATGCACTGTACTGAGTCACCTGGTGTTCCTCTCTGCATCATGCCTTGAAATTTTTTCAAATGTTTTTTCATTCCGTCTTTTGGAAACGGAGTTCTCTTAGCACACACTCCCTCCCCATATAGTGATCAGATCCAGTACCTCCGTGTGTCCATGCTGGAGCCTTTTTTCAATTTCCGGAGACTGCATTGTTATCGTGCTATGAGCTCCGGGTCACCTGTTGCTGGAGCTCTCCACGCTGGCCAAACAGGAAATGAAATTCAAATTCCGCAACGGCCTTTTCCTGTCTACCTGGCCAGTGCATCCGAGTTCAGATGGCTTTCCAGAGCGGTCACAATGGTGCACTGTGGAATACTGCCCAGAGGCCAGTACCGTCGAATTGCGGCCACACTAACCCTAATCTAACATGGCAATACCGATTTCAGCACTACTTCTCTCATCAGGGAGGAGTACAGAAATCGGTTTTAAGAGCCCTTTATATCGATATAAAGGGCTTCATTGTGTGGACGGGTGCAGGGTTAAATCGGTTTAACTCTGCTAAATTCTGTATAAACGCATAGTGTAAAACAGGCCGTTGTCAGTTGTGATTGTATCTATATTGTGTGTCTGTGTCCACTAGGAACTGGGCCAAGACTGCTAACTTATCCCACGCAGACAACTGAATAGCCTTTAGGTTCAGAACAAAGGTTTAGTATACCTGATGGGTTCAGATGCAAGTCGATAACTGAAATGAACAGACTCAAATTGGATCAAAATAAATGTGTTACTTAAAGTCCCTCAGCACATAATCATTTGGAACTAAACCTTGTAAACATTTGAATGTTTGAAGAAAGACTTGAGAAACTTACAGCGAGGAAATTCTTTGTCCAGTTTATATAGTTAGGAAGAATATTTTGAAGGCCAAAGAAACTGGCAATTTTCCTCTAGCAGGCACAGAAAGGGGAGCAGGGGTGGCAGGCAGAAACAATAATAGATTTTTTCAAGTAGATGCAGCTGTGTATTCTACTTAGGTGTGTGCACATCCAGTGGACTGGTGCCACAGAACTTTGCCCAGCAGCACCTGTAGGGGAGGTGCTCACAGCCTTATGTCTTCCCCTAGCCATACAAAGGCAGCACTGCCCTGACCCTCTCAGTCCCTGCTTTCAGTGGCTACAGTCGGAACTCTGTGTAGTGTTTTTCACCTCGTACTTTTGGTCTCAGTTTCTGAGAATTTTTTTTCTTGTATATAGTAGTTAGTACCACCTTAGGTTAAGTTTAGTATGGTGTTAGAGTAGTTGGTTGTCCTATGTGATGCCCTCACCAGGGTTCCAGCAGTGTACAACAGTGATTCTCACACAAGGGGCTTGTGTCTCAGTGAAAGACACGTTTGCAGATGGAGCACAACTCTTAGTCATTCAGAGTGGACTTAGGTGGTAAGACTCTTGCAGCTGAAGCAGCACTTTCTGCAGCAGACCATGAGGATGGAGTGATTAGCAGTTGCCTTCAAGTGATGTCACTCTGCACTTTGGCTTGGCTATTTCCCCAAAGAGGAAGGGGTCATTCTCCCTCTTCCGGTACAATGAGGAAGAGGTGACACAAAACAAATAAGGACCACTCAGGCAGACTCCACCTCATTTTCTAAGAGGAGTGCTGACTGGAACCATACTCTGTCCAGCACACGGGATGGAGCAGTCCATTCAACTGCTCCCCAATACCACTCCAAGATAGGGCAAGAGCCTGTACCATCAACTCTGGTTCTGGCCATGAGGTGTCTGAATCCAATACCAATGACATTGTCACCAGCGCTGACTGTCTTCACTCTGATGACATACCAGGCAGCATCAGACCTGTTTTGCCTTTCAGTCCTGGACACTCCACTGGTTGAGGAGTTCTCTGGTGGCTTCTACCGTCTCATCCTATGTTGTTCCATTGTCACCTTCTGGTTGCATCACAGGATTGCTGTGTTCGTCAGCACCACAACTTGCACTGCCCAGGCCTCGGACGGGAGAGTAGAGGCTGATGCAGGACCCAGCACTGAAAGTCCTACTGATGTTGGTGCATCCTTGGCAGCAGTTCCTTTTGAGTCCAGTACTGCCCTTAGCCTTGGTACTGGTGCCTCTTCTAGAATCAGATGGGAGCGTGTTTCATTTGGTACCACTAATGCCAATCCGCCCATTCCTCTTCAGCACCGATGCTGCCCCATATTGGGCATCAGAAGAGTCTGACAATTTGTTTGCTCCATTGGGGTGGACTCTCTCATTGTCCCCAGAGGATCTCCAAGACTTCTCCGGATCAACAGATAGGCATCAGAGAGAAACTTTGGCTCACCATTGGTACTGAGATTTGGCATCTGTCCCACAGTCTGGGCATGGGCTTTTGGCCTGGTGCCTGTTGGCCACCAATGGCTTATCTGTATGCCCAGTGGCCTTCTTGGAGTCTTTGGAACACTGCTTGGTCTATGAGGTCCTACTCCTTGACTTGCTCCAGAATGAGATCACTTGCTCCCAAACCATGTCAGCTGCAAGTGACTGCTGAGCCCTTTCACCCTGGACTTGTGGGGCTCTTCCCACTGGATCCTGTGGTGCAAGAATAGGATCCATCATTTGTGCACCAAACCACCTCCTCATCCTACCTGGACAACTCTACTGTGCCAGAATTTTCCTCTTCCTTTGTGCCAGAGGACTTTAAGCCATATTGAGACCTCCAGAGGTGTATGGCCAATACCTTGAGTATCCAGGAAGATTCCTACAGGAGAATTACTCATAAGCTGCTGAATAGTCTCTAATCAGCAGCTCCAGGGAGAGTAACCCTCTCAGTAAATGAGGCTCCTTTTGGAGTCTGCAAAGGCCTTCTGGAATTATCCAGCTTCATTGCCTCCTGCACTGAAGCATTTGGAGAAGTGGTACTTTTTTTCCCCATGAAGTGTTTTGAGGGTTTCCACTCCCACTTAGCCCCTAACTCTCTGGTGGTAACTACAGCAAATGGCAGGGCACAACAGGGAAGGTATAAGTCCATGCCTAAGGATGAAGAACCCAAACGGATGGACTTCATGGAGAGGAAGATTTATCCCTCCTGTTCTCTTCAAATGCACATCACAGACTAGCAGGCATTGCTCTCTAAATATGATTTTGTCAATTGGCCGGCCATGCTTAAGATCACAGACAAGTTGCCAGAACCTTCCACAGAAGAGTTTAATGTCTTTATGGCTATGATGGGTTGGATCACAGAAACCCCCTGTGAGCTGCCACCTGATGTGCCAAGACTACCTCTGCTCCTGTTTTCCCTGCCAGCTCAGGACTCCAGCACCCTGTCTTGTTGAGCCATACACTCCTGTCTGCTCCAACAAAGATCCAGAATCTGAATTACTTGCCCCAAAACTGCAGGTTTACCTGAAAACAGCTCACGGAAGTGTGCTTGTCTTTGGCACTCAGAGGCTCAGTTCCCAATGGGGTCTAAACCCAAATAAATCCGTTTTACCCTGTATAAAGCTTATGCAGGGTAAAGTCATAAATTGTTCACCCTCTATAACACTGATAGAGAGATGCACAGCTGTTTGCTCCCCCAGGTATTAATACATACTCTGAGTTAATAAGTAAAAAGTGATTTTATTAAATACACCAAGTAGGATTTAAGTGGTTCTAAGTAGTAACAGAACAAAGTATGTCACCAAGCAAAATAAAATAAAATGCGCAAATCTATGTCTAATCAAACTGAATACAGATAACATCCTCACCAGTTCCAGAATGCTCCGTTTTACAGACTAATCTCCTGTTAGCCTGGGTCCAGCAATCACTCTCACCCCCTGTAGTTACTGTCCTTTGTTCCAGTTTCCTTCAAGTATCCTGGGGGGTGGAGAGGCTCCTTCTTTAGCCAGCTGAAGACAAAATGGAGGGGTATCTCTTGGGTTTAAATTTACTTTCTCTTCTGGGTGGAGACCCCCTTCCTCACTCCTATGCAAATCCAGCTCCAAGATGGAATTCTGGAGTCACCTGGGCAAGTCACATGTCTGTACATGACTCACAGTCTTTACAGGCAGAAGCCATTGTCCACATGGTATCTTGTATGTCTCCAGGAAGACTTCTTATGTGGATTGGAGCATTCCAAGATGCATTGTTCCCCAAGTGCTTCCTGATCAGGTACTTAACCTTGCAAATTCCTTCCTAAAGAAGCTGACCAAATGCCTCACAAAGCTTACTAAGAAATCAAGCAAGTATACAGCCAATATTCTGAACCTCAAGTACAAAATGATAGGATGAATAGATACAGTAACGATAACCTTTACAGGGATATGTTACATTGCACAGGCAGCACAAAACCTCAGTTATATCATACTCCTATAAAGCTTTATGGAAGGTACAATCACAATGGCATTGGCTGTGAACATAAGGAGGACCTCATGTCTGCAGAATTTGGTCATCACACCTAGAATTCAGCAGACCATGGGGGGGATTTACCGTTTGATGCCTGGGTTTTGTTTTTAGAGAAAACTGACAAAATCTTGCACTCTGGAAAAGCTACTTTTTTTCTTTAGGAGTGTATACTCCAGTTTTGGAGAGAAGCCACTATAGCAGTCAGGAACAGCAGCAATACCACCTGCAGCTTGCTTGCTTGTTTGTTTATTTATGGACAGTCCTACCTTCCAGTAAGGCAGCAGGACTGTTCCTGGAAGGGCCACAGATTGCAGAGGAGAAGGAGGTCTTCTGGTTCTGAGCTAACCAGCCAGCTCTCCCTGTCCCTCCATCCCCCGGCATCCAGCAACTGCCCATTTTGACTTGTGTGTCCAGGACTGAGCCATTGAACTGAGCCATTCTTCTCCATCCCCTCTGTTCAGGGGCATGTTACCTTGTTTTTATGGTGTTTGGGAATTGATTACTATGGACAACTGGGTCCTAAGCACTGTCAGAGCCGGTTGTGCCAGATAGTTCCTCTACATCCCTCCTCCTCCCCCTATCCATCTTCAGGGATCTGTCTCACACGAAACTGCTCCTTTAGCAGGTTCAGTCTCTTCTGGCTCTGAGTTCTGTCAAGGAGGTTCCCCTGCAGCACTGGGGGCAGGTTCTAAGCATTGGTATTTCCTGGTCTGCAAGACCAACGAAGGGATGAGACCTGTCCTGGACCTCCACAATTTCAATATGTATGGCTAATTTAACAACTATCCTCCCTAGCTTAAATCACAACTAGTTAGCTGCCTTGAACCTGCCGGACACTTATTTTCTTGTTAATAATCCTTCCAAGCCATAGGTGGTTCTTCAGGTTTGTCATAGGTGGCCGGCACCACCAGTATACCATGCTGACTTTCAGCCTGTCTTTTGGTCCCTGGGTTTTTACCAAATGTCATGACTGGTAACATCGTACCTCAGGAAAAGGGGAATTCATATCTTCCTGTATCGGGACTATTGGTTACTGAGCGGCAAGTCCAGAGAGGAAGTCCTCCGGCATGTCCATTTCACATTACTAATCAGTCATTCAGGTTTCATCCTAAACAGCAGGAAGTCAACATTGGTTCCAACTCCAAGAATCAAGTCCACTGGGGCCCTGAGAGCATTTGAGGGCTGTAGTGAGGTGCACTCACCAGCACAGTGCCTCCGCTGGTTGCCCTGGGAATTAGCTTGATTCCAGTTCAGAGCACCCTCTGCTGGCTGGTAGCTCACCTGTCTCAGGCCCCCATGTCCCTTCTGGATCCCAGTACCCCTTACCCTGGGGTTCTGCTGCAGCAGTACCCCCATTCTCTGGGTCTTCCCTCCTAGGGGAACCCCCAACCCTCTAAGCCCACCTCACCTCAGTGGCTGCTGCCAGTCATCATCTAGCCCCTGTTCACTGGGGCAGACTGCAGTGTAATGGCCACTCATCATTGGCAAAGGGGGGTTTGGACCTGGTGCCTTTACCTATTCCCCAGCTGTATCTCTGCAGCCCCAGTACCTCTTCGTAGGGCTTCACTAAGGCCTGTGGCCTGGGGGTTTACCAGGCTGGAGCTCCCCAGCTCCCTTTCCCTTCCCAGCACTGCTCCGCTTCAGGTACCTTGCTCCCAAGCAGCTAGCCCTTCCCACTCCAGGGCTAGAGTGAGACTCCTCCAGTTCCTGGCCCCCAGCCTTCTTATCAGGGCCATCTGGGCCCTGATTGAGCTGGCCACAGCTGTGGCTGCTTCCCCAATCAGCCTAGCTTGGCTCCTTTTAACCTCTGTTCTCCAGAAGTGGGGCAGCCACTCCACTACAAGGGCATTTCTGTTGACTAAGTAATTCCATAAAATTTGCCACCTATGTCTGCAGTGGCACTCTCAATTCTCTGCAGTGGCACGCTCAATATGCTGGGGCATATAGCTGCATTCACACACCTAGACCAATATGCCAGGCTGCACCTGCATCCTCTTCAGATGTGGCTGAAGTTGGTCTATCACAGGGATTGGCAACCTTTGGCACAGGGTAAGCACCCTGGCAGGCTAGGCAGGTTTGGCCGATTGCGGCTCCCACTGGCTGCGGTTTGCCATTCCAGGCCAATGGGGGCTGCGGGAAGCAGCAGCCAGTACCTCCTTTGGCCTGCGCCACTTCACGCAGCCCCCATTGTCCCGGAGCAGTGAACCGCAGCCAGTGGGAGCCACAATCGGCCGAACATGCGGACGCAGCAGGTAAACAAGCCGGCCCGCCAGGGTACTTACCCTGATGGGCCACAGGCCAAAGGTTGCCAATCCCTGGTCTATCATCTGAATTCTCATCCTTTTGGACAAAGTGGTCCAACTTCCTCAGCCAATCCTGGGCTGGACTGGACAGGTTGGGGAGTGCATTTGGGGTCGCTGAAAGTTCAGCGCCTATGGTCTGAACAGGAAGCTTCTCTGCATATCAATGTCCTGTAGCGTCCTGCCATCTACGCTTCCTATCAGGACCTTTGAAATCATATCAGAGACTTGGCAGTGCACATCCTTATGGCGTATATTTATGTGAACAGACAGGAGAGCATGCTCCAGCATGTTGTGATAGGAGGTGATCAGGCTCTGGCAGTTTTGCATTGGGGAAGATGATACTCTCATGGCTGATCACTTACCTTGGATCCAGAATCACCTGGCAGATTACCTCAACATAAATTTTTTCCTGAGTCACAAAAGGTTACTAAAGGCCAGTCTCCTGCAGTCCATTTTTGCAATTTGGGGCATCCCAGCAATCAACCTGTTCATCACAAGAGACAACAAGACATGTCAGCAGTTTTGCACCCGAAGGGCTCCATGAACAGTGCTTTTCACTTGAGCTGGGAATCGGCACTCCTATACATATTTGCTCCAATTCCAATCATCCTGCAGGTCATTCTAAAGCTGAAATTAGACCATGTCAAGCTCATTCTCATTACTCCAGCATGGCTGGGACAATGCTGGTTTCTCCAACCTCCTCACATTATTGGTTCAGCCTCTCATATCCCTTCCTCCTTATCCTGATCTCCTGACTCTCTATCTTGGTGTGTTCAGTTCCCTGCATCTCACACCATAGATGCTGCATAGTTAGATGAGGAGGAGGTTCAATTTTGGAAGTGGTCCGGCAATAGAAGAGAGCCCTCCACCAGAGCAACCTATTTGGCCAAGTGGAAGCAGTTCTCGATATGGTCATTAGCCTAGCAAGTTCATTCATGACATCTTGGGTATGTGTGACATCTTGAAGTATGTGTTACACCTTCAGTCTTCTGGTCTTGCGCTTAGTTCATTGAGATCCCACCTGGTGGTAGTTTCAGCCTTTCATCTGCCCATCCACGGGAAGTTGGTGTTTTCAAACCCCATGGCAGCGAGGCTCTAGAAAAGAGTCACTTGTTTCCACTTCCCAGTTAAAGAAACAATTCCTTTGCGTGATCTTTATGCTGTCCTAGAGGCTCCTATAGGACCTCTGAGCCCCTGCAACAACTTTTCTCCCTTCCGTGTTTAGAAAACTGCCTTCCTTGTGGCAATACCGTGTGCAAGGAGGGTGGGTGAGTTGCAGGCTTTGATAGTGGAACCCCCTGTATGCAGTTTTCTAAAGACAAAGCAATCCTGCATTTACACCATGTTTTTATCCAAAGTGGTTTCCCATTTGCACTTGGTTCAAGTGCCACATTCAACCCCAAAGGAACAATATCTTCACACATTGGATATCTGATGATGTTTAGCTTTTAATCTAGATATGACCAAACTTTTCCACTCCTCATCTTGTTTGTTTATATGAAAAACAAATGAAGGGTCAGGGAATCTCTTCATAGATTTTCTCCAGGCATATAACTTCCTGTATCATGCATACAGCATGTGAAGTAGCCCAGGCTATGTCTCCTCAAAGGGTGTGAGCTCATTTTAACAGATCCCAGGCAATGTTGATGATGTTTGAGTGACATTCCTATATTGGATACGTGCAAGGCTGCCACTTGGTCCTCAGTTCATAGTTTTACAAACCACTATGCTGCATCAAGATTAGATGCAACCTTTGGGAGTGAGTCCTGCTGTCCTTGTTGAAATAGACTGAGCACCACCTCCTGCCAGTACTGCTTGTGAGTCACCTTAGTAGACTATACACCTGCATCTACTTGAAGAAGAGAGAACTGTTACCTAAGTGTTCAAGATGTGATGCAGACATGTATTCTATAACCCACCCTCCATCCCCGCTGCATCAGTGTCTAGACTTCTGATGTTTGGTGTGAAAGAACTGAGAGGGTTGGGGCGATGCTGCCCTTATGAGATCAGGGGAGGGATTCATGAGCAGTGCTGCTATGCATGCTGCTAGGCAGAGTTCTCCGGCTCCAGTGCCCTGGGTGCAAACACGCTGAAATAGAATCATATCTTCTTCATATCTTGGAGAGCAACACTTACAGGTAGGTATTCTTTTAATGAACATTATTAAATGTTTGTAATAATTATAATTACTTTGCACACATTTTAAATCACTAAAACATCAGTAAAAGGTTTGAGTAGGGTATGCTCTCTTGCATTTGTCACTGAGTGGTGAGTTGCAATGCTGGCTTGTTCAAATGCTCCAAGTCAGGCTTATACAAAATCAATATTACACACTCAAAATGTATCAGGTTGACGCTTACTGTAACTTTCCCTTTCCTTCAGAATTTAGCATGTACTCAATAATTTGTCCAGTTCTCATATAAAGTACATAGGTAATGCATTTCATGATCTGATCTGGTCCCAAGTAGCCCAGGTTTGACCTCAAAGCATATTTATTTGCATGGTCTGCTCGGGTTTGATAGGGATAAGGTTTACAAGGAGTAAGGGAGTTCTGTTTTGCTGGAGGCAGAGTTTTGCTTGACATGGGGGTGTTGCTATTTAATTGTTAGTTTATGGCAGGGTTGGCTTGGAATAAGGTGCCTTTTTATTGTTTTGATGATCCAGATATTACAAAAGATCTGAAATTATGGTAGACTGTATAGCTAGAGTCCATGTAAACCTCAGCAAATCTGTTCTAGGATAAACCTCTTGCACTGGAGGAAAGCGAAAATGGTAACTAGTGACATCATAGTCTCCTGTGATGGCTGTACCATCCTCCATTGGCAACTGATTTAAAAAAATGTCTTTTCTAGACTCTGGATGAGTAATCATAGAAGTTTAGAGTTGGAAGAGACCTCAGGAGGTCATCTAATCAAATCCCCTGCTCGAAGCAGGACCAACACCAATTAAATCATCCCAGCCAGGTCTTTGTCAAGCTGGGCCTTAAAAACCTCCAAGGATGGAGATTCCACCACCTCCCTAGGTAATCCATTCTAGTGCTTCACCACCCTCCTAGTGAAATAGTGAATTAGGATTTCCTAATATCCAACCTAAACCTCCCCCACTGCAACTTGAGACCATCTGCCACCACTGAAAACAGGCTAGCTCCATCCTCTTTGGAACCCGCTTCAGGTAGCTGAAGGCTTCTATCAAATCCCCCATCACTCCTCTCTTCTGCAGACTCAATAAGCCCAGTTCCCTCAGCCTCTCCTCGTAAATCATGTTCCCCAGCCCCCTAATCATTTTCGTTGCCCTCTGCTGGACTCTCTCCATTTTGACCACCTCCTTTCTGGGTGGGCAGAGGGGGCACAAAACTGGAGACAATACTCCAGATGTCACCTCACCAGTGCCGAATAGAGGGAAATAATCACTTCCCTCAGTCTGCTGGCAATGCTCCTACTAATGCAGCTCAATATGCCATTAGCCTTCTTGACAACAAGGGCACACTGACTCATATTCAGCTTCTCGTCCACTGTAATCCCCAGGTCATTTTCTGCAGAACTGCTGCTTAGCCAGTCGGTCCCCAGCCTGTAGCGGTGCATAGGATTCTTTTGACCTAAGTGCAAGACTCTGCATTTGTCCTTGTTAAACCTCATCTGATTTCTTCTGGCCCAATCCTCCAATTTGTCTACGACACTCTGGACCCTATCACTATCCTCCAGCATATCTACCTCTCCCCGCAGCTTAGTGATATCCGCACACTTGCAGAGGGTGCAATCCATCCCATCATCCAGATCATTAATGAAGTTGAACAAAACTGGCCCCAGGACCAACCTTGGGGGCACTCCCTTTGATACTGGCTGCCAACTAGACACTAAGCCATTGATCAATACGTATTGAGCCCAAAGATCTATCCACCTTATAATCCATTCATCCAATCCGTACCTTTTTAACTTGCTGGCAAGAATACTGTGGGAGACCGTATCAAAAGCTTTGCTAAAGTCAAGATATACCACGTCTACTGCTTTACATATATCCACAGAGCCAGTTATCTCATTGTAGAAAGTAATCAGGTTGGTCAGGCATGACTTGCCCTTGGTGAATCCATGCTGACCATTCCTGATCACCTTCCTCTCCTCCAAGTGCTTCAAAATGGCTGTAGTTCCCTGGATTCTCCTTCTTCTCTTTTTTAAAGATGAACACTACATAGTTTCTACTATTTATCTTTTTCCAATTGTCCAGGAACTCCCCTGATTGCCATGAGTTTTCAAAGATAATGGCCAATAGCTCTGCAATCACATCAGCCAACTCCCTCAGCACCCTCAGATGCACTGTATCCAGCCCTGTGGACTTGTGCATGTCCAGCTTTTCTAAATAATCCTTAACCTGTTTTTTCACCACTGAGGGTTGCTCATCTCCTCCCCATATTGTGCTGCTTCGGTCTTGTCTGTGAAGACTGAGGCAAAAAAGGCATTGAGAACTTAAGCTTTTTCCACATCATCTGTCACTAGGTTGCCTTCCCCATTTAGTAACGGTCCCACACTTTCCCTGATCACCTTCTTGTTGTTAACATATCTGTAGAAACCCTTCTTGTTACCCTTCACATCCCTTGCTGTCTGCAACTCCAGTTGTACTTTGGCCTTCCTGATTACAACCCTGCATGCTCAAGCAACATCTTTATACTCCTCTCTAGTCATCTGTTAAAGTTTCCACTTCTTGTAAACTTCCTATTTGTGTTTAAGCTCACCGAAGATTTCTCTGTTAAGCCAAGCTGGTCGCCTATCATATTTGCTATTCTTTCTGCACATCGGGATGGTTTGTTCCTGCACCCTCAATAAGGCTTCTTGAAAATACAGTCAGCTTTCCTGGACTCCTTTCCCCCTTATATTAGCCTCCTAGGGGATCCAGCCCATCAGTTCCCTTAGGGAGTCAAAGTCTGCTTTTCTGAAGTCCAGGGTCCGTATTCTGCTGCTCTCCTTTCTTCCTTTTGTGAGGATCCTGAACTCAACCATCTCATGCCCAGGTTGCCACCCACTTCTACTTCCCCAACCAATTCGTCCCTGTTTGTGAGCAGCAAGTCCAGAGGAGCACGGACCCTTGTTGGTTCCTGCAGCACTTGTACCAGGAAGTTGTCCCCAACACTCTCCAAAACCTTCCTGGATTGTCTGTGCACTGCTGTATTGCTCGCCAAGCAGATGTCACTAGGGTAAAAGAAAATGGTCTGGAAGTTGGGTCTTGACCAACACTCCTTCAAAGATTCAGGCTCAATTGACTCCTAGGAAACAGAAGCAACCTCAGTGATTCAAGTACAGCTGCTTGGTGCTTAATCCTTCCATTTTATTCTGACCACTGAACTACAAACAGAATGAACCATCTCCTGCATTAACTATCACCACAAACAAGACGTCCTTTGCCAAGCATGCTGCTACCTGGGCATGGGACCACAGTCAGATTCTGATAAATCTCTGGTATGAGGCAAGCAAGATGTTCAACGTCAGTAAGCATACCAAAAATTACCATGTGTACCGAGAAATAGTGGATAAACTGGCAGCATTGGGGACCAGAGTAAGTGGCTCAAGAGCGGCTGTTAAAAAGCCAGGGATGAGAACTGCATCTCTAGCTTTATCCATTATTTTAATAAAGATACCTAAGGTTTTACTTTGCCCTCTGTGTAAGTCTCTGTGTCATCCACCCCAAAACTCCCCACAAAATATTGAACTCCATAGTGTGTGTTCTGTGTAGCCCAATTCTGGAGGAAGAACCTTATCACAGTCAGATCAATTGGCCATTAAGTCAAACATTATTAACTTTAAAAAGGGTTGGCAACATGTTCTATAAGTGGAATACTGTGGATGTACATGTTCAGTTAAGGCTACTCCTGCCTACAACATGAGAATACAACAGCTGTTTTGGGTCTGTCCTTCAAATACTCACCACAGTATTTGAACAGTCATGGGAAGTATTCTCTACTAGTAAAGCAGAAGAGTAGGAATCTGCACTCTCCTGTTCTGTTCCCATCTCTACCATTAACTTGTTTTGTCCCTAATGGCAAAGCATTGAACTTCTGTGCCTCCGTTCTTCCATCTCAAAAAGGGGGGTATTAATGCTTACCAGAGTTCAGTGAAATAATTTTAACTAATTATTTGTTCAACCAATTTCACTTCTTGCTGCTCACAGATTCTGTGTGTGTTGGGGGGGGGGGGAAGGGCGCGGGGATTGCTGAATTTTTGAATGAAAAATTCAAGGTCATATACAGATTTCTTCAGTGAATAAATAGTTCTTAGACTGCAGCTTGATCAGACATTGGATTATAAATATTTGAAATGTGTTTCTGGTATTGCTTAGTTAATTTCTATGTTATGGTTTCTATTCCCTTATTGTGTGATGAGTAACCAACAACAGTGAAAATTTCAAACAGCATATTTTAGTGGAAAATTAATTTTCAGTGAACATTTGGGTATTTAAGCTTAAAAATTTACTTAACCTTTGTTAATGGCAAATACAGATGTTTCCTATATTCTTTGAAAACACACCAAAAGGGCATGTGCGCACGCTGTTGAAGCAAGCTAATGTGAAGGATTATTTTGGGAAAATTTTCTTTTTACAATATTTGCCCAGCTTTAGTACTTACGGTACTTGCTTCACAGAAATAATGCGAGAGGTCTGATTGGTTAAGATCACACCACTTTCAGAACTTGATATGTAGTGCTGGTTATCAAAGTATTATTAATTCATTCGGCTGTTAAGAACTACTCTGTGCAAAGACAGCATACATTAATGTCAATGGTAGAATGCCTATTTTGTTTGGTTCTGCTTGGAAGTTTGAAAAGATTGAATCCCTCCTCACCATGAGCATATAGTGAAATGTATTTGAAAATAAAGACTTAAGATTTTTGCGTGCCTCACCTTAAGGTGTTTTGAACTGAGCACCCATAAAGTCTCCTAATATTCAGAAAGCTCTGAGCACCCATCCTTTATAAATCAGATTAGTTAATGGTGTCAAGTTAAAGACCCAGAAAACACTTTACACACTTAAAAATCTAAAGCTCTTAGGCTCAAGCACTTCAGTTGTAATGAACAGTCAGAGTGTCAACTGGCCACATGAAGGGAAGCCCCTACATTGGTTTATTTTTTAAAAAATTCAGAATTCCAAAATTTATGAGAGAATCAACCTTTACTGGTAGTTTTAGAATGGTATTAAAGTATCTGTTTGTGGTTACATATATGTTTTTTGATATGCCTCCCTGAATATGGCAATGTTTCAAAACAGAATTGCTTCAGACATTAGCATAGTGGTGAGGCACCAAAGTTTATCTTGCTAGTTCAGATTACTTGTCACTAAAAATGCAAGTGTTCAGTATTTTATAAACATTGTGCTAAATGTCTAGACAATTAGGGGGATTGTTACTAAATTCCATTCTTGTGATTGTTAAAATGCTACTATGTCTTACAAGATATTTAAACACTTGACATGTCTACAGCATCAGAGCAGACTATCTAACTTATGATAGCTTTAATTCTATATTATTCTGTCTCTTGAGTCATCTGATCCATCCTTCTACATAAAGGCAAGATTTATGTAACTATTTCTAAATCGATCTTGGTCTGTCCCTAAGATATTCTTCACTCAGCCAATTTTTTTGTTCCATTGTCTAACCATTTTCATACATATAAAGTTTTCTTCATATTTAACAAATTTTTTCTGCTGCAGCTTACGCTTTGTACTGCTTGTTCTGTCTTTGACTAGAACTGCTAATCGATCTAGGTCCTTTCTGTAACATTTCTTCACGTGTTTTACAGAGAGTATACTAAATCGTGTATTGTGCAGTTTGGGCCAAGTTTTCTAAATCTTTCCTCAAAGTTCTTACTTTCTAAAAGCCCTTTTACTTTGAGGATGCTCAACATCTTCATGGTTTGAAGTCTGTATCATTTCATTGTTTTTCAGTTGAAGTCTCTGATCTTTTGCTAGTGTTTGTATTATTTTAAAAAAATGTGTTGGGCCTCAGTGTAGCATTCTGCATTCAGTTTAACTTGTACAATGTAGAGTGGAATAATTGCCTCTTGTTTTAGCCATAAAACATTGTATTATTAAATGTAATATTTGCTGTTTTTTTTCCCAATTGCCATTGTTGATTCATTTCAGTTTCTTACTAACTGTAACCTTTAGACTCTTCTCTGTGATACTGTCTAAAAAACAGACACCCGTTCTTGGGCCAAATTCTGAGAGAGACTCCATGCTTGCCCTTTGTGTTGACTCAAATGGGAGACTCCAGTGCTCACCACCTTTCTGGATTTGGCCTGATTTGTGCATTGGATCATTCTTTCTTGTGTGGACCACTTTGCATTTGTCTCTTACTCATTTTCTGGATTTCAGACCATTGCCTCCGGTCTGTCAAACCTGCACTGCATTCTATTCCCATTTCTTGTCACAGTTTCAGAGAAACTGCACCTGTATCCTCACCCTGTGTGGTCCACTCTGAGTTCCAGTCAGGTCGCCAGTTTTCACCTGTCTCTGGGTAGGAACCCTTGTTCCACTCCTTTCTGACAGAGGGTTTTAAGGGTGCACAGCTCCCTGCATTACACTGTGTTAACCCCAGCAAGCCAGTCTGCCTAAAACAGCCAGCAGCTGCACTTCATTTTCTTTCCAAAGGCTATGAACAACGTATTGCCAACAGCTATAAATTACCAAACAGCTCTTTCTAAACAGGCACCTTTATTCTTAAGGTAAGAAGATTACAGAGAAAACATATTAAAAACAAGAAGTTCCTGTACGCATGTTAACAGATTGCCACAGGTCACCCACCAGTCTTATGGGGCCTCAGTAGGCCAAAGCCTTTCCAACCCTTCTGCAAGTGCTGGGTCCCCTGTTGGGCAGAAGATCCTGTCTTTGTGCTGGATCACAAAGAAGGCCCTGAATCACTTTAAACTCAGGGTATTTAACCAAAAGTCCTTTCTTTGTGTATTGGTCTCTGGAGAATCAGTTTGAACTAGTACATGGGAGCCTGTCAGGGGCTCTCTAGAGGTGTTACAGCCTGAGTGAATTTGCCTAATCACCCCTCACAGTTCTTAATTCTTGGAGGAGCTGTGGTCACCCTTCCGCATGGAATTACATACAATCTTTGGCCCATAAATGATGCACAAACTTAATACAGTAATGATGTTGCAGGAAATTGCCATATCTGTCACACATGATGCATGTGTATTGGTGGAGATTGCAACTTAAAAACTATTTTGTGAGTTTTATTTTTGTTATGGACAGTGCTATTGTGGCAGGTTATTCTTTTATTTATTTAATTCATTCATTCATTTCAGTGTGTTTGGGATCAGCACACTTCCTGCAGTTCTTAGTGTGATTGGTTGATGTGAACTAATCCAATAACCATACCATCTTGTGCTATGATTCTTTCACATCTCACAACCTAGGTCTGATTAGGCTGCATTGCCACTTGGTTAGGAGGGCACTGAGAGAACCCTATAGGCTTGAGTAATCACAGAACTCTGTTCCGGCCGTTTTTGCATTCCAGCTTCTGGTACTTTCGGTTCTGTTGCCTATGAGTAACTACTGGAAGTGTGTTCCAGCACTTTTAATTTTTTAGGATCTGATCACTGGTTTACATATAGCTTTTGCACCGATTTAACTAAATCAGGGCAACTCTAGTCTAGAATGTGGACTCAATTAGACTGGTATAAACGTCTTTAGGATAAACACCACTTTTATGCTGTATAACTGCATCCACAACAGGAGATTTTCAGTTCATCTATTTGTTTAATTAAATAGGTGGAATAATGGAGTCAATAAGCTCTAAGGTACTGGCAGAATTGGTGTGACTGTTGCCTTAATCAGAACTGAAGGTTGTTCTGATGCTGGGAGCTGAGCCATGGGGTAGGGAGCAGTACACTGTTGGTGTTTGCCAGCCTGGAAGTCCTGATCATCTCTGGTGATTAGTGATCCTGTGGCCATTTTTGGCGGGGGTGTGTGTGTGTGTAACTGTAGGAGCATTAACTCTGTGAGCCTAATCAAAATTCCAGTTTGAGTGATTACGTTCTGCCCACCTCCCAGAAACTTCAGTATCTGTTAGAAATAGTGTCTTCCTGTTCCCGAGAATATTGGTGGATTTAGTAATGTGGGTGTGTGTGCTGTTCAGACTAAGTGATTTGTACACTTGTAAAAAATATCTGTTTGATTGTAAAGCACTTTGAAATCTTTCTCTTGTTAAAAGAGCTACAGTATATAAATGTACAATCTTTTTTGGTTAGTAGAATGCTACATGCACTGTATACATAAAATGGCAAGGGAGTCTACTCTAAGAAAACACCGTGCAAAATTAAAACCAGTATCATATTTTCACAATTTTTAAATATTTTAAAATATAAATAAACTTATTTTAAAAATAGGAAACAAGCAGATTGGAATGTGAAATTTGGGTTTTATGAGCTAGGTTATGGATAACAATGTGCTTCATTCAGCATGTACTACACATCTGAAAATTCTGCTGGGTTAACGTTCCTTTTGCAAGTCAAAATACAATGTAATCAGCCTACTGCTATGAAGATTTTCTCTTTTAATCTTAAAATGTAAATGAGTCGATCAGCCATTCATTTCTTTTGAGTAATCGATTAGGATTTTGTTGTTGGTTTGCACAGATGATTTACAGCGATATGTAGCACTTGCAAACCTTTTTGCCTGTGGAAAACTCATTCCTACAGAGGATTTATTAGAGAGGTTTTTTTTTTAATATCTGCATTTTATTTGTGCCTTGTGAGGATAGCTTGTCCTCTCAACACACAAGGGTTTGACAAAAAATACTGTTCCATATGGTTGCTAAGGTTAAGATTTTGACAGTTATTTTTAGTAAAAGTCAAGGACAGGTCATGGGCAATAAATAAAAGTTCACAAAAGCCAGTGATCTGTCTGTGACTTTTACTAAAACTGGGGTGAGGGGGCTGATGGGGGATGACAGAAGCCCATGCGGGAAGAGATGAAAGCCACGGGGGAGGACAGCACCCACAACCCACAGTGGCTCAGAACTCCGGGGCTGCTAGCTGGGAGTGCCAGGTCCCATCCCCCGATGCCCACGGCAGCTCTGTGCTCTGGGACTCTCCCACCGCCCGCAGCGACAGAGGCAAAAAATGTCATGGAAATCTCTGGAAGTCATGGAATCTGTGACTTCCATGACCCCAGTGACATCCTATCCTTAGGTATTGCACATGAAAACAGCACAGGGTAGGAGGCAGAGATTAAAAGCCTCTGCAGGGGAAAGGAGGATCACCAATCTGTTTCTTGTTCATTAAGTAGAACAGCAGTTTTGTAAGTCAATGTGGTGTGCACATGCTGAAGAAGGGCATGCAATGGAAACTGTATTTATGTGCATCATAATGAAATGAACTATGATGGATATGAGAAAAATGTTTGTTTCAATAATTTATTTTAAATTTCCTGAATGGAACTATATTCCATAAGCAAAATATCTTTGCTATTTTTTAAAAAATATTTCATTGGCTATATTTTTCTTTGTGGCTTGGTAGCTGTGCTCTTTGCAAAGCGTTCGGGTTATATATAGTGGAGGAACATTGCACACTCCTAATAGAATGGCGAGCTCTTCTTGTCTGGAATTACCTTTGTATCTCTACCTCATCGATCCTAAATGTGAGTAGATAGATAATAACTGCTTAAAGTGGAATTAAATTATTTATGCATATTTTGCATATGCAGAAGATCCCCAGTGATGAAAAAGCTTATGGACGTGAAAAAGATCCTGGATTGCTAATGTGCTCTTGCCTCCAATTCCCTTATTTGTCACCTATTTAAGGCCTGAGCATAAAGTCCAACCTAAAAAACTGATGCTATGAAACTTATTCTACCAAAGAGGAAAATACCAATAGGGAATGCAGACTATGCTGCAGATGCATCTTCCAGGGTTATCTTCCCTTCCAAGTTAAAGATTGAAATTTAAACTGTATCGAGGACAAACCTACTCACTCTCCGTGTGTGTGACAGGAGCACCACCAGCAGTGAGGGATACTACGAAATGAAGCTCTCTTTTGGTAACTGACTGAGACCTATCCACGTTCAGTCATAATATTCTCCGTTTACATCTTTCAACTTGCACTGGTTTGGGAAAGTGAACTTTTTCTGGTCCTACTGAAAAAGTGTTTGCAACATTGTGTGTGTGTTTATGGAGCTATCATTCAGCTTTTAAATGGGGTTAGAGACACTACACCTGTGTTTATTTTCACTATCAACACTGTCTGCTTGCTTTCTAAGGGTCTGAGATGGAAAGCAGACAGAGGTCCAGTCCCTGTGTCCTAACACCCTAAATGTTGGGGAAGTTCAAATCTGTAATTAAACTGTAGCTGAGTCCCATCTCTAATGTTTTTAAAAATAATCTCTTTCTAATCTCCTATACTAGTGGTACCCTACCTGCAGTTCTAGAATCTCATGGTGGATCTGTCATGTAATCCATTTGTCTAATCAGAGTTCTGATCTTCCTACCCAATCTCAAAAAGAACGAGCAGAGTGGTGATCACAGGAGCACTCTCCATGCTGTCTGGCATCCAAGGAGAGTGATGGATAAATGCAACAAAGAATCCTTTCTCCTACCTACCAAGCTGTCAGGAATGGGAATCACTAATGCAAACATGATTGTTTGTGGCTCTTTCAAACGCCATTCATTGGTAAACTGGCTCAACAGCTCTGCAAAGCAGAATACTCTGACCTTACATGATTTAGAATATCCAGAAATCCTCACCCCTTTACTAGTAAAGGGTCAGGGTGGGGGAGTTTCTAAGCATAAAATTATTTTGAGTACACCCTTTAACAGCTAATTTCTTTTAGAGGCAAAGTGACCATCCTGGAATATAGTAATGGAAAATGTATGTTTAAGTTTTATTGTACTGTGATCTATTAAAAAAGTCTGTGAATGAGTTCTGTAACTTTGTCATACACTTTGCACTGAACAACTGTTGTTGCATGGTACCTAATCTCTTCTACTATAATAAAAACAACAAGCAGACAAAATCCCAAGAGGACTACAGACATATTGCATGATCTTGCAGCATGGTAACCCTTGTCTTCCTATGTTCCCTCCCTAGGCCGTTTATTGTCATCAGTTGCTTTATTATGTGTAATACAGATTGTAATATCTGTTGTGCTGACACCAGTAATTTGTGTATGTGCAAAGCCTCATGTACTAATGATGCTGCGTTAAAAAACAAAAAAGCAATATGAAGAAAACCATTTGTTAAATCGACGTCCGGTTAAACAGCATGAGCGCAACCATGTGTAGATGGAATGTTCTTGAGATAGCCTTTCCTGAAGTTTCCCATGTCTAGAACTGTCCTCCATCTCTCTGCCTCATTGGTGTGTATATATGGGTGAGCGTCTTCAAGTTGGCAGGACCTGACAAAATTCATATGAGGATACTTTCAGAGCTTATGGAGGATGAGGGAGATCCCAGAGGCCTGGAAAAAGGCAAATATATTACTTATCTATAAAAAAGGGAATAAGGATAACATAGGGAATTAAAGACCAATCAGTTTAATTTCAGTACCCAGAAAGATAATGGCACAAATAATCAAACAATCAGTTTGTAGACAACAAGATAAGTAACAGTCAACATGGATTTGTCAAGAATAAATCACGTCAAACCAACCTAATATCCTTTTTGACAGGTTAACAAGCTTTGTGGATGGGGGAAGAAATATATGTGCTATATCTCGACTTTAGTAAGGCTTTAGATACTGTCTCTCATGATCTTCTCATAAGCAAATTAGGAAGATATAGCCTAGAGGAACCTAGTGTATGGTGGATACTCAGCTGGTTGAAAAACCGTACTCAGAGAGCAGTTATCAATGGTTCACAGTCAAGCTTGAAGGCCATGTCAAGTGGAGTTCTGCATTTATCTGTCCTGGGTCCAGTTTTATTGAGTATCTTCATAAATGATTTAGATAGAGAGTACACTTATAAAGTTTGTGGACAATACCAAGCTGGGAGGGGTTGCAAGCACTTTGGAAGACGTGATTAGAATTCCAGTTCTGGGCATCACTCTTTGGGAAAGATGTGGACAAATTGGAGAAGGTTCAAAGGAGAGCAACAAAAATGATAAAAGTCTAGAAAACATGTTTTATGAGGAAAAATTGAAAAAAAATTGTGTGTGTGTTTTTTTCAGTCTGGGGAAAAGAAGACGAGTGGGAAGGTGGGAGAGGGGATGGGGACATAAATTTTCAAGTATGTAAAAGATTGTTATAAAGAGGACAGTGATAAATTGTTCTCCTTAACCACTGAGGACAAGACAAAAAGTAACAGGAGATTTAGATTAGCCATTAGAAAAAACTTCCTAACTGTAAGGGTAGTTAAGTTCTGGAACAACTTACCTAGGGAGGTTGTGGAATCTCTGTCATTGGAGATTTTTGAGAACAGGTTAGATGTACAGCTGTCAAGGATGGTCTAGATAATACTTAGTTCTGTCTCAGTGCAGGGGACTGGTCTAGATGACCTACTAAGGTCCTTTCCAACCCTATATTTCTATGTTTCTGTGTGAGGCATCTACCCTGTGTGTCTCAGTTTCTCCATCTGTAAAATGGGAATAATACCTACCAATTATAGAAATATTTTTAGCCTTTTAAAATGCTTGTGAGATCCTCAGATAGAAGCTATTGTAGAAATGCAATGTAAAAGAACTGATGCTTTCCAAACACCAACCTCCCAAGCTACTGCCTCATTTCCAGGGTCAATACTGTAACTTTAAGGAATTTGTTCAAAGAGAACATATGCACATTTTATGATGTGTGACCACTACCACTCATCTTTACATGCAGCTTTTCTAGGTCCACACATTGTACAACTGCAAAGCTCTCTGAAATGTGTACGTTTGCACGGGGAAAGAGATGACTATTTTTGTATAGCTTTAATGAGAGGCCCCGATGTTGTGAAAACTGGACTAAATTACCACAAAGTAAATTATAATAGCATGCAATGTGGCTCTCAAAGTTCCCCCTTTCCTTTGCTCCTTGTTTTTTTCACAGTGCTTTAGATATCTGAACTTTATAAAAAACAAAACAAAACAAAAAACTAATGTAATGTCTTCTTATCTTTTGTTGGCAATGCTTTTAAAATAAAACATTTTATTCCCAGGGCAGTGAAAGCGAACACTTAACTATCACTGGGATTCTAAGTCAAGAGATGGGGAGAAACAGCAAGTGAAGCTCTAGCTGCTCTATCATACCATTTGTTTTAACAGAGCAGTATAGAAGCCACTACATGGTGCTATCACAGACAATATTGCAAATTGTGTTTATCTGTGGCCTGGTCTACACTAGCCAGAGGGGATCGATCTAAGTTACACAACTTCAGCTATGTGAATAACGTAGCTGAAGTCGACGTACTTAGATCTATTTACCGTGGATTCTTCACTGCGGTAAGTCAATGGCTGACGCTCTCCCATCGAATCCGTCTGCATCTCTCGCTCTGGTGGAGTACCGGAGTCGATGGGAGAGTGCTCAGCAGTCGATTTATTGTATCTAGACTAGATGCGATAAATCGACCCCTGCTGGATTGACCACTGCTCATCGATCCAGCGGGTAATGTAGACAAGCCCTGGGTGCGTGAGCAGTGAGTG
>NC_133771.1:47718951-47728119 GCF_003597395.2 Chelonoidis abingdonii
AGATCCAAGCTGGTAATTAAGCTTGGAGGTTTCATGCAGGCACCCACATTTTGGACTCTAAGGTTCAAAATTAGGAATTATGCTTATGACAGTGAGCTCCTCCTTTAAAATGCTGAATGTGTGCTTGATTCAATTCTGGCTGATTTCGATAGACTTCAGATCATGCCACATGCCACCATTAAAGCCTGTTTACTCCTTAAGGGTACATCTATGCTGCAGTTGAAGGTATGAGTTGTAGCTCAGGTATGTGTGTTTATGCTAGCTCTAATCTAGCTAGGACAGATAAAAACAGTGTGTAGATGGGCTTCATCTTTTAGTGTATTAGTGAGATTAAAGGAAGTGTGTTAGCTAGATTAAAGCTAATGCAAATCGTACCTTCAGTTGCAGCTTAGGCAAACCTTAAGCGTCTCTGTTGGACTAAAGGCACTTTCCTAGGTGCCGTGCTCACCTCCATGTAAGCCAACAAAGAGTTATGTGATGTTGAAACACTCGGCCATACTTGCCAGGCCATCTCCTTGCTAGGTAGATATTGACTGTTACACAGTCACATTTTTAAAATCTATTCATTGCCTTTTGTCTTGTTTTATTTTTCACCAGGACTCTGTTAAGTGGCTTCCCAAGTCTCCTAAACTCTACAGTGGCCGTAACTGGAGCTCGCAGAGCTCTCGCTGGTCCTCATTAAAGGGAAGAGAGAGTTTTCATGATGGCAATGTGTATAAATTCAGCTCAGGCAATGACAAATGGAAGGAAGGGAGAGTCAGTCCTGAGCAAGAAGCAGAGGAATTGGAGGATCCTGATGAGGATGTGAGTAGCTTCCTTTACAATGTCAAAGACACAATCTACTAGATTTAAAAATATATTCAACCCATTCAATTTTTGATTCAATGAACATCAAATACTCCTGGTTAGAAAGGGGCTATAGCTTCCTGAACTGGCCTGCTCGCTGTTCTAATCCATAGTTTCAATGTTCCTGTTTGTATTTTGTGGCAGAGGAGATGGAATCACCTTCAGTCCTTTATTTCTTTTGATTGACATACATTTAAGTAGATGCCTCTCCCACATTCTAGGAGACTTAACAGTTGTCTAAAACAAAGCCACTTGGAGCAGAGCCCCAAACCCACATTTAATAAATATATAAATAAATAAATCTGTCCAGCAGTAGAAAATAGAAATATCCTGTTTCCCTAGAAATCCCTAACCTTCCATCTCGACATCCCTCCCCCAGCTCTAGTTAAGTGGGCTATTCAGCATACCTTGATGATCAGTGGGTTCGGACTATTGGGGAATAAGGAGGGGAATGGAGAGTGAATTCCAGAGACATAGGGCCTGGTGTTAATTAATTATATCTATACGGATGCTAGTGTGGAGAAGTTATAGAAGTCTGAATGTTTTGAATTGAGTAAATGCAAGTTATTTGGATAACACTGGCTTCAGTACAGTCTTTACAGAGATCAGTATATAAACTCTTGATCAGTGCTGTCTAAAAGCTAGATTGGGCCTTGGTGTACTCACTCATGTAAGCTCCCCTTATGTCCCACATGGTGCCCAAGCTACTTCTACCCCTGAAGCGTGTAGACAGAGCCTTGGTCCTTCCTCCCCTTAAATCACTGACCAGCACAGCTGAGCTGGCCTGACGTGGTTGTAATTTGCTTGTGATGCAAGCCAGCAGCAAATTTATACTGCTTGGATCACGGGGGGAGGAAGTAGTGAGGAAATTGTTTCTCAGAGCCAGAGTCCATTACCTGTTCTGCCCCAAGCTGGTGCAGCTACTCAGTACCTCATGCACAGAGTTTGTAGCAAAGCCACAATCTAATCTTAAAAATCAATGGCCTGATAAGGACCAGGAGTTTTACTCTAGGAAGGTTGGCAGGATTAGGCCTATTGTCTAGAAAGAGAGGCTGATATCCTGGCCCAGTCATTCATACACGTGTGTATGTTAAATAATTTTATTTCCAACTAGGGCTGTCAATTAAATGCAGTTAACTCAAGTGATTAACAAAAAACATATTACCTAGATTAAAAAAATAGTTGCAATTAATCATCATTTTAAACACACAGTTAATAATAGAATACCAATTTAAATTTATTATAAGTCTTTTTGGATGTTTTTCTACATTTTAAAATATATTGATTTCAATTACAACACAGAATGCAAAGTATACAGTGCTCACTTTATATAATCTTTTACTGCAAATATTTGCACTGTAAAAAGATGAAAAAAGAAATAGAATTTTTCAGTTCACCTCATACAAGTACTGTAGTGCAATCCTTTTTTTTTTTTTTTATGTAACAGTGCTCAAAAACAAAACAACATAAAATGAAACATCAGTTCTACTTCTTGTTCAGCCAATCACTAAGGCACATACATTTATTTACATTTATGGAGATAATTCTGTCCACTTCTTATTTACAATGTCACCTGAAAGTGAGAACAGGCATTCTCATGGCACTGCCGTAGCTGGTGTTGCAAGGTATTTACGTGTCAGATATGCTAAACATTCATATGCCCCTTTGTGCTTCGATTGTAGCTTCCACTTGTTTTATCTTTTGATCGTTTGACAGCCCTACTTCCAACTAAAGGAGTAAAGGATACAGTAGTCAAAAGATTTGGTCCAAACCTTTAGCTGCCAAGTTAGAAAGAAAAAAACAGCCATATACAAATATGGAAACCCTGTACCCACGGAGCCAATTTAGAAGAGAGGGGCTGAGACGTGTTTAGCCATCTTGCTAACTCCTCTCTAATAAAAATAGCATCAAGAAAAACAAAATTGCATATGGAAAACCTACTATGTTTTTTGAAATCAGAGCTGTCTGAAGGAACTGCCCAGTCTGAATTAATTATTGGGGGTGTTTTATGTGGATAGTTTATACATACGTTCTGCTTCACTACCTCTTGGAGCCTGAGCTAAAAGCAGTGGGTTGGATCACCGCCTTCTCATGGATCCTGGGGTTACTGCACAGATCTCTGGGGATCCACAGGAGACATAAGATCATTTGCAAGGGGGACTTATGCCTCTGCACCATGTATGTGCCTCCATTGCCCCATTCACACTTCCTGGCAGCATGGCTCCAATGTAGCTGTTGTACCAGAGATTCCAGCTAGCTCCCGACTCCCTTAATGGAGGATTCCCACTGCAGAGGAGCTTCCACATATTAGGTAATCCAGTCCCAGGCTGCATTACCTTATCTCCATGGGTTCGGAGGCAGTGGAGGCCTCAACCCTGCTAAGGAGAGGCCACCCACTCTCCACCTTCACCCTTACCCAGTCCCCTACCATTGCTTGTGAATCCCAAACCTGCGTCACATGCTCCACAGGGCACTGAGAAATGAGAGGTGGTACCACAGAGGCAGCTGCATGGAGGACCCTCTCTGCACATGAATTTTGGGGCACAGTTAGGTCCAGTGTCTTCAATGGAGTTACCCCGATCTACACTCGTGATAGAAAAAAACACTAATTTACTGAATATAACATCCAGACTCCTAAACAGTAATTAGGCATTTACATTTCTGTTGTTCTGTCTTTCTCTTTCTCTAACAAACAGGAGCCGAGATCCAAGTTTTCTGGCAGTCTTTTTGATACTGATGGCAACATTAAAGATCAAAGAAACCTTAGAGCAGCTCTTCAAGAAAAGCACAAGGCAGTGGTGAAAGTGAAGCCTTTTCCAGAGGCTAACAACAAGCCGCAGGCTCCTGCCTCCACAGCAGGCAGCTTTCCAGCAGAGAGCAACAGGTTTCCAGAGGAAATGAAAGAGCAAGTTCCAAGAGCTGCAGAGGTGATACAGCCACCATTAAAGGTAATGCAACATCTCCCTGAAGAGCCTTTCACTCCCAGCCAGTTTTGTGACTTTTGGTTTATCTGACAAACTTTGAATTTAAAGGAGACAGTTTTTAAGTGTGATTACATAAAGACAAGAAGTATCTTCATCTGACTTACAATATAGTCATATAATGCTCTCCGGGATCCATTCCTGTTCCCATTGGCTTTAGTAGGAACAGGGGTTGGCCCATATTCTTAGTTATTTGCAGCCAAACTTTTGAAAAGAAGCCCCTGTTTTTCAGTGCCTAAATTTTTGAATGCCCAGCTTCAGACACTTTGGGATGATTTCTCAGAAGGGCTGAACAGTCACAAGTCCAAGTGAAGTCCATGGGAGTTGTGGATGCACCATATCTATGGAGATCCATCCCAAGGTGTCTGTAGTTGGGCACTCAAAACCAGTGGTTACGTGTGGATATTTGGGCCTTAGTGACTCTCAATTAAAGACACAGCCTTACAGACCTTGCTTACTTGAATATCTCTTTGCAGTTGGTGGGAATGCTCAGATGAGCATGGACTACTGTTATGAGTGGGAATTGCAAAACTGGGCCTTGGATTTATGGAAAAAACGTGTGTGTGTGTGTGTGTGTGAGAGAGAGAGAGAGAGAGAGAGAGAGAGGGGAGGGGAGACTAGATCATGGTTTGACCATAGCCCTGGGCATGGCATGGCCTAGGTGCACCTCCCCTGGAGCAGCACAGAAAAGGAATTCCATGCCCCAGGGGCTTGCTCTAGAACAGTGGTTCCCAAACTTTTCAGCATCACTCCCCCATCTTAATTTTCGAGAAACCCTCACACCCCCAACCTCTCCTTTACCATCATCCAACCCCCCCGATCCTAGTCGCCTGACCGCCTCCTCCTAGGACCCCACCCCCTATCCAACCTCCCCTGCTCCTTGTTTCCTGACCACCTCCTCCTGTGACCCCATCCCCTATCCAACCACCCCTGCTCCTGACTGCCCTGACCCCATCCACACTCTCACCCCCCAACAGGCCCCCTGGGACTCCCATGCCTATCCAACCCCTCTCCCCCTGCTCCCTGACCGTCCCCCCCCGAACCTCCGCCCCATCCAACCACTCTCTGTCCCCTGACTGCCCCTGGGGACCTCCTGCCCCTTATCCAACCCGCCTTCCCCCTGCCCCCTGGTCAATTTAGGGCCAATAGCAGCTACACGGTGCATGCTTACGGCACTGAGGTCTGGGGAGGCTGCATGGGAATGTAAGGGACAGTCTTACTCCCCTACATGGATTCACAGGCCAGGCTATAGTCTAGCCTGACGAGATCAATGAAGCATCGTGGGAAATTATGGTCTTGTGAACTTTGGTGCATGTGACTAACCTTACTCTCATGAATGGTCCTATTGAATTCAGTGGGACTATTCAGGATGAGCGTAGATAGTGGTTGGACTCGATGGTAAATGGAGCATAATCTAAGTGTTGTAGGTTTTTTAATCAGTATAATAAGGCATTTTCTTGCACACATTTAAAAATAATTAGTTACAAGTCAACACACCATGTTATAATTGAAATATTAATTAAACACAGTCTGAGTGGTTTAAAACCCCAGCTATATTGAAAAGCCCTGAATGTAAAATTTTAAAAAATCCATGTTCTGATCGCTTTAGAGGCATGAGCTAAAGCAGCAAAAGTAAGAGCATCTCAGCTACACACAAGACTGATGGATGAAACCCTATTTATCTTGGAGCTCAATTTCAATTTTAAATGGTTTTCCTTAGCTCTAATACAGTGAAAATTAGGTATGTTTGCAGGCTATTCTGCTTTTCAATATCAATGAAATTATTTATTAAAAAGAGCATGCATCCAATGAAGTGGGCTGTAGCCATGAAAGCTTATGCTCAAATAAATTTGTTAGTCTCTAAGGTGCCATAAGCCCTCCTATTCTTTTTGTGGATACTGACTAACACGACTGCTACTCTGAAACCTATTTATTAAAACCATCAAATAGAACTTGCAAAAGTATTTGTTAATTTAAGTTGCCACTGTGACCTAAACTAATTCCATTGGGCCTGTGTTGTAGGGACTGAAGATGCAGAATATAGTACAAAGGTGTCGCCTAGATGTACTAAAATTTCTAGGCATGTGAGAGTGCAATAAGAATACAGTGGTAGCTTTAACTCTGAATTCTCTTGCTTTTTTAAAACCAAAAGGCCTTTACCATTTAATGAGCTAGTAGTCTGAAAAATGTTGATTTAAAAAAAATACAGTGAATATTACATTACAGTAGCACTAAAAAGAGCAGTCTAAATCTAATTTAAGGCTGATCAACTGTAATTACCTGGTCCAGAAAAAAAAAATGTATGGGATGGGAATTTGTGTGAAATTTCAACCTGAAGTGAGTGTAAAAACGTTTCCAAAAAAGAGGTTTACAATTAACTGTGACACATCCAGAGAAATAGTGTTTTTGCCAAGACAAATGCTCCATAAATCATTGCTTTATGTGAAAGAAATAATTTTATCACCCTACCTGTTCTCTGAAATGGGTACCTGATGATCAGAATACAATAGCATTAGCTATTTCACATGGGGTGAAATTCTCTCCTCATTGAAGTTAATGGGAGTTTTGCCATAGCTTTCAATAGGGCTAGGATTTCATCCATTCAGCAGTACACCTCTACCTCGATATAACGCGACCTGATATTACACAAATTCTGATATAACGCGGTAAAACAGTGCTCTGGGGTGGGGACTGTGCACTCCCGTGGATCAAAGCAAGTTTGACATAACGCGGTTTCACCTATAACACAGTAAGTTTTTTGGCTCCTGAGGACAGCGTTATATCGAGGTAGAGGTGTACCTGATTCCATAATTAGTCCTCTTAAAAGCAATGGGACTAACCACTAATATACTGCTCAGTATATAAGGGTGACTAAATCAGGCCCATGATGAGAAAATGTAAGCTTCCAAAATTGTCTCTTTAAAACCTAGATCTGGAAATACTGTGTTTCTTCGGGAAGATAAAGGCTATACTTCTACATGGTAGTACGTGCGAAGAGGATATTAGTACAGCATAAACACCATTTTTCTTTGTGTTGAATTAGATAGATTGTTTACAGAATGGGAACTACAGTATTGTTGCCTGTGTAATGTACAGGGTGCTGTTTCATTCATCAGGCCACTTGTTATTAACTATAATTCTCTTGCAGATAACCATTACTGTGTGCAGTCAAATGGGGAGTCTTGGTATTAGCATTGCTGGTGAAAAGGGCTCATCTCCATATAAAGAAAATGATGAGGTGCATTTCATTACTCCAACATTTACCAAGTAATCATTCAGAAAGAGATGGAAAAAAAGCAGTTTTTGGAAGCTAGCCTATTTAGCTGTTTTCTTTTTGAAGTCGTCTTCTGTGTAATGCTGTAATCTTAGTAATACAGTCGACAAGGGGAACAAAAAGGTATTCTTCGATTTGTCCCCAAGATAGATGTTGAAGTTGGTGGTAGCTTTTTAACTGTGACGCCTCCTTGAGGAATGATCTTCGCAAGGAAGCGTCATGTGAACAATTAGTTCCTGAAGAAGGCCTTACAGCTGAAATCCCATTGGTTATTTTCCACCTGAATTCAAGGTAACTCCATTTGCAGCCCACACACTAATGCAGCTTCCATCCCACTTGTTTGTTCACACTAACTCTTTTTTGAACTAGTACTTGTCTTTTCTCAGATTATCATTCAAATCCTTATTCTCACATACGTCCCTCATGGCACTGGGTAAACTGTTAATGACTTTTGTTTATTGCTGTTTGTATCAGTCAGCGATGGGTGGTTTTATTTTTCTGTTAATGTGTTAATTAAGACATTTATCTTGTATTCATTTAGAGGCAGCTGAGCAATAGGCTTTGAAAATCAGTTTGCTGCGCATGTACTTTTTAACATCCAAGAGCAATGGGATAAACTCTGTTGGATCTGAAATTTTGTGTTTGATGTTACCAGGCAATCTTAATTGCACGGGTGGCCAAAGAAGGCCCAGCGGACTTGACTGGGGTACAAGGAGGAGACAAAGTGCTGGAGGTAGAAAGCTTTATTTGTTAACGGAGCCCTGTATTTTCTTGTGTGAGTGATGGAATTCCCTCCTCCGCCCCCACTGGGTCATATAAACATATGCTTAATCTGATTTTCTATGCACCTGAATCAAAATCCTTAATCTGAATATCCCAGATTTTGGAATTTTGGATCCAGATTTGGACTTTGCAGCTTTGGAACCATTTTTAGTTTCAATATGCAAATTATTCATGAAATGAGATCCTTGAGTTCTGATCTTATTCCCATTATTTACCATATATTTTTCAGATCTTATACTTTCTAAGCGTTTAACAAAATATCTTGATCTTTAATGGCTAATTCATAAGAAAAAAGAATGCTCTGTTTATGAACCTGAAAATTCAGTGCCTTTATTAGTTCAATGACTAATTCTGAGACGGTTTCTTATTTACTTCAGTTAGATTTATTCGTCCAGATTCACCAAAGCTTGGTGCAGGAAGTATAAACTATGCTTCCTTATGCCCTCAAGAGGATGCTCACACTGGGGAGGTCAGCCCATAATTACTCCACTGATACAGGCTTCAAATGAGATGTGCTAAATAATAAGTGTGTACATCTGGTTGCTCTACCTTTGGGACCTTTTCTCCACTAGTGCCACCTGTTCTTTTGAATCTTGTAGGTCCCTCAAGTGTCCCCTGATGAGGAGATTGCAGATGTTTTGTGCCAGGATTTTCCTCTGAACAGCCTTTGCCAGGGCTGTTCTGGGATGAATCAGACCCAGTGGTGCTACTATTCCCAGCTATAGTTTTCAAACTAGTAACCTTTTTTTATTGTTGCTAGCACTCTATTATTATTTTTTTCAATAGAGTTAATACTATTTATTCTAACATGTTTCTTGTTGAATCAAGGTAGGCACATAATACATATTGTTAGCTGCATTGGAGATATAATGCATGATCTACAAAGTCTGCTTCTGTAGAAAAGTCCTATAGAATTTATAGAGATAAAAAAATATAAGCATGTATAAAAATTAAACAGGATTCTATAGAAATTACTACAAGAAATTATAGAATTTAACAGAATGATATCCTTTCTCTTGAATGTTTAAAACTACCCTACAGAATTTAATAGAGGATTATATTCCTGTGGTTGTATTCTACAGGTTGGCTGAAAAATTCTTTGGAAAGGTTATAATTCTCTGTTAAATGTTAAAGGACTTTTCCATGGGGGTAAATACAAAATTTTTCTTTGAATAAAGGACTATTATTAGCTGAAAACAGTTGGATTTTGGCAAACTGAACATTTGAAAGAAACAGTGTTATCTGTAGTGTGACAAAGTTCCTCCTCCACCTTGGTGGGTCCTG
>NC_133771.1:47729318-47735527 GCF_003597395.2 Chelonoidis abingdonii
CCCACCAAGGGATCCATCCTTTTAGAACCAAACATACCTGACTCAGGTCCTGTTGAAGCACCAGCTAAAAGCAGCCCATTCCAGACAGTAAACCACATCATAGCAGTAAGTAAAGATGGTGAATTCAGTGAACAAAGTAATGCTTACACAAATACTTTTTGAGCTGTGTGTTACCAATGCTGCCCCAGCATTCAGATAGCATTATCAACAATTTTGAATTAATAAAAAGTTGGATAATAAAAGAAACACTGCATTGTGGGCCAGATTATCAAGTACTCAGCAGCCACAATCAGGACCAAATTTCCAAAAGAGCTCAACTCCCATTGAGAAATCAAACTAAGAAATCAGATTTTCACCTTTTTAGGTCTCTTGAAAATCTGTCCTTAAACGTCACACTGGGAGATGCTGGGTGCTGAATATTGTTATAAATCTGACCCTTCCTTAGGTGCTTAAATGGAAACTGAGCTCTTCTGAAAATCTGGGCCCAGCTGGGGATGCTGCTGAGCACCTGAAAGTCTGTCCCATTATCTATTAGGAACATACTGTATAATCCAGGGATACTCAAAGGAAAGAGGCAAGACCATATTGTCTAAAATAGTCTCACAAATCTTAACTCATTCCAGTCTGAGCTTTCATAGTGGAATGCCTGCCTGCCTCCCCTAGAGCTGGTAGGAAGTGGCTCCACCTATTAATAGAATACTTCCTTTCAATTCCCTTTCCTCCAGCCTTTCTGTCAAACCACACCTGCCTGTGACACAGCTAATGGGGCAGGGGAAGCTTTTTACACTAATTTATATGTATGAACATATGATTCAGTTTTGATTAAACCTCTGGAATTTTTTAAGAAATTTGATTGCAAGTTGGTCACATGAACAAAAATAGATCAGAGCTAGACCAAGCTGGAGGACAGGAAATGATTTTGAATTCGGCTTTGCTTTGAATTGGAAACTTTGAAATTCGCCACAAAGAAAATTCTGTAACTTGTTTAGTTCTGGAGCAATTGAATTGTTTCATTTCAACAAAATCAAAATATTATGTTAGAATAGAAATGGAATGTCATTTCAAAACAAAACATCAAAACAGAACAGGTCAATGTTGTAGGAACTTTGTTTTTTCATTTTTTTTTTTTGTCCAAAACAAAATTTTGACAAAATCAACACGATTTCCTGAAGCATTTTGATTTATAATCAACTGGCTTAAGTTTTTCTGACCATCTCTAGGCAGAGCTAATAGCCTCTTTAGCAGATATTGGAGGCTAATAGTCTGTTGAACATCATCACTGCAATTTAATGGGAAGATGCTTGAAAAGGCTGGTTAATACGGTGATTGGCTGATCAAATCTTTTGAAGGAGCTGGCTGGTTTCTGCCTTTGATTTCTGCTGAGGAGAGAAACTGACCACTTCCCATGCTATCTCCTGATGGTAACATAACCCAGCTGGGTTATATAATATTTCCTTACAGATATGGCCAGCTAGCCAAGAGGAGGGGACAGGTCAGACAATGCTGGCCCCTTTAGAATAGGAGGTCCTGAAGGAGCCACCTAGCTAGAGCTGTTTCAGGTGATGAGGTGCTTCAGCCCATATTTTCTGCAGAAAATTTTTGCATTGAAATCTTTGTAAATGTGTCTCTGCAAGAGACTTACTCACAGAAGTCTTTATGCTGACTTGTGCATGCTACTGTGCCTTTGGCTGAGGGGAATATAAAACACTCTCTGGGACTGTCATCTCTTTGGGAATATTATCCTATTGACTCTGGATTTAGTCAATGCCTTGTCTTATATTCTTACTCCATCTTTACTCAGGCACAGCTTCTGTTGACCCTCAGTGGGAGTTTTTCCTGAGAAGGGATTGCAACATTGGGTCCAGACATCTGGGGAAAAGACCTATAATATTCAGAGGGATGAACTAGATGGTGCAGAAGGTTCTTACTAAAGTTCTGGTGGGATAGAATCGTCCTCTTATTAAAGATCTAGGACATAACATTATAATGCTCTCTCTGTCCTTGGCAGAGTGTTCTTCTCTCCTGTATCTCTGATCGTGGCTCAAAAACCGACAGGAACATCTTTCTCTATATTTATTAAGTTATATATTCAGAAATAAAACACTTCTTTGTGTGTTTTAATCAGGAAAAACTCTCCCTTTTATTATTAATTATACCTCTGATCTTTCAACAACCTGCCTGGCCTCTTTTATCTCCTATCCTTAATGATGTCTCCATAGATGGTATCACTGCTATGACAAAAGCTGTTGTCTCCAACAGATTCAATTTCTCCTCTCTGGTTTTCCATTCTTCAAAGAGCTGGTTGCTCCAGATTATTTTGATTTGATTTTTAACTAGTCCAAAATCCAAATGCTTAAATGCCAGACTTCAGCTTTAATGCCACTTTGAATTATTAGTAATTAGTTGGACAAAAAAGAAAAGCTCTTTCATGCTGCATTGCTGTTCTTTTTCAAAGTGAAAATTAGGCCAGGTCTACACTACCACTTACTTCGGTATAACTTGCGTTGCTCAGGGATGTGCCTATGCTATCCCCCTGAGTGACATAAGTTACACTGATCTAGGCACCAGAGTGGACAGCACTATGTTGGTGGGAGAGCTTCTCCGACCAACATAGCTACTGCCTCTCGCAGAGGTGGATTTATTATGCCGATGGAAGAGCTTTCTCCTGTCGGCATAGAGCATCTTTACCAGATGCACTACAATGGCACAGCTGCACCAATGCAGCTGCGCAAATGTAGCACTTCTGGTGTAGATTAGCCCTTAGAAACAAACTAGCTTTTTTAAAATTTGTGATTGACAAGTTTCACTTTTCAAATTTACAATCTCAAAAACTAAAATTACAATGAAATATAGTTTTCATTGACAAACTTTACAAACTTGCCATAGCTATGCAAAAAAATTACTGACACACACACAGCAAAATAACTGCATCAGTGTTAATTCACATCTTTTTTTATTTTAGGGCAACTCTGTGTGGACGTTCTTGTTTCAAAATAGAAGTGTCTAGTGAGTTAGCTTAAGTTGATTCCTTATTCATTTAAACTAATCAAAGTAAGCGTATGTCTACACTACGGGATTACTCCAATTTTACAGAATTCGATTTTTGGCAACAGATTGTATAAAGTTGAGTGCATGCGGCCACATTAAGCACATTAATTTGGCGGTGTGCGTCCATAGTACCAAGGCTAGCATCGACTTCCAGAGTGTTTTACTGTGGGTAACTATCCCATAGTTCCCACAGTCTCCCCCGCTCATTGGAATTCTGAGTTGAGATCCCAGTGCCTGATGGGGCAAAAAACATTGTCGCGGTGGTTCTGGGTATATGTCATCAGGCCCCCCTCGCCTTCCCTCCCTCCGTGAAAGCAATGGCAGACAACCGTTTCACGTCTTTTTTCCTGGGTTACCTGTGCAGACGGTATACCACAGCAAGCATGGAGCCCACACACCTCACCATCACCGTACGTCTCCTGGGTGCTGGCAGATGTGGGACTGCATTGCTACACAGCAGCAGCTCATTGCCTTTTGGCAGCAAATGGTGCATTAGGACTGAAAGCCATCATCATCATACAGAGATGGGAGTGATTCAGCCAGGTCATTTTTTTCCGAGCACCCAGAAGATGTTGAGGGCTAGCAGTCATAATGCAGTATCTTCTGGCGAGCAGTCAGGAGATGACGATTGCTTGCAGTGTTAATGCAGCATCTTCTGCTAAGCACCCAGGAGATGACAATGGCTAGCAGTCATACTGCACTGTCTGTTGCCAGCCTAAGATGTAAAAGACAGATGGAGTGGATCAAAACAACAAATAGACCAGATTTGTTTTGTTCAGCTCTCCACGCTGGGCATAACAGGCAATGGGAATTCAAGAGTTCTTCGTGGGCTTTTTCTGTCTACCTTGGCCAGTGCATCGAGTTTTCAGAATGCTGTCACAGAGTGGTCACCAATGGTTGCACTTGTGGGATGCTCCTGGGAGGCCATTATTGTTTGATATTGCATCCACACTAACCTTAATTCGAACTGGCAATAGTCAATTTCAGCGCTACTTCTCTTGGTGTCAGGAGGGAGTACAGAAATTGATTTTAATGAGCTTATGTTATAGTATAAATGGCTTTGTTGTGTGTGGGTGCGGGTTTAATTCGATTTATGCTGCTAAATTGACCTAAATTTGTAGTGTTAGTAGGCCGAAGACATTTTTGATCCACAGAAGAGATTTGTCCACCACACAGACTTGGCAAAGGCTTGAAATTAAACTGATTGTAGTCTGTGTGGTACAAAAAGTCCTGACAAGCCAAAGGATCAAGGCGTGTGAAAAAAATAATCCTAATGCCATGGGACTGAAATCACTGGCCTGTGGGCTCTGCTGCTTTTCAGAGCAAGTTCCTGACTTTACCTATTTCCACGGACCGCATCACTCAGGTTGCCCATACTATGCTGTTTTGGATTCTGCCTGCTTTTTATACTGATTCTGTTTTTTATCTCCCCCTTTTCTTTTTCCTTGGCAGTAATTAGTGCTGCTTCTGGCCTTGATCTGACCCACTTGCACTGTCTGGTTTCTCCAGAACAGATTTTCTATTGTTCTATTCTCTGTCTTCAGTATCTTGCTGCTAGTTTTCTGGAGACTAGACATTTTTCTCTAGTTTACAAGGAAATTTCAAACCTTGATTCTCCAATTCTGAGTTTGACATGCAATGGACTCTCTCCAATACAATATTCTCAGCATCATCTTATCCTTCTCTTTTTTAGTGCGAATTCAGCATGTCATGTTTCTTTTCTGGTCCATCTTTGTTGCAATTATGACTTAATGATTCCTTATATTACCATCGTTTTGGACTTGTCATCATTTCCAAATCTTAGATATTTCACTGTGTCCATTAAATTCATTTTTCCTTATTCTTTTCTGCCTTAAGCTGCAAAATTTCCCATGTTTCCTCTGTTGTTAGTGTTGTATGTCATTTATCAATCAGTCAGCCTCATTTATATATTATTTTGCTTGATTTTTTCAAAGAAGCCTACAGTTATTTCAAGGCAAGTTGGGCTCCATTCTCATAGGTGGCTTCAGTTTTTAGGAAATCTCTCCCCAATCATGTGAAATCATGTTCAATCAACACCTTAATTGTTGTATGCAAAGCTGTGAAAATCGTTTTTTCCCTGCTTTTGAAACTTTTGGAATTAAATTTTCTTTCCCCATTCCTCATCTGGATACAACGAGACCTTTGATTTCAGATCAGGGGAACTGTGACTGGGTCACCTGCATCCAGGTGGTGCCCCCTTCTCTGGCTTAAGAGAATCAGTTCTCGTTCACTCAATGAATATTTAATTATTTTAAAAGTGGAAACAGCTCCAACAGGAGAAACTGTGTAAGACCCACCCTAGAAGAACCACTGCGTCTGGTGATCAGGACACACCTGGAGGTGTAGAAGATGCAGCGTTTAGTCCCATGGTCTGATCAAGATAGCGGGTGGGCTTTGGATGCTTGAGTTCTCCACAGCCCAGAAGAATATGTGCCCTACGCTCCAGGCTATATCTAGGGCTGGCATCTTCTCTTCACCTGAAGAGATTGTGGTGATAAAGATGTTCCATAACTGCTGCTACACTGTGAGGTCCTCGAGATTTGGTCAGCGCAGCCCTCAAAGTGGGTAGGCACTGGCCATAAGATGTGCAGAGTAGCTTTCTCCTTTTGGATGAGGGCCAATGCATAAACCTCTGTGTGACAGCCTTTGGCTGTGATATCTCACATTAGTGTGCTCTGTCCTCTCAGTTTTGTCAAGCCTCTGCTACTTGGGTCTGCAACCATCTGGGCACTCATCACTTTTGCTTTTCATTCCATTGCTCAGATTGATCAGAAAATTTTTACATCAATCATGAATCAAAATGGACAGATCTTTCATTACAGTCAATCCAGGGCCTATGACAAAAAAATGTTTCCTTTCCTGACGCAGGACTTGATTAACTTTCAGATGTAGCGCATCAATAACTTTTATTTCTAGTAGTTTTTGCTTATCTCAGGAAACTGTAAATCTTTTCACTGAAATGTGATCTAAACTTTCCTTTCTCCATACTTCAGACATACCTATCTTTGTCATTTTTTTGAAGCAAAAGTAATTTGAATGTTCAGCACTCAAGAAGCGGAAATCAGAAGAGACAATTTAGATGGATATAGAACGCGTTAACTCATCTTTACTGATAGTCAGATTTTTATCTCTCTCTTTTT
>NC_133771.1:47735552-47745353 GCF_003597395.2 Chelonoidis abingdonii
ATCACAAACAGGTAACCAGCAGCTCCAAGAAATGAAAAAAAGAGGCTCCAAGCATGGACCGTATGGAGGTAACTGGAACCTGATCGCTGTAATGAGGGAGACGATTCCCGTGCTAGCAGAACTAACATTCAAAAGACCAAAAGCCAAAACATTGGAAAAAAAATCTCCAAGGGCAAATGATGGAAAGAGCCACAAATAGGACTCACTACATGTTGAAAAGTTGAAAAGTTAAGGAGCTCAGACAAGCTAATAACCCGAAAACCCAAGAAGCAAACGAATCAGCCCATAAACGGACTATGTTCCTAAAGCCGCAAGCATCGTGAACCCTTCCCCGGCCATCCAGGTTGATTGGGAAACGTCCACTTGTGATCCACCAGTGCTTGCAGCAACCAATGAAAAGTCACCCTTGCAGTTTATGTACTGGCTGCCCTGGTGTCCGTGCCAAGAAAGGATAGGGTTCGGTCAATCGCACCCCACAGTTAAGGGAATCCATTGCAGCAAAAAGTCAGTACTATGACAGCCAGCACATTTCCAGAGTCACTACCTTTGACAGTAGACATCAGTGATTGCTTTGGCTACTATGCAATCAAACGCAGCACCCCACAGCAGATTTGCCCACTCCAAAAATTCCCTACTGTCTGGCAGTCCTGGCCAATTGCAGCTCAACAGGGCTATCAATCACTCCGCTTCTCAACTGTGAGGGCTGCTCTTCAGCTTGGGTATTCTGGTGCTTCCAGGGCATGGATAAGCAAGTCACAAAGTCATGGAAGTGCCTGTAAGAATGGCCAGATCAACCCCTGTGTGCCTCCTGCTGACTTCTGGAATAGCTTAATTCTAGCCCAAAGCGCCCTACTGCAAAGGCCAGTTGATTCCGCCTGTCCTCTGCACCAAGTTCCGCCCCTGGACCCCAGTGCCTCCTTTTTACTGGGTCCCCTCCCGGGACCCCACTCCACTATCCCCACTTTCCACCAGTTGGCCTTACTGCCCAGTCTCCATCTAGCCCCCATCACTGGGCAGACGTGCAGTATCGCACCACTCATCATAGGCAAAAGGTTGGACCTGCTGCCCTTTGCGTACCCATAGACTGTCCCCTGCAACCCCAGTATGTTTAAGCTGAGTCGGAATAGAAGTTGACGAGGGTTTCTCGACGGGAGGAGGGCTGCTCAGCAGTTAGAGAGGTACAAGTGAGCACGGCTTGAGAAAGGCAAGAGAAGCTAAGGGAGGTCCTTGCCTGGAAAAGCCCGCAGGCGCGGCCATAAGCATATATTAATCTCTTGGCCTTAATGCTAGGCCGCAGCCTGGGGCTTTCCAGGCAGGAACCTCCTAAGCTTCTCATGACCTTTCCTCAGCCTGCTCCACATGCAATAGGTACCTTCTCTAACTTCCTGCATGCAGGCCCTCTCCCTCTACATGGAAGAGGAAGACACTTGACTGGGATCCTGGCTCACGTCTGTTAAATAGGGGGCCAGCTGGGCCTGATTGGGGCATGGCCACAGCTGAAACCATTGCTTTCTCCCAATCAGCGCAGGCTTTTTGCCACCAGCTAACAGCCATCTCGCTGGGCTGTATTTAAGCCTGAAGGGCAGGAGCGGGTAACCACCACCTGCTACAGTGCCCTTACCCAGTGGACAGTTCGCAGCCAAGGGGAATCGTCCCACACCTGCATACTGTGAGGTCCACCAGTCTATGTTTGATTTCCCAGCCCAGACGGGCAATGCCAAAGCAATGAACCTGTCACACTTGCATCGCCTCCTCCTCATCTGGTTTTCCAGTTCTGGTTCACATAACTGCATTGATAATGCACGAGTTTACAATGTCATGGCGGCTGCATTGAGCGGAGCAGGCCCATGCTTGCTGTGATGCATTTTGCACTGAAAAAAGGGCGAAACAATTGTTCTTGCCTTGCTCTGACAGAGGGAGGGGTGACTGATGACATGGCTACAGGGAATTAAAATCCACAAAGGCAGAGGTTTGCATCAAAGGAGAAACACCAAAACACGTCACTACAGAATGACCCCTCAAGGATTGAACTCAAAAGCCTGGTTTAGCAAAGCTGTGATTTCACGGAGAGAGCGGGAACAAATGAATACAACAATCTGGCCCCCCCCTCATTTAGTTGGGTTTGATCCAGCTGATCAGCTCTCCACGCTGGGCAAACAGGAAATGGAATTCAAGAGTTCGCGGGGCTTTTTCTGTCTACCTGGCCAGTGCATCCGAGTTCAGATTGCTGTCCAGAGTGGTCACAATGGTGCACTGTGGGATAGCTCCTGGAGGCCATTATTGTTGAATTGCATCCACACTAACCTTAATTCGAACTGGCAATGTCAATTTCAGCGCTACTCTCTTTGTCAGGGAGGAGTACAGAAATTGATTTTAAGAGCCCTTTATGTTGAAGTAAATGGCTTTGTTGTGTGTGGGTGCAGGGTTAATTCGATTTAATGCTGCTAAATTTGACCTAAATTTGTAGTGTAGATCAGGCCTAAGACATTTTGAATCCACAAAAGAGTGTCCACACACAGACTTGCAAAAAGGCTTGAATTAAAACTGATGTAGTTGTGTGTACAAAAGTCCTGACAAGCCAAAGGATCAAAGGCTGAAAAAATAACCTAATGCCATGGGACTGAAATCACTGCCTGTGGAGCTCTGTGCTTTCAGAGCAAGTCCTGACTTTACCTATTTCCAACAGGACCGCATCACTCAGGCTTGCCCCCATACTATGCTGTCTTGGATTCTGCCTGCTTTTTATCTGATTCTGTTTCTTTATCTTCCCCACCTTTTTCTTTTTCCTCTGGGAGTAATAGTTGCTGCTTTGGCATTGATCCTGACCCACCTGCACTGTCTGGTTTTCTCCAAGAACACGATTTTCTATTGTTCTATTCTCTGTCTTCAGTATCTGCTGCTGTTTCTGGAGACTAGACATTTTATTCTCTGTTTAAAGGAAATCAAACCTTATTCTCCAATTCTGAGTTTGCACTGCCAATGGACTCTCTCCAATACAAATATTATCAGCATCATCTATCCTTCTCTTTTCTTAGTGCATCAGCATGTCATGTTTCTTTTCTGGTCCATCTTTGTTGCAACTTATGACTTAATGATTCCTTAATATTACCAGATCGTTTGGACTTAGTATCATTTCCAAATCCTGATATTTCACTAGTGTCCATTAAAATTCATTTTCCTTATCTTTCTGCCTTAAACCTGCAAATTTCCCATGTTTCCTCTGTTGTAGTGTTGTATGTCATTTATCAATACAGTCAGCCCTCATTACTAATTATTGCTGATTTTTCAAAGAAGCCTACAAGTATTTCAAGGCAAGTTGGGCATCCATTCTCATAGGTGGCCTTCAGTTTAAAGGAAATCTCTCCCCCCCAATCATTGAAATCATCAATCACACCTTATTGTTTATGCAAAGCTGGATGAAAATCGTTTTTCCCATCTTGTGAAACTTTTGGAAATTAATTTTCTTTCCCCATTCCTCATCTGGATAAAACAGAGACCTGATTCAGACCAGGGACTTGAACCTAGGTCACCTGCATCCCAGGTGAGTGCCCTACCTACTGGACTAGAGAATCAGTCTCTCACTCAATGAATATTTAATTATTTATACAAAGTGGAACAGCTCCAACAGGAGAAACTGTGTAAGACCCACCCTAGAGAACCACATAGTCTGGTGATCAGGACACACCTGAGGTGTAGAAGATGCAGGTTTAAGTCCATGGTCTGAATCAAGCATAGCGGGGGCTTGAGCTTGAGTCTCCCACAGCCCAGAGAAATGCCCTACCTACCAGGCTATTCTAGAGGCTGGCTCATTCTCTCTCAACCTGAAGAAGAATTGTGGTGATAAAGAATGTTCATAACCGCTGCTACACTGGAGGTCCTCGAGTTGGTCAGCGCAGCCCTCAAAGTGGGTGGCACTGGCCAATAAGTGTGCAGAGTAAAGCTCTCCTTCTGGAGAGGCAATGCATAAAAAACCTCTGCTGTGAAAAGCCTTGGCTGTGATAATCTCAATTAGTGTGTCTGTCCCTCAGTTTGCAAGCCCTCTGCTACTTGGGCTGAACCATCTGGGCACTCATCACTTTGCCTTTCATTCACATTGCTCAGATATGATCCAAGAAAATCTTTACATCAATCAGAATCAAAATGGACAGATCTTTCATCTACAGTCAATCCAGGCCTTGCAAGAAAATGTCCTCCTGACGCAGGACTGATTAAATATTCAGATGTAAGCATCAATAACTTTTATTTCTAGTAGTTTTTGCTATCTCAGGAAAATGTAAACTTTTCACTGAAATGTGATAAACTTTCCTTCTCCATACTTCAGACATCACCTCATCTTTGTCATTTTTTTGAAGCAAAAGTAATTGAATGTTCAGCTCAAAGAAGCAGAAATCAGAAGAGACAATTTAGATGGAATATAGAACGCTTTAATCATCTTTACTGATAGTCAGATTTTTGTTCCAAAATTGTTTCAAACAACAAACGAAGCTTCTCAGAGTGATTATCTTGACATTACGTGATTTGATATTATTTTCAGACCCCCTAAAGTTTTCCATGAAGAATTACATTATCATTGATCAAAAACACCTACATGGGCCTTGGTGTTGTCAGATCAGTTTTTTAACATTCCCTTCTAATTAGGTAGTTTTAGGGATTATAAGATCTGCTTGGCAACAGGCTTGCCTCTTGTCTAGGCATTTACTTCTCTGCAAGTTGGTGCAGGTTGCAAGCATTTTGATTAAGTTGCATTTTACATCCACTTTGTATGGACCCATTCCTACATAGCACTTAGACACAAACATAGTTTGCTCATGTGAGTAATCCCCACGAAGTCAGTTGGACAATTCAAGTGAGAAAGCCATGCATGTTCTTAATTGTTTTGAAGGATCATGCCATAAATGAAAGAGGAGAATCAAGTCCTTCTGTATCTAATTTAGGGCGCAATTACTCAGTATGATTTTTGTCTGATATTTCAACACCGTATCTTGGGGACTTTGATTCTAAGGCTTGTCTATGTGGGAAGTTAGTGAGCAGCAAGTTAGAGTGCCTTAAATTCACACTCTAACTACTATGCACTAATTTCCTGTGCAGACAAACATACTGCACACTAAAAGTACACTTTAAAGCATATTGAGCTGAGCCACTCAAGGACATTTCTAGTGTGGACTAAGAATGTCCACATGGGGAATCAGTAGGGTATAGCTAGTGCACTGTAATTTCACACCCTGTCTTACTGTGCACTAACCTTTGATTCTCAGTGATAAAGTGGGCTTGTCTCCACTTACTGGGGGATTGACATGTGGTGATCGAACCACTGGGGGTGATTTAGCAGGCCTGCTAAATTGACCACCGGTCACTCTCTCGTCAACTCCAGTACTCCACTGGAATGAGAAGCATAAGGTAAGTCGATGAGAGAGTTTCTCTCATTGACCTAGCGCGATATAGACACTGCAATAAGTCGACCTAACGTACAGTAACTCCTCACTTAACATTGTAGTTATGGTCCTGAAAAATGTGACTTTAAGTGAAACAATGTTAAGCAAATCCAATTTCCCCCTAAGAATTAATGTAAATGTGGGGGTTAGGTTCCAGGGAAATTTTTTTCACCAGACGAAAAACAAAATACACACACACACTCTATATGTTTTAAACAAACAATTCAATACTGTACACAGCAATGATGATTGTGAAGCTTCATTAAGGTGGTGAAATTAGAGGGTGGAAGAAGGAGGGATATTTCCCAGAGAACGCCTTGCTGCTAAATGATGAACTAGCACTCAGCTGAGTCCTCAAGGGTTAACACGTTGTTAATGTAGCCTCACTCTACAAGGCAGCACAAATGGAGGGAGGGAAGACAGCATGGCAGACAAAGACACACCCTGTGTGTGGGCGGGGGGAGAGAGAGAGATGCGCATTGCTCCTTCAAGTACGCTGATTCCGCTGTAAGTACATTGCCTTTAAAAAGATCAGGAAGTTGAGATAGCAGGTGTGGCCAGCAAGCTCTCTCAATCCGGACCTCTGTCCTGTCCCCACCCTGCTCTATATGGAGAAGTGGTAAGTGGGGGGCAGGAGTAGGGGGAGGGGGACACCTTGATATTAGTCCCCTTCTTCCCCCCTTCCCTGCACAGCAAGCGGGAGGCTTCTGGGAGCAGCTCCAAGGCAGAGGGCAGGAGCCACACATGGCAGTGGGGAGGGGGACAGCTGAACTGCCGGCAATTGATAGCCTTCTGGGCAGCTACTGCACAGGGAACTTAGGGGAATGGGGAGCTGATAAGGGAGCTGATAGAGGGGCTGCCGGTCCACCCTGGTTCCAAGCCCCCACCAGCTAGCTGCAATGGGCTGCTCTTCCTGCAAGCAGTGGACAAAGCAGGCGGCTGACAAACAACGTTATACAGGAGCATTGGGCAACTTTAAATGAGCATATTCCTTAATTGATCAGCAACAAAACAATGTTAACCAGGATGACTTTAAGTGAGGAGTTACTGTACATCAACTCCAGCTACAGTATTCACGTAGCTGGAATTGCGTAACTTAGGTTGACTTAGCCCTGTAGTGTAGATCTGCCCTCAGACCAAACCATATTGAATGATACATTAGAAGATGAGGGAAATGGAGTGAAATGTGCTCGTCAGCTACTTAAACAATATCTAAACCTGCTGTGGCCGAAGGAGGTTGTGAATGAGGGAACACATTTGTCTTTCTCCATCCTTTTTGCCTTTTGCTAAATCTGAGCCTGTGCATTTTTCTCTGATTTCAGCTTCCTTGTTTTTTCCTTGTTTTTTGGGGGAGCATTATACTAGTACCAACTAACAAGAAGAATGGGGAGAAAACACAATTCTCTTTTAAGTTTGACTCCTCTGCCCCAACAACACAGGAAATACACAATTTAAAAAAAAGTACAACACAACTGGGAAATATTTAAATGAGATCCATCTCTTCTTACATACCTCATGATTTATTAAAAAAATAACCAAGAGAAGCACCAGATCCTTAACCTTGTCTCCAAAAACTCAACACTAGAAGACTCTCAGCACAATAGAGAACGAGTCTGCAAGGTTGTTCCCGAGGGCATTGGAAGGGTTTATGCCTCAATCTCCTGGATAACTATGTTTGGAGCTGGGCAATGGACAGACAGCAGCAGATTCCAAAGGACAGAGGAAGGATTTTATAAATTTGCTGTCACTGATGTCTGCATTTTGGGGTTGGGTGACCCCAGCAGCCATGTTAGTGTTTTTGCTTCTCTTTCATATCTCTTTGGCAGTAATGAAGTCACACTTTTATTTGCATGTCTTGTGGGCTGTCTATTGAAGTTTGATATAATGCCTCAACACACAGTCAGTTCATTAAGGCTAAGGCTGTTTCTTTCAATGGAAAAACCAACTGTTACACATGGTGATAAAGTTAAGGCATTTAGGGCTTGTCTGTTTCATGTCAACTGGAACATTTTAACTAACGTTTTAAAACTCTAATATAGAGAAAAGTCATATTGCATGGATAATTTTAGCTAAGCAGTTTAATATGCATGTTTAAATGCAGTTGTTTGCTTTAGATGTTTAAAGATCTGGAACAGATCATAATGTCTCCCTATTTTATCTGTATAATCTACTCTGCCAGCCCCTTAGGTGCTCAGGTAACATAGTTATTAACTTTATCCTGATAGGCAAAGCTCCTTTTGAATTATGCAGGTGATGGCAAATGATGCCTCTGCAATTTATCACATGGACATTATGTGTATGTATGAATAATGCACATGGGTTGCTACATTAAATGTCATGCAAGTTTGTGAAACTTGTTTAGATCATTCTTGTATCCTTAACTTTCTTTAAGTTCTCTTTGCGAGAAGGTTGTGCCATCTGTCTTGTCTTTATTTAACCATCACCTTATTGCATTAATTTAAAAGCCAGCAGATGTCAGTATTATCTAAGTCTTGGGAAAGTTGATAAGTACATTCACTACTGCAATTCTCAGGCACATTTTTAGACTCTTCTGATAAAAATTATTACTTAAAAAAAGCTATATATAATTTATCAGGAATGAGTAGAAATGACCTCCTTCACTCAGAGTAAAGAAATTTAACTTAGACAAGATCTGTTTTATATAGATAGATTATCAAATCCAAACTTTTGCTGGTGTTAACACAGTAAGAAACCTGCTTTCATTCTCTGATGAGGAGTCCGGTGTGTAACTCTTTTACTTTTGTTAAAGTCTAACCATTGTTGCCTTTATCAGTGCAAATAAAAAAATATTAATTGAGATTTGAATTTATAAAGTGGTGGTTACATTTCACATGCAACCCGAAAGTTCTCATCTAGGGAGGTGTGTCCTGTTTAAAACAAATTTCTCTGAAATATGTTCCTGTCCAAGAGCAATAAATGATAGCACCAACATTGCACCAGTAGAAAGAAAAGTGGGAAACTGTCCCTCTTTGAACGAAACTTTCTTTAAGAAAGTTTTTTTCAAGTAAATTCATCTGAACTAGTTCACGTTTTCCTAAGCATATTAAAAATTAGTTTGTCTGAAGAGGGGATTAACAATTCCCACCTTTCCAACTTCATCTACAACAGGCCAGTCCAAATGCCCCTTTCCCATCCTGTTTATCTGCCATAGCTCTTCCCATCTTCTTTTGGTTACTGATTGCCAGCCTGGCTTTCCTATCACCCACTCAGCCAGTCATGGCTGGCCTGGTTCTCTACCTTCCTTCTTTGACCTTTTGCTTCTTTCTGAGTGTGTCATGGTGCTGGTAGTATTCTCCCAATGCTTCTAGCATGATAATATCAGGAGGTGTGCTCAGCACTGTCATGCAACCTAACCAGCTATGTTAAGAGACAGGGGAAGGTATTTAAGACCTGATCCAAAGCCCATTGAAATCAGTGCAAGTCTTTCCATTGGCTTTAATGGACTTTAGATCAGGCTTCTAACCAAGTGCTGCAGGGACTGGGGTTAGGTTCAGTCTCATTTAACATCTCCTAGGACTTGGAAGAGTAATCAAACAGCCTATTAATTAAATATATGGAAGATACTAAACAGGAAAGAGTTTTAATTATGAAAAAAGGTGGAGGTATATTACAAAGGCTTGGGTGGAGGGTGGCTAAGATGGAACCATGAGCAAGAAATAAAATGAGATTAAAATGGGAAAACTGTGGTACAAAAAGGTCAATGGAATTTTGGGTTATATACACAACAACATCATCAGTCATGATGCCAGGCGAACTGATAACTATTGTTTTCTGTACAGTTCTGGTGAGACCAGCACTGGAAAACAGTACTGTATTTAGCTCTGGGTAGCACATCCAAAGGTTGTACTGATAAAGAGGAGGCTATTTCCTTTAGGCTTTGCCTGAATCAAATGTAGGACATAGATTTTAGATAGCCTTCATCTCCATATACAAGCCAAGAAGCAACATATAAATAGTAGTAAAATGGAACCAGCTGAATATAAGATCTACCTCCTGTGACAGATCCAGGCCAGTGGGGTACAGGAGTCTGGTAGAGGGCAAATATGCTGGTCACTGGCTGAGTAGTTTTTCTGTTCCCTGAGTGACCAGAGCAGGGGCTGCACTAGAGTAATCAGGAACCTGCTAGAATCAATTCAGGCAGACAAACTGATTAGAACACCTGCAGCCAATCAAGACAGGCTAATCAGGGCACCTGGGTTTAAAAAGGAGCTCACTCCAGTCAGGCAAAGGGGAGCCAGAGGAGAGGAAGTGCGGGTGAGGAGCTGGGAGCCAGTGGCGCAAGGAGCTGAGACTGAGAGGGTGTGCTGCTGGAGGACTAAGGAGTACAAGCGTTATCAGACACCAGGAG
>NC_133771.1:47745742-47806032 GCF_003597395.2 Chelonoidis abingdonii
TTTTTTTTTTTTTTTAAACAGAGAGAAATTTAATTTGGTATATGTGGGATCAATGAGTGGATTCTGTTCTCACTTACACCAGAGACAATCAGGAGTAACCAGCACATTGTCAATAGAGAGACGCTTCTGTAAAACGCCGGGTGAGATCAGAATCAGACTTGTATGGCTTTTCTGGGCTCAGGCCTGGTCTACGCTGGGGGTGACCGACTTCAGCTACGCTATTCTTGTAGCTGAAGTTGCGTATCTTAGATCAAATTTAAATTACTTTGCGTCCTCGCGGTGCTGGATCAATGGCCACGGCTCCCCCTTCGACTTTGCTTCTGCCTCTCGCACTGCTGGAATTCTGCAGTCAACGGGAGAGCGATCAGGGATCAATTTACCATGTCTACACTAAACGTGATAAAGCTATCCCCGATAGATCGATTGCTACCGCCGATCTGGTGGGTAGTGTAGATGTACCCTGACTTCCATTATCATGCTAAGTCTCTTGTCTATTTTGAGCGCCTGAGGGTATGTCTGCCCTATTGAGTGTTCAGCAGCTTTCACTATAATCTGAGTTCTCTGGTTTTGATAAAAGCAGCAGTGCAAGTAGGGTGGTACTCTTCAGTATGCAGTACTGACAAGAGATTTTTAGGGGATACGGGGTACTGGAAAGACTGGGGGCTAGCCCCCCACCTCTGGGGGGTGGGGTAGAGGGGGCTGTGCTCTGCTCCTTAAACCAGCAGAACAGGGCTAGGGAGGGCATTCATTCTTTATATGGCTTTAGAACACAATGCATATGTCAATAAATGTATTGTGCTGTTAAATTGGTCAGAAGCCCTCAAAAGGGGGATGCGGGGGGGGGGAGGGGGGAGGAGACAGAAGATGTTTAAACAGTGTTTTTTATTCTGTTTCTGCCCATTGGTCTGAATTATCCATGACATACTACTGCATCACATCAAGTCCAAATCATTAGAGGAATGCCTCTGCTTGCACTGACCAGAGTATGTTTGGATTCTTATGTCAGCCCAGTTCTGCAGCCTGACAGATATCAGGTGTTGTCCTCAGTGTACATAGAATTCTTCTTTGCCTCCACATTAGTCTAACAGACTCCTGGAACTCTAACTATTTGCATGTCTATGGACCACTTTTGTGGTAAGAGTTTCTGGAATCTGTTCTGTTCCTATAAAGGAAGTTGGATCTCCCATGTTTAAGATACAATTCTACTTAAATGCAATGTTTAAGATACAATTCTACTTAAAATTTGTCTTTTAATAAGTCATATGGCTCCTCACTCAACTCCCATATTCCATATAAACAGAGAGCTAAATACTACTATTCTGGGTGGAAATGAGTAGTTAAGCATGTTGATGTTTGTATATAAAAACACCCATTTCATCACTGTATTGGAAAATACAGCTGAACTTAATTTTCTGTGAAATTTGAAGAAAGTTTAACAGCCCCAATTGTTTTCTGTGTTAATGATAGGTGCCAACTTCTCCTGGCGCTGGTGGGTGCTCGCACTCCACCAGCCCCACCCTGACCCCATTCCAACCCTTTCCCCAAAGTTCCCATCCCAACTCTGCCTCCTCCCTGCCCCTGTTGGACTCCTTCCCCAAAACCCCGCCCCTGTCCTGCCTCTTCCCCGCCTCCTCCCCTGAGCACACTGTGTTCCCACTCCACCCCCCTCCCTTCCACAGCTTATGTCAAGAAACAGCTGACTCGCAGGGGCAAGCACTAGGAGGAGAAGCGGGAATGGCGTGCTCAGGGGAGGAGGAGGTAGTGAGCTGGGGCGGGGGGGTGCAGGGCAGGGAGCTTGGCTGCTGGTGGGTGCAGAGCACCCCACAACTTTTCCCTGTGGGTTCTCCACCCCTGGAGCAGCCACGGAGTTGGCTCCTATGGTGTTAATCAGTGTGAACCTGAAAAAATTACATTCCTTCTAAGAGAAAAGAATCAGTTCACACACACTGAAATTTTTTTTTCCCTTTCAACTGGTGTTTAGATGAGTGCTGCGAGACACATACATAACTTGTGAGCAGAGGGCAGAGAGGATACCCTCCCACATTATGACCAGCAGAAAAAAAATAATAATAATAAAATCTCAAAGAAGCAGAGATTCACAGATCTGCAAACCTAAAAACCTGTTATGCTTTAAACTACCTTAGCACATACCAGGTTGATGAACATTAAAAAGTTAACTGCAAAGGAACACTGAAGCCCATTAACCTGAATGTGTGCCAGCCAGTATGCCCTCAATGACTAAAGGTGCAGTCACACATGAACAGCTAAAAATTAACCTTGCCCTTTTAAGCTAAACGGAGTCATGTCACTGGCTCCACCTCTGTTGTTACATAACAGATGATAAAACTCCAGTGGAGCATAGTGCTGGCACATAGGGTCTCAGGTACATGGTGTGATTTTTCAGAATCTCTTTTGGGAATAGTCATGTAGGTGAAATAGCTTGTACATATGATTATGCTATTTCTATGCATGTATATTCATCTTGGAATCTGAAGTTATGAATATTAGCTATGCTTACTACATGGTTTGCTCCTGTGGTAATGCCCACAAGGTATTTAGCCAGCACAGGAAAGGACAAGTCAAACTGAACGGCCCATTAAGGAGCACTTAGCTCACAATGGACCCTGGAAAAGGCTTGTCTACACTTAATGGACTTTTTGTGAATGTTCTAACTAGAATATGGGTGGGGGTGATGGTCATGTAACTTGCCCATGTGACTCCAAACACCATCTTTTACAATAAGAGCAGATTTCCCTTTACTTGGCACTTGGTAGAAGCTAAAAGGCCCTGGCCTGGAAACATCTCCATTTTGCCCCTTTCCTGCTCTGGCCTCTTTCCTGCTCCAGCCTCTGGACTATGAATAGAGGTGAAAGTAAGCCGGTATGGTCTGGTACGGCGTACCGGCAAGAGCCTGTACGCCATGCCAGACTGCGCTGGTTTTCGTGGCTGGGATTAAAAGGGGTCGGGGCTCCCTGCAGTGGCGGGCCCTTTAATTTGCCCATGAGTCGCGGGGGCTCCCAGCCACCTCTGCAGCTGGGAGCCCTGGGCTGATTTAAAGGCCCTGGGACTCCCAGCCACAGCCGGTGCCCCAGGGCCTTTAAATCTTGAGAGGCCCCACCTCTTTAGGTTGAGGCCATGCCCCCCTCAGGACTCCGGCAGTACTGATAAGTCCTGAAAGTTACTTTCAGCCCGACTATGAACATATACTAATGGGAGCATTCTAACACGGGACTGAGGGCTTTAAGGTAATCTGGAATCTTCATATTTCCTTGATACTTTGCAGATGGACTTATGAGTTGGATATGGTAGATTGTTCTAGCCTCATTGATTGCTGATTTCTCCCTTGCAATGGACAAAGATCAGATGTCTGCTGACCTTCTCATATGAGTCCGCAGCTTTTGATACCTATGGTATAAGCAATATAGCCTTTGTTTGAGTGGTTTTGTTCTTTCCTCTCCAAATGTCAAAGCCTGTTCCCATTGAACTCAATAGCATTCCCTTTTGATCTCAAGGGGAACAGGATCTGGCCCCAAGAGATGAGAGAATGTGATTTTGATCAATTGCTTATCTGTCCAGAGACAGTTCTCATGCACATTCTGCCAGGCTGATTTTTGATTGCCCTTCCGGTATGTCATGCTGAGGAAAATAATAAAACAATTTGGGCTGTAGTTCTATCAAGCTGTACATGGCACACACAGTTCTATGCCTCTTTTGCATCAAACCCAGATGGCGCAGCATCTTTTCTTTCCTAGTGCCTGGTGGAGAGCAATACTTAGATAAAGGCAAGCTAGCAGCAGCTGATTTTGGATAAAGGGAGGTACTGACAGTGTGTTAAGGAAAAGTGAGATGATTGTCCTTCCTATCCTTCTTTCATTTAAGAAGTTTTCAGTTTGGGGTGCTGCTGAATCCTCAATGACACCTGGACGTACAGGAGGCACCAGGGCCCAAAGCATCATTTTACAACTGCACTGGTTTCACAGAGGCAGCTGTAAAATTTTAGACAGGTAAGGGGGGTGTTTGGAGGGGATGGGAAGAGCATGGGGGTCCTAGGGTGGGGAGGAGTCACATGAAGGGTCATGTACCCTCCCTTGGGTCCCTCCCATGAGTGCAGTACTGGAAAGAAATTATTTCTACTTGCACCACTGGGTAAAAGGGATTAATTTCATGTGCTAGACCAGTGTTTCTCAAACTGGGGTTTGACATCTGTGCACTTACCTGCCACACTGTTTACAAAAACGAAACCAATAAGAGCAAGGAAATGAATAGTTAAAGATATGATGACTTGTATGGTGACAGCGCTCTCTCTACCTGTAGCTCACAAGTTCCCAAACTCTAGTCTTTAGACTCTTGTTGGTCTGCAAAGTGATTTCATATAGTCTGTAGAAAGCTGGCTGATCACATGGTGTTGGCTCCTACTCCTTGTTTCCAGCTGCAAAACTTCACGAAAAGACAGCTAAAAACCACATGAAATAACTTCCTAATGCTACTTTTTCATGGAAGTAATTGTTGTAGTTGCCACAGTGATAAAGTGGAGTCAAGAATGAGAGGCAAGATGGCCGGTGTAGCAATGAATGTGATGGAAGGGATCTGAGAAATATCTTTCTACTAATAAGTATGGTACCTGCTTTTTCTCAAAACTGTAGAGGGCTGTGTTTTTCGAACTAAAAGCTCAGTGATCCAACCTCAGCACTGCAGGTGGTTTGTGGTGTTTTATTATGGAGAGGCCATAGTCCTTCCAGAGTTAGAATTGCAACCCCTGTCCAGGTCCTTACCTCTCAGCTTGCCAAATCCCAAATGTGTGATGCACTATGTGACACAGGGTATGCCTAGTTCAAGCTTTGAGCTGGAGGTATAGTTTCCGGCTGGAGGAGACATACCTGTCGTTTTTCTGATCAAGCTAGTGCACTAAAAATAATGTACAGCTGCAGCAGCTCAAGCTGTGGGAAGGGTTAGCAGTCCTGAGTACCATACCAATACTCAGGATGGCTAGTCCCTCCCACTACTTGCACCAACACATCTACAGTCTATTTTCAGTGCACTAGCTCAATCAAAACTAGGGTGGGTATGTCTCCTTGAGCTGCAGTTTACACCTTCCAACTTGAAGTGTACTCATATCTATAGACCTACAATGAGGGACACAAAAACCTGTTTATGCCAAAAACTTAAAATGCTGTGGCATTCATTCCTCTAGTGCAAATAACTCTTTCTATAACCTCAGTTCCATGATTCTTTCAGATGTAAATAATTTTAAAAACAAAAATGAGGGGAAATCAAATTTGTATGGATTGTAGGAAAGTTTAAGACTCTTAAATTCAGGGATGTTTAAGAGTAACTTAATTTTTTTCATTACATCTCAATGACAACTAGAATGTTTTGACATTTTTGATTAAATTAAGTAAGTACTTTTCGTAATTGAAAGACCTAAAAATGGCATGCTTCTGACTTTTTTTTTTCAAAATATTAATTATTTTGTTTCCATGTCAATAAATGGATAGGTGTAGGTAAGGGTTCTCTTCTTTTACCTAAGGGTAACCGAACACCTGACCAGAGGCCCAATCAGAGAACTGGATTGTTTAAAGTCAGGGGGCGGAATTTGTATACTCGGGGTCTTTGTTTGTTTTCTTAGCTATGAGGAAACAAGTCTTCTTCTAATTCTCTCCCTAATACTTCTTCTAAACATCTGTTAGTACCCAGGAAACGCAAAGTAATTCAGCTATGATGGTCTTTGGGTGTAATTACCTGTATGTTAATTTGTTTGTGCTGGTTTAATTGGGCTATCTTTTAATCAGACTGTTTCTTTATATTTTCTTATAAGCAAGAGCCTGTATTGAGTTTCTTAATGCAGATGATTGTTTTATATTTTTCTTTTTTTTTCTATAAGTTTTCTTTTTAAACCTCGTGAAAGTTCTTTTCCTAGGGAGGCAAGAGGGAAAGCCAGGCTGTTGGCTATCTATTGGTCCAGGGAAAGCAGCAGCTACGGGGAAAGAGACGACAGAATTTCTTCTCTGTTCTTGGTGGTTACAGCTTTTCCCTCGTTCTGGGAGCAAGGGGGGTGGCAGAGCCCAGCTGTGGGTATTTTGCATCTCCATTGTCCTGAGGAAAGCAGAAAAGCTGGTTTCTTGGTCAACAGGTTAGTCCGCGAGGCAACCTGAGAAGGGAGGGGGAAGGGTTATTTTCCCTGCTTTTAGCATCCAAGGGATTGGGAATCTGGGTGTCCCACAAGGAGGGTTGGGGGACACCAGAGAGAGGGAAGGGGGATCAGGCCCCATAAGATTAATTCCTGATCCTGGTCGCAGCGAGATATCCAAGCTGGTAGTGAGCTTTGGGGAGTTCAGGTAAGCCCCCAAACTTTGGATGCAAAAGTCCAGATTGGGACAGGACCAGACTGGTGGACACTAAAGTCCAGGTCTGGGATGGAACGGCTAGGAATACACATGGTGTGCAGCGGATTGGGAAGTATAAATCCATAAGCATAGCACCATTAATTTTTTTTTCCCTGCTAGGCATTAGCAGGCAGAAGGAATTGGGTTTTAAAGGGCAGAAGAAAAAAAAAAAATAAATAAAAAATTTTTTTTCTTTCCCCTGCTGTTTCAGCAGTGCGCATTTTTAGTAGGCTCATTAAGAGAGCCATTAAGAGTCATTGGTTGGAACAATAGCCTTCTCTTTCAGAGGGCTGCTAGCAATCACACAGTCCCAGGGACAGGAGAGATTGGTTTTACAGACAGCAACATTTTTTTTCTTTTTCCTTGCTGCTCTTAGCATCTTACTTTAAGGAAGACAGGGTTTTACAGGGCTAGAGAGCTTGAATTTGTTTTTTCTGCTTCAAGTTTTTTGCTTGCTGTAGCAGCTGAAATTTTTTTTCTTGATACTAGCAGCTTGCAATATTTTTTTTCAGTCATTAAAGAGGCCCTTACAGATCTTTTGTTAACAATTGAACTTAAGTACCAGCCAGCAAACTCACACAGGTAATACAGTAGCTTTGTTTGTTCAATTGCCAATTCCAAACAGAGCTAGGACAAATCTCAGCAGGCAGAAGCCAGCAATTCTGACAACAGACGCCAGAGGGCACTCCAACACAAGAAAACAACCATGAGTTCAAAAAGATGAGCAGAAAAAGGAAAGAGCCGGCTACAAGCCCAGACAACGAAAATAAACATAGGAGACAGCTGGGAACTATTAAGGCCGAACAAGATGCCCAGGAGGCGCTCACCGAAGAGATCAAGAAGCCAAAAGGCAGATCACGAAAAAGATTAACCCTTACCTACCTATCCATTTATGACACTCAACCTGTCCAATGAAATCAAATAACATTGTAATATTTGAAACATAGTTATATTTGACATTGACTTATGCAAAATACATATTTCAAAAGCAGTGCTACTTAAATGTTTAAGAAATTGCTTTATTTGAAAGTTAGAGATGATTCTGACATCTCCTCCTAGATGTCTAGCCATCAGCTCAAAATCAACGTGCTAAACAGTTCTTAATCCCCACTGAGCCCCATCTGTAAGCCTGCCCGGTATTTCTTTTCTTAGTCCCTGGAGACACCACCACCTTCCTGCCTGTCTCTCAGGCATGTAACTTGGGTGTCAGACTTCTCTCAAGATCCTCACATCTAGGCTATGTTTGTCGTACAGAGTCTTTGCATAACATCTTTAAGATATGGCCTTTCCTATACATCTAAGCAACTAAAACTCAGTCAGGCTCTTATCAGCTTACATCTCAGTTACTCCAACATCTTTTTTTCTGGCCTTGCTAAATGCAGTCTTGTCCTACTCATATTCATTCAGAATGCTGCTGCAAAGACCATTTTTCTAGACTGTCACTTTGACCATGTCACCCCTTTCCTTGCACCTCTCCACTCGCTCTGTCTTCTCTATCATTATCAACCCTAAGCTACTTGTCTCCACTTTCTAGGCCCTTCACATCCTATCCCCTCTCTACTTATCCCCTGTCACTCACTATCGAGCTTGCAACTCCTGAATCTGATCAGCCGGTGGTGCCTGCCTCCATTGCTCCTTTGTGCTTTCTCCCAGTGCCGCCCCTCATGCCTGACAAGAGCTCCCTGTAAACATCTGCAAACCTAACTCATTATCGTCCTTCAAACTTTCCTTTGCTTTGATGAATACAAAAATCTTGCAACAGTTAGGCATGGCCTATATGCTTACCAATGTTGTCTCATTGCTACTTTATACTTACAACCTGTCTGTATCCAGCTGTTGTCTCTTGTATACTTAGTTGGTAAGCTTTTGAGGCAGGAACTGTTTGGATTTTTTTTGTACTGTGTTTGTACAGTGCCTAGCACAATAGGGTCCTGGTTCATGAGTTATTATATATATATATAATTTTGCCAATGAGACACTGGAGGAGAAACCATGGTGATGGAGAATATTTTAATGATTATCCTACAAAATGGCTCAGGGCTACTTTCTAAAAGAGAATGGAAACTCAGACTCTGGTAAAATTACTCCTTCTCCAGCATTCCCAATTAAATATCCCCAGGGCCTTGGGGAAATATGCACGTCTGTTTTCAAGACCAAACAATCACAGAACAGAGAACTTAAGTGAGTTACCAAAAGTACCATTAGAAGTTTGTAGCAGAGTTTGAAACAGTCCACTGGCTGAAATCTGGATCCTGTTCCTGGGAATTTTGCCACTAACTTCAGTTGGGCCAGGATTTCAGCCCTTATCTCTGAGCTAATAAGCCTATATCTTACCAACTACACCACAATGCCTCCTATTCATATTATACAAATCTCCATACATAATTAGGCCACCTGAGGCCTACCAGATTAGGCGTTAGGTGTGTAGGACAAAGCAACCTGGGTTCTATTATTGGTTATGATTTGTAGCAGCTTATACCAACATTCAGTGTTAGGGGAGGTGGTTCTATGATGGATGCACAACTAACTCAGCCACATAGTGAGCATACATATCTTCTTGGGGTGCCCTGAATGAGGCAACTCTCCTCAAGAGCTGTTACCAGGTTGGCCAGCACCTTATTCGCTATTAATTAAAATATGGTGATCTCTCCATCCCACTTTTTTTAAATTAAAACACTGTGTTTTTGATATTTTTCTTTTGCTTAAGTTAATTAAGATGAAGTTAGAGAGAGGGGAAAAAACAAAGAACCAAAAATTACTTGGGAAATTCCTGAAACCAAAATCTCATTTCAAAAACTAGTTGGAGTTGCTGAGTGACATCTGTGCACTTACCTACCACACTGTTTACAAAAACTAAACCATTAAGAGCAAGGAAATGAATAGTTAAGGATAGGATGAATTGCATGCTGCCAACCTAATAAACAAGCATGTCATTCTTATCAAGCATAAAGAAATGCACATTTCAACACAATAGAGCAACCTTAAATCTTATCTGCAGTAACTACTACTTTTACCAGTAGTCTCAACATTTGAACATAATGCACACCTTTCTCAAAAAGAAATACAATCCATATATATCCATTAATAATACATTCATCAGCCTCAAATTAAAGCCCATATACCTTCATAATTTTGCCATCAATCAGTGTCATGTACTTTCCTATAATCAAAAACTGCTAAATTACTAAATAGAATTAAATCACTCACAATTCTCAAAGCATGTCAGTTTTAAGTACTTTACCAAAAACATCTACAGTCATGTGACTAATATATTAATTGTTATATTGATTAGGTTGCCAATTGTTTCCTTTTTAATGTATTCCTTTAAAGAAAATACAAAGACTTGAAAATCAAAATAATACATTTTTCAAACCCCAATAATTAATGCATCAGAGTTAAGTGTTTGTGTTATGATGAAGTATGCAGTTCTTGATACTGAAATAAGAATATTGGTTTGTTTGGTATGTGGGGAGTGAAAGATTTGAGGTCCTTAGTAACTCATTTCCTTACTTCCAGTGTATGGATTTTGTAAAAGGTGTGATAGGTAAGTACATTGTTCATACTCTCTCATCTGTCATAGATTTCTGCTGTGTTGCTTGCATCTGTTGCACATTTTAATTGCACTACTTATTTAATTCATCAGCTCTGTTCTCTCTTTTCATTCAATATAATTTTGTTTTCTTGTGCTTTCTTGTTTTTGAACTCTCTCATCCCTTTTCTCTGAAATCCTTTCTGTTTTACTCAAGATACCTCGAATCATCCTAACACGCCCTTCCACTTCAGATGAGGACACCGACCAATTAACCCAAGATCCAGATGACTTTGAGCTTGAGGAGATGGATAGTGCAGAAAGCCAGGGCTATTCAGAGTGTTTGAACAATGCTTTTTACCCTCCCTAATAAAGTACTTTGACAGAAGAACTTCTTGGTATTCTTTTTTCGCTGCTGTTCTGTTTCTGTTAAGGTAGTACTTGAACCACTATGCCTTATTCATAGTTGAAACCAGTACACGGGCTGAATTTGAATTGAAAAAAAAAAACCCACCACCTTACATTTATATTTATTTGCCTTGAACTTTACTTCAGTTGGAATTAATACACTTGAAATGGAATGTTCTGTATAAAGTTATATGAATGTCACCAGTCAAGCATTTCAAATTTCCACTTTAAGTGCATTCTGCAAAAACTCAATGTGATGATAAAGATTTTTATTCATTGGGGGTACTACACCACAACCCATTTGGAAACATGGTACAAGCAAATGTATATATTTATTTATTTTTTAAACCAAGATGTGTATTCCATCTATGTGGCCAACCCCCTGTTTTATCTACAAGTTCCTTTGGATTGTCCTCTTTTATGTTGTTTTCTATTTGAATAAAATATTACTCTGCAATCTAATGAATGGTTCTCTTTTTTGTAGATGAATGTAATTCACCCTGGAAATGTGCAAGTCATGTCAAAGAATTAAAGAAGAGGCTTCTCTGAGTGCATATTTTATGTGATCCACATGTGAGATTTTTATAAGGGCTTGGAAGTATGGATCCCATCAGATAAAAACTTAGAGAGGCCTCTTCTTCAGCCAGGAGCCAGGGAATGGGTTGAGAAAGAGCTTCTTAACAGAGAGTGGTTTCCATGGTTCGTCTCTTCCTCCCCTTGATTTGCATGTAAACAGAACTCCTCCAAAAGTTGCCTTGAAATTTTGGCGCATGTTTTTCAGAGTAAACAGAAGCATGTATGATAAACAACAGAGACCAAATGTTCTTGTGCCTGAGCATTCAATCCTCTTTCTCCATCAGAATCTAATGCCTTCCATACTGTTCAGGCCCCTAGCACATTTTTAGATACTCAAAAAAATAAAAATAACCTATAGCTGAAACTGAGTAGAACACATGGTATTGGCTAGTGTGCATATGTATATTGTCCTGTACTTTGTTGGAATCAGATGGCTCAGGTGTCTGATTGTCACCTTTTAGTGGTTGGTCTACAAGGAGGATGGTGTAGTAAGAGGAGGTCCTGAGATATAAACCTTGGTATCAGAGGCCTGGTATGAGGTCTAAGGCCTGAACTAAAGTAATGGTCAAGACTTTGCTAACATAAAGCAGAAGTTGTAACTGAGCAGAGGCAGCGCCGACTGCTCACAGAGCTGGCAAGGAAAGAGCTGATGCTGCAGAAAAGAGACATAGCTAAAAAGGTACTGGAGATACGCAGATATCAGAACATTCCCATACTTGTACACTCCACACAGAAACAAGGAACAGGGCTACCCATCCCAATTGACAGGGGCAAAGAGTAATATGATGGATAGAGTTGTTTTGTTCGAAACAATATGTACAAGGTGAGGAGGCGGCATCTTAATACGTGAGGGGTTGTACCTTGCTGCGTAGAGGGGTTGCACTCAATAGTCAGGAGTGTGTGTGAACTTGTTGTGTACCTGTGTATAAGAAAGCATCCGTGGGCGGTGTCTTTGTCCAGCCGAGGGGCAGTGGAAAGTCCGCCACTGACTGAGCTGAGTCCATTGAGGGGGTAAATATTCGTAGTTATCGCCCTGTAGAGTAAAAATCTACAGGGAACTATTATTGTGCTCCGTACGGCAATAAATCTGGCCGAAGTGCCTTCGTACCTTACTAGACTCTGTGGTCGTTGGGGGTTCTCTTTGGGTCTGCTGTGTCAGCTATCTTCGAAGAGCTGGGACAGCACACAGAGGGAACACATGCACGCAGCCAAGTGATATCAACATTGAACAGAGCAGAGCACCACACTGGTAGGCATCTGACAACAGACGGTAAGTACCAACTAGTAAGGAAGGTCTTCCTTAGTTAAAGTGGTAAAGACTTCTCCTACTGGAGAAAGATGCACTGAGTTCTATTCAGCATTTGCATTAAGCCTGTTTTGCTGGGAACCACCATATCTGTGTATATGTAAATATGGGTTCTTTACAATATGTGAATGCAATACAGCCCTATGACCTGGTGGAGCCTTATTTTCTATTCAAATACATGGACAATCAGCTAATAAATCTCTCAGAATGACATCATAGTAATTAGCAGGACTTACAACAGGATTGATATCATATTGTTAGCAAATCGCCCCTAATAAGTGTGAAGGAAATTTTAATTTGAAATTTAGGATCATAACACTGATAATTTATGATATGGGGATTTCTCTTGCATCGCTAGCTGTTTCCACCATCGTTTTTGCACTTAGTTGAAATGAAGATAATTTACCAGTGATATGAGGATTAAACTAATTTTCATTAATTCTGGGATACGAGCATTACTACACAATCTGCTAGTGCTGTAAAAATGCCTATATCAGGTCCATAATCTTTCTAGTTTGACTCAGAATAGACAGACATCAGTGGATGAAATGAAATTTTAAAAAGTAACATTTGTTCTCTTCCCCTCCTGTGCCACACAGCTTTTTTTGCCACAAAAATAGTCATGGTTTCTCCACAGTGACACAGTCATTACTGAATGCACAAAGGAGAAATATTATTAAAGCTGGCTCTCTGAACTAATAAATGGCTTTGCAATCCAGTGTGTGATATGCAATTTTTATTAGTCTTGAATTATTCTTCCTGGGCTGGAGGAATAGGAAAATAAAGATATTACACTTTTATAAACCAATAACTGGTGGCAGTGAGTGAGCCTCAGCTAATCAAGGGAATCAAGTGCAATGAAGTGGGATGAAATTGAGAACTATATATTTTCACTATCTTGCTCTACTCCAGCCAGTCATACATTTTAGGTTCTTCATTAGATGCAAAACTTTGTTACTGCTTTCCAAAATATTCAAAAAAGGCAGGATAATTGTATGCTAGTGTATATTGTGCACTTCCGCCTATGTTTTCAAAAGTGGCTTCTGATTTTGAGTGCCAGATTTTTAGTGTGTTCCTGTTGTGATCTCTTGAGGCTACACCATCTTCAGCTGGTGTTCTGAGTCTCTGAGAATAAGACTCGTGGTGTTCAAGTTGCTCCCCACAAAACAGAAGCACCTAAATTAGTAGACGTTTTTGAAAATGTAGGCCTTTTATGTTTTTTTAATTGAACTTGCAAAATTCAGATTGCAGTGTGGAGACTTTTGCTCTGGATATGAACACAGATATAATTCTCATTCCAACGGATGTACCGAACACAAGTTAACAGGTGGTGTTTTTATGGACTTTGTTGAATAACACTACTATAAAGTTACACAACTCTAATATATTATGAGTTAGACAGCACCATAAATGTGCATGCCCCTTTACAAAACATGAAAGGCCAAACCTTGAAGCCCTTACTCAGTTTTTGCTCAGGCTTTACTTATGCAAAATTTCCAGTCACTTCAATGAGAGGTTTGCTTGTATAGGGACTAAATAAAAATTTAAGAGTCAAATTCTGCCACTCTGGCTCATGCTGTGTTGTGCTCACTCACTTGAACCACTATGGAGAAAGAGTGGGGAGAAACAGACCCTGAATAAAGCCTTCAGTCAATACTGATATGACTATTGCCCAGTTCTTATATTTATTAGTTAATGACTGCATAGACCCGTTATTCACAAACTGGCTCTCTGCGGAGCACTTGCTAGTTGCTGTGGACAGCTGACTCCTTGTTTCCAGCTGCAAAATTGCATTAAAAGATAATTAAGAAATACTTCTTTAATGTTGTTTTTTCCTTCTAAGCAATTGTTATAGTTGCCACAGGGATGTGATGGTGAGTGAGAGGAGTGGTTGCTCAGTACCATTGATGCATGGAAGCAGTTTGGGGCAAGGGGACAATGTCCATTTAAATGTGGTTCACACTGTTCAGTAGCTTGAGAACACCTGTTTATGCGAACAGTTACATCATTAAAGCAACAGATGTCAAATGAAAAAGGGCTTGTTCCTTTCTTAGATGTTCTTTCCCTTTGTCATAGTATATAATGTACACTAAGCTGTCATTGACACCACTGTTTGTAGTCGATAAGTCAATAAGCTAACAGTAATCAGAGTGAAGTGCTCTCAATTTCTAATGTCTTCAATGGAGCAAGAGCAATCTCTAAAGGGGGTTCTTTAATGTAGTGCAATAAAAAACTTTTGCAACATTCTTCCTAGAATCAATGCATTCAAAAAGGTTCTCTTCTGAGGAAACTTATAGAAGAGACTCTTATACATTGCATGGTATGTAATGCTTTTGTGTCTATGGTGATGTGCAAAGGGTGAAGATCTTATTTAATAAGAAGGAGAATGCCTTAGTTCCCCTGTACATGAGTTGGGGGTTTATACTGCATGTAATAATTTCCCTCTTTCATCATGCCTGTTCTCTCTCCCTCCCTGAGTATTTACAGAATAAGCACGTTGCCCAAAGAGTGACAGCAGCAGTTGTTGGTGCTGCTGCAGATATGTGGACTGTGACCTCTTGCAAGGATTAACTTCCCACCCTCACATTCCATGGCAACTGAAAGGTAAGCCTTCTCAGTACATAACTGCAGGCAACTGCAGCCTGCACTTCATTTCTGCTGATACAATGTAAAATACATACCAGAAAAGCATCTAGAATCCTGATGTTTCATACAGGTGCACATGACCTCGTATATGCATACAGATACTTGCTGACTTGTCATAATGCAGGGGAAGAATTGCTGGAGTCAAAAAGAAATTAGAAATCTTAACTTGTAACTTCTTCATGAATTGCAGCCAGATGGGGGTGGATGGATCTATCTGAGAATTTTGGGGTTTTTAACCTTTTGAGTTTTTTAAAAATAAATAGTCAAAATGTTCCTTCCAAACCTCAAGAAATCTTAAAATGTCAGCCTTAATTTCAGACTACTTAATTGACATACATGATTTATCATCTGAGTAAGATAGTGTCAGGACTTCATATTGGACCTAATATTCATTAACTTCTAGCAGTGTGTTTCAACACAATCATAAAGACATTGTCTCTGAAGTTAAGACAAAGACAATACGTGTCGGACACACATTTCACACAACCTGGGGATCCAGTGTTGCAGCAGCATGGCTGGATGCATGACAAATGTGAATAATAAAAGAAATATGGGTGTTGTGTGAATAAAAATGTGATCCAATGTGATGTGGAAATTGTTACTAAACTATTTTCTTTTCCAAGCATCGCTGACGAACTGAGCACAAAAAATATATCTCATTAAATTGTCAACCTGTAAATTGCTGCTATTTGGGGACTACAACAATTTTTGCTTCCCATCTCCCCCCCGCCCCCCATATGGATCTCTCTCTTGCCTCCTGCTGTGTTGCTCACATTTTGGTACCATGTTCTGAAAAGAAAAGTGACTGTCAGAAGTTCAGTGTTTATAGTTTGTAGAAAGTACTGGAAATAACACAGTAATTTATGGAGAAAAAGCCCATAAAATGTATATTACTCAACACTCCAGGAGGAGTATTGTTCTTTGTAAAGAAAAAATTGGAAATATGAGAGTTGCTGACACAATATATTAGAAAAATCTTAGAATAATGGCTTTACATCATAAGGACCAAGTGCTCCCACCACCTCCGGATAACCCAGGGAAGACAGAAAAGTGCTTCTAGACCAACTCATAGGACCACTGCCACAGTCATAAAATTACAGAGCCATAGGGTTAGAAGGGACCACAAAAGTAATCTAGTCAAAGTCTAACCTCCTGTCAAAATGCAGGATTTATGTCTAAATCATCCAGCCTCCTTTTGAAAGCCTCCAGTGAAGAAGTTTCTATAACTTCCCTAGGCAGTCTGTTCCATTGTCCTATTGTTCTTACAGCTAAGAAGTTTTTACTGAGATTTAATCTAAATCCACTATGATGTAGTTTGAGCCCATTGCCTCTTGTCCTGTCCTCTATGGCAAGAGAGAACAACTTTTCTCCATCTTTTTTATGGCAGTCTTTCAAGTATTTGAAGATCACTGTCATGTCCCCCCCTTAATCTCCTCTTTTCCAAACTAAACATACCCAGTTCCTTCAGCATTTGCTTACTTGATCATCTTTATCATTTGCCTCTGGATCCTTTCTAGTTTCTCTACATCCTTTCTATATATTGGTGACCAAAACTGGACACAAAACTCCAGCTGATACCTAACCAGTGCCGAGTGGAGCAGTACTATCATCTCCTGTGACTTGCACACTATGCCTCTGTTAATGCAATCCAAAATTGCATTTGCTGTTTTTTTGCAACAGCATCATATCGCTGACTTGTGTTGAAGTTGTGATCTACAATAACTCCCAGATCCTCTCACACCAGCTTCCCCCCTTTCTGTATTTGTGCATTTGGTTTTCTTCCCTGACTGTAGCACCTTACATTTGTCTTTTTTGAATTTCATTTTGTTGTCTACAACCCAGTTCTATAATTTATCAAGATCCCTTTGAATTTTAGCTTTATCCTCCAAAGTGTTTGCAACTCCCCCCTCCATCTTTGTGTCATCTGCAAATTTGATATGCACTCTCTTCCTACATTCAGGTCATTAATAAAGATCTTAGGTAACACTGGACCCAGAACAGACCTCTATGGAAACCTCCTTCCAATCTGACATCATTCCAGTAATAGTTACTCTTTGTTTGTGGTTGTTTAACCAATTATGTATCCACTTTACTGGTAGTTCTGCTAAGCCCGTGTTGCTCCAGCTTACTTATCAGAATGTCATGTGGGACTCTGTCAAAAGCCTTGCTAAAGTCTCGGAATATTATGTCTACTGCATCCCCCATCCCTCAAACCAGTTACCCTGTCGAAGAAGGAAATCCAAGCCAGTTTGGGCACAGGTGTCCCCATGTGTTTGCCCTCCAAATCACAAGAAGCCTGAGGTTCCCTAGGGCATTTTGCTTCCAATCCAGCAGATTTCAGGGTGTGGGAGTCTCTCCTCATTATTTCCTGACAGAGTTGCCAACTTTCATGAAGTAAATAAGCACCCCGACTTTCACAATAAGTCCCAAATCAAGTTAATTTCAAAACAAGGCCAAAACAAGCCAATCCCTAAGAACTCCAACAATTTATGTGACTAGATCCCACTGCCCCCCACCCCAGCATGCAGTCTGGGACTGTGGTGGGGCCACTGTGCATCCCTGAATCTCTGCCCCTCCTTGCTCCTGCTTGCCAGGAGCCGATCAAAAAAAAGAAGCAGCAAGCTGCAACGAGCAGTAAGCTACAAGCAACAAGCCTCAAACCAAAAACTAGTCAACAAGCAGCTCACAAGCCAGTTAAACCAAAACCAAGCCCACTTTCTGCATTTTTTTTTTTCATGGGTTTGGCATGTCTGTTTCCTGAGTTTCTCTCCCCTACAGGCAGCAGAATCACTCAGGAACCATGATGCTGTTGGTCCTGATGCTGCACCTATGCCCTACTCGTCACTTCCAATGTGGTGGTTAGAAAAATGGTGTCAGCTTCTACTGACTTTCCCAGTGTTTTATCCAGCAGGTAACCAGGGGAGTTGCTGTTCTCTGGTTCCATCCCTACCTCCTATACAACATGCTTCTACTCTATAGCCCATGGAGAGCCAGTTGAATGCAATACATAGGGATGTGATTCTGCATTTTTATAGGTAGTTGGATAATAACTGCAGCTCCCCATTTTGCTATTTTTACCCTTTTCAGGGTTTTTGTCACACTTTGTTTTATATTCCTCTATTCAGGGCATAGTAGATGAACAGCGTGATGAAGACACTTGGATCAATTCTTTTATTGTAAGTGGCTTGATGGATAGATCTAATAGGCAACACTATAAGGGTGTTGATGGGAAATCATTATTGAAATATGAATTGTGTGTAGCCTCTATGTAAGCAGGGTCTGAATGAATGCTTTCCTGACAGCTAGCTGGGAAGTGGAGACATTTTGGGTATGTTTATGTAAATACAGTTTGCTCCTGCTCTGTTTACATATTCAGCAGATACTGCAGTGTCAAAGTGATCAACTTTGGCAGATGTTGTGTACAAATCACCTTAGCACTGAATGCGGGGGTAGTGAAATACACTTACCAATGTTGTAATTATTGTAGGAATACAGGAAATCAGGACTGTGCTTAACCTGTCCCAAATGAGGGGGCCACCCTCAGTTGAAAGAACCTCATTAGGCTCATTAAGCCAGGAGCTCTATCAGAGCCCCGTGAAAGTAAGAGTGGTGAGTACAGTTATCCACAGCCAGGAGGTTGTACACCCTTATAGAGGATCTTCCCTAGACTGGTTTAATGTTCCCTCCCTCCCTCACAGTTCAAAGAATAGAGCTAAATAGGCTTCATTAGAAACCTCTTTGTTATTTTAATTGCTCAATCATAGCTGAAACCAGTTGTGATAGGACTGTGCTTCTGCCCTGCATGCCCTGAGCTGGAAATCAGTGAGAGCTGAAATCACTTGAGGCAGGACTGTGTTTCTGCCCAGCCTGCACAGAGCTAAAATCACTAAGAGATTGACTGGCAGTGGTCACACTGGGTGCAGCGAGCCGGTGGGGGCAAAGATGGTGGCATTTGCCCCTCCCTTCACTTATGGTGGGAGGACAATTCACGCGGATGTACCTACGAACTCTGGGTCTGCTCTGACTAGGGACAACAGCTGTGAGTGGGGTGTTAAGGTTGGGGGGGAGCACACTACAAGAACTTGGGTGTTGGACTCAAGAATCTGAAGCAAAGGACACTGCCCAGCGTACTCTGAGGAGGGTGTCTTGCTCATACTTTTATGTTTATGAATAGTGTTTGTGCTGTTTTCTCAGATTAATACTAGGTTACATTTATTAAAGAAACTCTTTCTACCTCAGACCCTGTGCTTGTAAGAAGGGAAGAATTGCCTCTTAGATGTGCCCAGAGGGTAGAGTGAAATTTCCCTAGGTTACTGAGTGAGAGCTGGGTTTGGTTATATTGTTGAAAAGGAACCCCCTAGTTATTGAACCCAGCCCTTCTTGCTGCTCACTCCAACTAGCAGATGTGTTACATCTATTTTAAATTGAATTGATAGTTCTGTGTTAATTTAGTGTCCCTCGGGAGTCAGCTCAGCTCCTGTGGTGCTACATATTTCAGAACAATAGAGTGAATGTTATCCTTTACAATTTTCTTAGATTGAGAGGCTTTAGAAACATAAGAAGAATGAAGACAATGATTACAAACACAGTCACAAGTCTGGAACCTTGTCTTCGTTGTACATTGTAAGCAAATGATTAAGATTACAATTACACAGATGCATACAAAACTTGAGATAGGCCATGCAATAGCTGCTGTTTGAATTTATATGCATCTAACCAAAGGTGTTACAGAGGCTGGTGGGTCTCTGAAGAATGTGGTCATCGTTAGAGGGGTGATTCCTGCTGAGGTCTTCCCTCCCTATCCATACCATTGAGCCTTTGTTATCTTTTTAGTATGATCACACTTAACACCTTATGCATATGCATGAGAGTTTCCTTTTCCTTATCAATACTTCCACACACCATATATTTGGGGGTGCCTATTTCTCATAGGTTGTTCTTGTAGTTCTCCTTATTTTTATTAGCATCTTATTAACATTTACGTAAACACGTTCCCATGGTCACTTGCAGTAAGAGAACTTTTCGTGATGTTACAGACATCTAGCCTTGCGGTCTAGATGGGTTCACAGAAGTATGTTTTCCCAGAATATCACTATTGGCACATTCTTTACCATAATCTTGTAACTTTACTAGCATAGCGTTATTCCTGGGTCACCTACTTATGTCAAACATCCTTAAGCCTGAGGCATAGTAAGGCTAAGCTGAAATCTTACAGGCCTTAGCCTGTAGGCCTTGCATTATGGCCTTATTTTACATATATACGTAATACACATTCCTTTCTTCAAAAGCTTGTCAATCTTATACTCCTATAATCCTATCCTACTTGTATCTATACCTATATTTACAGCTTAAATCTATTCATCACACATTGATTAGATATGAAATAACATGAGTCTGCCATGATAACTCAATTAATGAACTAATTGGGTACATGTGTCATAAGGATCTTCTCAATCCCTCCCCCTATTGTGGGGGGACCTCTTGATATTAAGAGTGTGGTTGTTACTCAATAACTTTTCTGCGTGATTCAGAAGCAGCATTGAAAGGTGCTGGGGAGATTCACATCCAGCTCCCCTTGGGTGAGACAAAAGTGGCAACAATATAAGACACTGAAAGTGAATAAAAACTGGGTGGGTTCTTAGAGCCCAAATAAAGTTTCAAAGAAGTATCCACCACCGCGTAACAGGTGTAAACCATATGCTAGTTTGCCAGTCCACCCTCTATTGGGTCCTATTCTCCAATAGTCTGAATTTGTGGTCATCAGCATGACCACAAATTATCCTTTTTTCTCAATGTGCTGTGCCGCTCAGTGGTAATTTTGCACCTCTTCTACAGTTGATTGAGGTCAATTGAAAGCCTCCCACTGGCCATTCATAATGATTCTGTATTGGGACAGACCACAAGACTCAAATACAGGGGACTGAGCTTTCTCAGATGCTCATTCATGCGTATTGCATTTGTTTTCTGCAGAGATTAGGATAATCACAAACCTTGATGCCTGCAGAGCAAGATTCAGACTGACTTTTTACCTTTAGCTTTCCTCTGATAAGTAATATATTAAAATGTACAATCATATCAATGAGGAAGGGATATATCCCCCTTGGTAATATATAGTATTGGCTACATGTATTACTTGTATGTCCTGTGTGAGCAAGTCCTGACTTTTCTAGCATAGGCTGAAGATCTGTCATGTAACACACAGCTTAGATCCCTAATAAAGTACATCAGCCTCTAGTCTATGAGCTTGATCTAGAGCCCATCAAAGTCAACAGGAAACTTCCCATGAACTTCAATAGACTTTGGATCAAGGGTAGTCCAGTAATTTATTGCATCTCTATTTAAACATCCTGGGCCTTATTCTCCTTTCCCTTTTAGCAAAGGAAACCAGGAGTAACACTAAAATCAATGGACTTATACTGGTGTAAAACTAGTGTACGAAATAGGAGACAGAGGCCACCTATATTATAAATGCAGTGAATAAACACTTATGAGCCAGATCCTCAGTTTATGTCAACTGGTGTAGCTCCACTGAAATCTGGCTCCCCCTTTAACCAGTGCTATGCAGGTAACTTTCTGTTCTGTGCTTCACCACTACCTCATATTGTTTTTTCTTCCACTTTGGCAACTGAAGCAGATTTTCTGTGAATTTTGAGTATTTAATTCCCATCCATCTATGTATAGTGAAAACAATAACTAAGTGACCACGATACCAAGGATGAAGTGATATCAAACTATGGCCCCAAGGTAGAGTCTATATTACATTGCTGCACATTTATTTTCTTTCCAACACAAGGGCAAAATATTTTGACCTGGGACCATTTTTTACTTTCTCTAATCTGAAATTACTTTAAAATACCACATTAATAGTAATAGAGATTTCAGGTTTTCGTATGTGCTATGGGAATTTTCAGAAAGCAGATGGTACAATTTTCTAATCCAGTTGGTTCTGGCATACTCAAATTAGAAAATGCCTGGAAGAGAACAAGGAACATCGTTGTGCTTCTGTGGCACTGCTCCATGGAAGGATTAATGACTTTGGGTGACATTCACCCCTGTGCGACAATGTAATATAAGCTCCTGTTTAAATCCCACTTAAGCACTGTTTTGATGGCATAAGTAGTGCATAGGCCTTGTGCTAGTCCCTCTGGCCAGGGAGGAATTTCATCCTCACAGAAGAGAGGTGAATTGTTCTAGTTCTTTTCTTATTCCTGACCGAGAGAGGGATGATGCTATTTTCCCCCTGTGTTTATGCCACTTATTTGTGTTTTTTCTGCCCCATCTTTTCCAGAAGAATCAATGAGGGTATTTTTTTTTTTTAGCTTCCCAATTTTAAGTAAAATTATATATTTTTTTCTACTAATCCCACTTTGTAAATGTGAGTGGTTCTTTACATTTCCCTTCCTTCACTCTTCCACCCATGGTCTTGCACTTCTATAAAGCAAAGATAAAAGAGAGAATAAAAGATAACTATAGAAAGAACTTCTTCTTTGTTATGAACAAAGAAGGAAAAATGTGAGTTTTGGCAACTTTTTTTTTGTGCCAGTTTTATTTAATTATCCTCTCATGATTTTTATCTGCTCTTTCCTTCCCATCTGAAGCTCTGAAGATCATGTGGGTACAATTCACAACAAAATAACCCCTGATTTACACTGTGGGGGGGGGGATCAGTCTAAGATATGCAACTTCAGCTACGAGAATAGAGTAGCTGAAGTCGATGTATCTTAGATCGAATTAAAATTATTTATTTTGCGTCCTCGTTGCACTGGATCGATGGCCACGGCTCCCCCGTCACATTTGCTTCCCTCTTTTGCACTGCTGGAGTTCAGCAGTTGATGGGAGAGCGATCAAGGATCGATTTATTGTGTCTATGCTACATGCAATATATCGATCCCCAATAGATCAGTCGCTACCTGCTGATCCACTTCTACAGTGGCACACAAGTTAACAATTCCATGAAGCCAGAACTAGGTTTTTACTAGATAAGAACCAGAAGCAGGTTTCAGAGCACTTCAGGCAAAAGAGGATGGTCCTCTAGTAGTAACTGAAATTCTCATAGTATAATCCCAGCATGTGACATCTACAGTGCCAATTTCATGAAGAAAAATTTAATTTTTCTGATATGTCTCTGAACCATCAAAGAATCTATTCTGATTCAGTAGCAATTTTTATTTATTTATTTATTTATTTTTTACACAACTGTGTTTGCAATTGGACTTTTCCCTGTTAGTTACTAGGAACTACAGAACAAACTGTGCATGCAAATCACTCAGAAGATATCAGCATTGACCTAGTTGATGTAGCAACCAGTGGTTGTGTTGTAAACCTTGGAATCTACAACACAGCCAAGGAGAGAACCTCCTCCCACCACAGTTTCTAATATTGGACTTCTGACTTTATCATCGTGAATCCAAGCCAGGTTATTCCTCTATAGTTAACTCACTTTAAAAGCCCATCTCCCTTGATACGTGATGGGGTTTAAATACAGTGATATTTTATTTCTACACTGACCAGTTCTTGAGTGTATTAACCCTTGTAGCACAGATACAATGTTCTGATTTTGTTTTTGCATTTCAGAAGATCAAGACGACATTTAATATAGCATGTCCTATTATTAGAAGGACATGAGGAGAATACATCTCTACATTAAATTCTAGTGGGACTGCTCAACAGCAGACTCTGGTAACTGAGAAAGTTCCATAGACAAATGTATGTATCCTTTTTCAAATGTTGCTCTGGTTACTCTGTGTCTATGTAACATCATATCATACAAGCTAATAATATTTGTCATTTTAGTTGTCAAATAAACTGTGCATTCAGGAATAAGTTCTACTGCGATGTAGCTATTGCTTTTCATGTCCTTTTCAGGGAATCTTTAAACACAAGCTTCTTTTTGTGGGGAGAGGGGCAGGTAACAAAAAACCTGCTACAACGGTACTCACATTAAACAGTTTGCTTTGATGCCAAAATAACATTTATTGTTATCTGAGGCCAGCTGCCTGCCTTCTCTCTAGGATTCTATTTGTGAAGTTTCTAAGTCTATAAATGGAAGCACTGGCTAACCAGAAATTATCACCAGCACTGCCTGATAGAGGTCTGTCTCACAACTTGAAAAGTACAGTGATATCTAATATGTAGTCAGATTAAATCACTTCTACCCAGGATCTGAGCCTTTTTTTCTGGGACATGGAGTTAGAAAAGCACGAAAAAGAAATCTCAGCAAAACACACCTTAAAAGAGAAGCTGACGGTAAGATGTGTTGAGGTTTACTCTACAAACATTTTAAACTTAATGGTGAGGAGGAAAGGCAAAGCAACTGTTGAACCTTAAAGTTTCCAGTAATGTTTCTACGCTTCCTCTAGCCAGTGACCTTGAAGATTAGCAGGCTTAGTGGTGCATGTTGAAATGAATTATGAATGATATCTTTCAGTGGAAATGATGGAATTTCATTAGTGAGATTTGTGTAGTTGCAGAGTGCAAAACTAATTCAGTACAATTTTATATAACCCAAACCCAGGCCTGTTACTCAGTTTTCTTCTAGAATTTCTGCATCAGAGTGTTTTCGTGCTCTTGCAGGTTATTTTACATAAATATACTTCAATAAAAGGCAAGTTGATTAGGAAATCAAGTCAGCTCCTTTGCTGGAAACTTGAAAATGAATTTAAACTGAAATAGGTGACCACAAGAAAAAAGAATGGTCAAAAATGCAATTTTATATTTGAGTAACATAGTATTTAAATACATCTCTACATTGCAAAATAGAACTTGTTAATACTAAAGGTAATTTCCCAGACATCACCATAGTGTCATATGATTCTTGACTTTATAAAGTGATAAGGTGTACTTAGTGCAAGTGATTGCTGATTTGTTTCTTAAAGAGAGATGACAATGCACTGTGATCCTGAGAGCAAGGTAACGCCATTATTGCATTATGGTGTATTATTTCACTTCACAGTGGGCCAGAGTTTACTCAGGTTTGGCAGTAACTTATTCCTCAAGTAACCCCATTTAAATGAGACTACATGTGGGTTGATGTGTTACTCAGTGAGAATATGGGTATCAGAATCTGATCCTAAACGGGTAATTACACACAGAGCCTGATTGAGATAGAGGTAGGTTGGCTAGTGAGTCTAGGAGATCTTGAAACAAAATGTTAACTACTTTCTCTGTTTCAACTACTATGAATTTTTCAAGTAGAAAATTGTTTCTTTAAACAGTATTACCTGAAGGAGTTTTCAGATAATATTGTTAGTATTTTGTAAGAAAGCTAGTCAATCCTTATTAACACTTCAGACTATGCAAGAAATACTGCATCTTTCTCATCTTTATGGCAAGATCCATAAAACGTAAAGAAAAAAATATCAAAGGTTAAATCACTTAGATAATTCATACAAGCTGCAGGAAAAAATTGTGCCTTGAAGTTTTCATTTTGTATAGATCCTATGGGAAAAAATAATATAAACATGTAATTAAAGAGTATATCATAATACATACACACAAGGGAGCCCAATTAAGTTTGCCCAGACAACTTTAATTCTGGCATTTCCTCACTTTTAAGACTTGATTTTGCAACCTTAATGTTCTTCTAATGTAGCTTTAAAAAAATCTTACTGAGAAAAACAAATTCCCTTATGAGGAATCATGTTGACATCCACATGGGTCAGCCACAGGGTTGGATCTGCAATACAGACCTCTGACACTTGAGCTAACAAAGTAACTGATAGAGGACAACAACATACTATTTCGATGTGGACCAGACACTAGAGAAGGATGTGAGTGTGAGAGAGATTTTCCCAATGAGTTTCACAAATATTTGGTGACAGCAGAAGAATGGTGAGACTCAGGAATCCTGGACTCTTTTGAGTTCTGGAGGGAATTGTACTGAAGTTGTCACAGAGCCTGTAAGGGACTGCGGAAGATTTTGTTACAGTTTAGCTAAGGCTGTTCGCCTTCTCAAGGACAGGTTATTAAAGGTTGCTGTATACTAGCAGATGCTGTTTGTAGCCGGTTGGAACCGCTTAGCCTGGGAAGCCCGGCGTGTTTGGAAAAGCCTGGCCCTTTGCCATAAGAGAGAGCCCAGTTGTGGGAAAGCTCCCACATGCCTATGTATGAACTGCTTTACATGCTATTAGCATAAAGTTATATTTATCAGAATTTGTTTTGCTGCTTTGGACTTGCTCCCCGCTTTGAGTTAGCAATGTGCAGAGTCCCCGTTGCAGGTGTGTTTTCTTTACCTTCATTAAAAGCCATATTACTCGCTGTGTGTGTGTGTGTGTGTCTCATCCCTGCAGGGCACTTGGGCACGTAACAGAGCCTTCTGCCTGTTCCCTCTAAAACTTACCCTTTCTGCTCCTTTATGCCTGTCTCTTCTCTCATTCTTCACCTCTTCATTCATAGGTGCCGACTCCATGGGTGCTGTGGGGCTGGAGCACCCATAAGGAGAAATTAGTGGGTGCTCTGCACCCACCGGCAGCCAAGTTCCCCCCACCTGCACCTCCTCCTTGCCTCTTCCTCCCCTGAGTGTGCTGCGTCCCTACTCTTCTCTCTCCCAGTGCTTCCTGCCCACTGCCTAACTGCTGTTTGGTGGGATTTGGGACTTTCCGAGAGGGAGAGGGAGGAGTGGGAATGTGGTGTGCTCTGGGGAGGAGGCAGTAAAGTGGTGAGTCAGGATGGGGCCTTGGCAGAAGGGAGTGGAACTGGGGTTGGGCGAGGGTGAGGCAAGGACGGGGCCAGGGAGGGAGTTGAACACCCATGAGACAGCGGGGAAGTTGGCACCTATGTCTTCATTCCAGTCCCAATCTCCTTGCCCACCCAGTTCCCATCTCCCAGACAGGACACCCCACCTGAGTCCCATTCTTCCCCACACGATGGTTCCCAGTCCAAATCCCCACCTCTCGTAATCCACCCTGAGCTTCTCATCTGAGTTGAGTCTCTTCTCTTTGAAACAAGCAGATCAGCTCAATGTTCAAACATAAAAATTGACAGATTCTTAAATTAATCCAGATATCCTGTACAGACATTACTGTTGGTGTTTCCACGTATTTGTATTCAGTGTTCAGTGAATGTGTGAACTAAGATAAATGCCGTATGAGATAACAATCCTGTATTTTAAACCCTATGAATTAGACTACACTGCAATATTTTAAATTCTGGTTTAAATTCTGGTATTTGCTGATTGTTCCAAATATCTCCACCCTTTTGTTCACTAGAACAAAGATTTGATCACAGGTTTCTACAGTTCTCAGAAATGTTCAGTGACTACCCAGAGATTAGTTCATACTCAGGATACTGTACGTCTCTGAAGTGGGACAGCCTCATTGTACATAAAGGAGTCATTGCCTTCTGACTCTTCGATAAACAGAAATTACCGTACCCCTAAATTTCTGCAATTCTGTAGCTCTTTCAAACCATACTGTGGACCAGATCCTCAGCTAGTGTAAATCAGTTTTTATTGAAAGTGTGGATGATTTACTCTGACCAGTGAGGATCTGGTCCTACATATCCCCACACACCCTGAAAAGTTCTCTTTGTACACACTTCATAAATATATGGCACTCTCTACCATCTCACTTAATAATGTCTGGACTTGACTTTAAAGAGCTTCCCTTATCTTGGCTTGTGGAAGCAAGTATTTCTGTTGTCAGGGTCTCTGGGAGAATTTTTTAAAAGTGACTATGGAAATGGAAGGTTATACTGGATCTATTTTGTGAACAGTAAAGTCAAATGAGATGGATACAGATATTCTAAAACCCCTCTATCTCTGTTAATCTTCAATAGATCAGCCTAACCTGACTCATGGAGCTATCCTTTTACACTTGTGACTTTGTTATACACACACAAGGCAGAGGCATTTCTGGAACAGCCTATTGATATGAAGGTAGATGCTGAGTTCAAAATAATCTTCCTGATTCTATTCCTGATTTCTCACCCACTGATACAGGAAGAATTCTCCTCCCAGCCACAGGGCCACCCAGAGGATTCAGGGGGCCTGGCGCAAAGTGGGGGAGCTGCAGCGCTTGTGCTTACCTGGCAGCTGTCTGGGTCTTCGGTGGCATTTCGGCGGCACGGGGCCTTTCAGTAGTTCCACGTCTTCGGCAGCACTGAAGGGTCCCCCCGCTGCCAAAATGCTGCCGAAGACCAGGACTGCCGCCAGGCAAGGGCTTGCAGGGCATTTCGGTGATGGGGGGCCCTTCAGTCGCTCTGCGTCTTTGGCAGCACTGAAGGCCCCCCCTGCTGAAGACCTGGACCACCTCCAGGCCAGGGCTCACAGGGCCCCGGTGGGGCCCAAGGCAAATTGCCCCACTTGCCCCCTCCTCTGAGCGGCCCTGCCCAGCCATTTGAAAGGGTTTTATTATATGTCATATTTTATCTATTTCATATTTGAACAATTTTAGCAAATTGACACTGGCATCCTTAACAGAGAACATTCAATCTTTGCACTACCATTTTTCAGGTTTATAAAACACAATTGACTTTTAGGGTAAATTAAATAATGGTAAAGAAAAGAAAAGCCACAGAGGGACAACAAATTAAGCCAAACCAATATGTAGAGTGGAAAAAAGTAGCATGTGTTGCTCCAAGAGGCATTAGGATTATGCTTTGAATGATGACTTGTGCTCTATATAAGAAAGGACTGAAGGATTTAGAGTAGTGAATCATTATTTGCTTTTCACAAGTCATATCTGGATCCAGCTAGTCCTGAACCAAATGGTTTAAATCAAATCTCCCAAAGTCAGAAGTTGTTGTTCTGTGATGGAGTGAAGTGGAGCTTGTCACAACTCTCTTGTACAGATTTCTACAATTGTCTAAAAGACCGTTACATTGCCTGTGCATCTGCCTGAAAAACAGCGGAGTTCCCTGAACTGATAGTTGTGTATGCACCCCTCCAGTAGCAAAATGATTTCTCCCACTTGGATGTCTCAGGGACAGGGGGGATCAGGAAGGTCTGGCTAAGTATGCGGGAATGAGAAAACTGGGATATTTTCTTGATAGTCTAATGTGCTGTGGTCTTACTGATGAACCTTTTTACTTCTTCCTTCCAAACAAATTTCATCCACTCCTACTCTTCAGATTGCTTCACTGACTCCTCAGAGCACTGAACTATCTATTTTGTAAATTGTAATTATAAATTGACAGGTGAGTACCTAGTCCATAAATCCTCATGAAAACTTGAGCAAAATGCAAATAAAATAAAATAAAAAGCCACCATTAGTGAATGACCCTGATCCTGTTGTCAGTGAACAGAGGACAATCTCCCTATGGAGTGGGCCAAAGAAGAGCCAGGGGCCCTCATACATAAAAACAAAGGCCACACCTACTGGAATAGTGGTTGCAATTCTGTAGCATTTTTCCATTGTTTGCCCCACCCGTCTTCCCTCTCAATACTAGACTCACTCTTCCTGCACTCCCCACTAGTCCCTTCTTCTTCCCTTCAAAATCCCTCTTACCCTCCCTATTCTGTTACACATTCACACTCCCACTGCTGCCATTTCTTTTAACCTTCCTCTACTCCTAGTCAAAACAAACAGAAAAGTAAGTTGAAACTTGTACCAGCGATCATCTGTATATTATATCCCCTCCACCCTCCACTTCTCATCTGGTACTGGGTTCTTGAGACTTCAAAAGCTTCAGGCTCTGGTCTCTCTTCCTATGCATTTGTACTGTGCTTAGCACATGAGGCCCTGATTCTGATGGGTCTTTCTTTTGTGGCTACCATCACATAACCAGTAAATGATAAATAACCCTAACCTACACTACAGGCCTTAGGCTGTGTACTCCATCAGTGAAAGTCCCATCACCTGAACTTCTCTTCCAACGTATCTAAATGTAAATAGTGTAACCGAGTTGCTGTGCTGGCTGGGCAGTATGTGTGGCACATCCACAGGCAGCCCCTAAAAGATATGGTGCTCCTCCCAGATGGGAAGGACTCCTTACTTAGAGAATAACCTTGGGAAGTTGTTCAGGGTGGGGCATGGTTTCTGCCCAGGGAAAGAAGTGTTTTGGAGTCAGGAACAGAAGGGGAGCTGCCTCTGTCCCCTCTTGAAGGATTAAATAGATTCTGTTCTTACTGAGCTTGTGTCTGTCTTCATTTTGGGGACTGCCTGTTTATGCTAATCCAGCAAGAGGGAGATTGGGGTCATGCAGCAAGGCAGACCTCACCCCAATGGAATATCCTCGTGTCTTTTGGCAGATCGGACACAGTTTCCATCTACTAGAATGCTACTGCATCAGTTAGCTGGTACAGCAGGCAGCTTGGGTGGAGGGAATCGTGCTGTGGAATCCTTGTCCTCTGCATTTGTTCTTCTCCTGCCTGCCTGCAGAGGGAGATCACTTTGGTTCAGGAATGGTGGTGGTCGTGAACTGACAGCTCGGCCAAAAACTCTTATTTGTTCTGTTTTCTGAGCAGGTCTCTCCTTTGACTTTTCTTTCACTCAGTTCTAGTTGGATGAGACCTAAGAGGGAGCTTGTAGAAATATGTTGTGTGTCCCCCACACTTTCCAGTCTCTGCTTATCTTTACTAGATTCCCTACTGAGAAGGATACATTGTTTTCAGAAAAAGCAGCAAAGAGTCCTGTGGCACCTTATAGGCTATCAGATGTATTGGAGCATGAGCTTTTGTGGGTGAATACCTACTTCATCGGATGCATGTAGTGGAAATTTCCAGGGGCAGATATAAATATGCAAGCAAGAAGCTGGCTAGAGATAACGAGGTTAGTTCAATCAGGGAGGATGAGGCCCTTTTCTAGCAGCTGAGGTGTGAACCAAAAGAGGAGAAGCTGCTTTTGTAGTTGGCTAGCCATTCACAGTCCTTGTTTAACCCTGAGCTGATGGTGTCAAATTTGCAGATGAACTGAAGCTCAGCAGTTTCTCTTTGAAGTCTGGTCCTGAAGTTTTTTTGCTGCAGGATGGCCACCTTAAGGTCTGCTATAGTGTGGCCAGGGAGGTTGAAGTGCTCTCCTACAGGTTTTTGTATATTGCCATTCCTAATATCTGATTTGTGTCCATTTATCCTTTTCCGTAGAGACTGTCCAGTTTGGCCGATGTACATAGCAGAGGGGCATTGCTGGCATATGATGGCGTATGTTACACTGGTGGACATGCAGGTGAATGAACCTGTGATAGTGTGGCTGATCTGGTTAGGTCCTGTGATGGTGTCACTGGCGCAGATATGTGGGCAGAGTTGGCATTGAGGTTTGTTGCATGGATTGGTTCCTGAGCTAGAGTTACTATGGTGCGGAGTGCAGTTACTGGTGAGAATATGCTTCAGGTTGGCAGGTTGTCTGTGGACGAGGACTAGCCTGCCAGCCAAGGCCTGTGAAAGTGTGGTATCGTTGTCCAGGATGGGTTGTAGATCCCTGATGATTTGTTGGAGGGGTATTAGCTGGGGACTGTATGTGATGGCCAGTGGAGTTCTGTTGGTTTCTTTCTTGGGTTTGTCCTGCAGTAGGAGGCTTCTGGGTACACATCTTTTTTCAGAGCTGTTAGTGAACCCCCCTTTCACAATGAGAGCTGCAGAACTGTACTGTCAAAGCACAATGCATATACTGTATTTCCCATTCACTACCAGGGCATCGCTACATTTTTCACCTTTCTTTTAAGGGGCTTCCAAGTCAATATTGAATCAGTTGAGTTCTCCAAACACTCCGTAAGTTTTTATCCAACAAAAATGCACTTGGATTTTCAACTAGAGACTTTTATTGAGGATCATGTATCCACAACTATTGCAATATTATTTATGTTAACACAAGCAAGTCCCACATGCCTTGAAAGGAGTCCCATTGAAGTCTATGGAGCTGCTCTGAGGACTAAAGTGAGCAGTATTTGACCCTTAGATAATTAGGTTAAACTTCCTATATATCAACTCTCCAGGGTCAAAGTGTGACACTAAGTTACTGTTGCATAACAAAGCATGAACTCATAAAGGGAATTATGATGCAGAAGAATTTAACCTAAAATAATTTTAGATATTTTTGGTCACAGTTACGTCTATTGGATTCAAGCTAATCCGTGGTCAGATACAAAACTCCAAAGAGAAAAGAAGCCTGAGCACAGTATAAACCGCACAATCAATTTTATCGTCAATTTGACAGCTACACTACATAACAAAAGTTGACAGTACCAGTAAGCATATATGTGCTGGAAAACTGGAGAAAATACAGGTGTCAATTAAGTATAACATTACATATAAAGGAGCTTGAATTAAAGATTTTATTTCTATTATAAGCTTTGTATGTGTGAATAGATCATCCCAGTTTATCAGAGAGGAATGAGTTACAGCCTGCTCTAACCCTGGTCAGACTCCAGATCAGTCTGACTTCATCCGGGAGCTTGTCATTGCTGAGTCCCCCTCATTCAGGGATGTGTTATCTGCAGTTCCTATGTACTTTGAGGGGTTCTGAGATGCCTCGTCTCAAAGAAGTGCAATTGTCCTGGTGGATCATAAAGGGAGACAGAGTCACTGCAGTATCTGGTCCATTCCACTGAATGGCTTTGAAGATCAGGACCAAAGGCTTGACTGGCAATGGGAGTGGATGGAGAGTCCAGGAGGGAGCTGAGCCACCCAGGTGGCATGCTTTAAATATCCTGTCTGGCCAGCGGGGTGGGCTGCTGCACTTCACAACCTGGAACTTCTGCATTGCTGCCTCTTAGAGCCCCAGATATTGTGTGATACAATAATCCTGCCTGGAGCTGTTGAATGTGTGGGTCATCTGAGAGTGAAGTTTCCTAGCAAGCTGTAGGTGCCAGAATGCTTGTCACCACTGATACTGATTGCCTAGGATCAGTGATGAATCAAACAGGACCAGCGCTGTGCACCATTTTGACAAATGAGGGGGAGATTCCTTTGATGAAAGGGGAAAGACAGAGTCCTGGCAAGTCCTTCAAGTATTTCCCCTTTCTAATCAGCATCACTTACTCTTGCCTGAGTTGGGTTCATCCAGATGCTAGTCACCTGCAGGCATTGTGAAATCCTTCTGGTTGCATCAGTGGGAAAGGAGAGCTACGGATGGTATTACCAGCACAGTCTTGGCAGCAGGTTCCTTAAATTGTCATCCAGTGGTCTCATGGAGATGTTGAAGAGGAGTGGGAAAGGGCCATATCCTAAGGACCCTGCAGGTAAGGCATTTCAGGGATGATCTGCAGTTGTATATTTGTATATTTACTCTCTGGATCTTGGTGAGGAATGACTGGAACCTTTGTAATTCTGCACCATCTACTGTAGCAAAGTCATGCAAGTGGATCAGGGACACATAGTGAGCCACTGTAGTGAGGGCTGCAAAGACCTTGAGTATCATTAGCACTGAAACATAGTCTGGGCTGTGTGCTTGTCTGAAGCCTGATTGTGAAGCATGCAGCATGTTGGAAACTGTCACATGTTTCCAAAAGATTTCCCCTAGGAATGTGAAATTGGAGATAGAGTGATGTTTTCTGTATGCAGTGCTGGCTTTTTGAGGGTTTGTCCAACAAACAGTTGCATTTTTTTTTAAATGGTAGTTCTCATAGAGTAATAGATTGCCAGGCTAGAAGACACTGCTGTGAACATCTAGCCTGGCCTTCTGTATAGCACAGGCTTTAGAACTTCCCCAAAATAATTCCCCAGCAGATCTTTTAGAAAAATATCCAGTCTTGATTTTTAAAATGGCCAGTGTTGAAGTGTCCACCATGACACTTAGTAAGTTGTTCCAGTGGTTAATTACCTTCTTCTGTTCCCAAGCCCTCTTTAGCTATAGCTAATAAAACTGCACCTATCATAAAGACAACACCTCAGTATAGCTTCTGCATAAACTGATTTTAAAAGCACAATGCCTTACAGCGGCAGTTGCTGCAAGTCTGTCAGTGATAAATGTTGCTGAAATAAACTTTTGGAAATAGGCCTTATGACAGTAAATGAGAGAAGAGAAGGGAGATGATTAATGAGAATGGAAGATGCAATGGGAACTGTCAGAGTACTGTGCTTTCACCATAACATTTATTACATACAGTACATGTGGTAAAAATATTTTCCATATTCTCTTTGCAGCAATTGTCAGATACCTAAATATCGAGTCATTTTGCCAACATTATCCCCATTGGAAGAGGTTTTAAAGAGACTGGTATTTAGGATAAAGTTAGTTTTAAAGGTTCTAAACTACTTTAGAAACTTTACAGAGCTGTATAGCTATTTTTCACATTTCACTGCCTGTCTCTTGATGTTTGTCCCAAGGTAATATTTAGATAGCAGTGCTCCCAAACTTCCTCCCTAGAAATGGATTGAAACTGACTCAGAAAGATAGGACAGAGATGGACAGAAATCAAGACATTTTTATTTTTATTTTTGTCAATATCAATTTTTCCCTCCTCCACATCTGTGGTAACTTTCTTTATCCTCTCTGGATTAGAAAGTATAACACTGACTGCTGAGGTAAGTGTCCTGCTGCCACTCTTGTCTCTTTGGGGGCCCCTGCACCACCAATCCAAGTGGGGAGCAGGACAAAATTAGGAGTGGCATAATGGGCATGGAGCCAACAAGGGTCCCCATGTCTTGGTGTAACCAGGGTCTCAGATTGCCTTAATCCAGCTTTGCAAATATGATCACATTGTAACACAATGTCACCCAAACAAATCTGATGACCCTGTGTTTGTTCATCAGACTCACGAAGGAGGGTTTGTTTGGATCAGAATGAATTTCCACCAGAAGCATTTGTCCTAACTGAATTTTTTATTGTGCTTTATCATGGTACAACTTAGAAACTGACATGCTTGTTGTCTGATAACAAGCACTGAAGTATTAGATTTATTATACATAACTGGTTGTGTCAACTCTAAGGATGCCGAAGACTTTCTATGATAAGATCCAGTTTTCAGCTTATAACTTTGCCAAACTTTAACTGTTTGGACTAAAATGTTGCATGCTGATTGTCTGCCTCAGGTTGTTTTTTTTGTTCTTTTTTTTAAAGTTTCAGCCAAAATAATTAAGCCATTTCAGAGAAAAAGTTTAGGGAAAAATACATTGTTTTGGACATGCTATAAAATCCAAAATATTCTGAAAAATGATTCTTTAGAGCCTAGAATCAAAAGATGCTTAGAACCCTCTCTGCCTCTTGTGCCTTAGTGCATTAGCCTACCATTTAGGCACCACTGTCATTCTCAAAGCCGCTGCTCAGCTGCCGCCTAACCCCTGAGGGTGCCTAAGGCCATGTCTACACTACGGGATAATATCGAATTAGCTAAAATCGGTTTTATAAAACTGATATTATAAATTTGATTTCATGCGGCCACACTAGGCACAGTAATTCGGCGTTGTGCGTCCATTGGTCCGATGCTAACGTTATTTCTGAGAGCAGTTTGCATTGGTGGGTAGCTCTTCCTAGGCGTATCCATAGGTTCCCGCAGTCTCCCCCGCCCCTTGGAATTCTGGGTTGAATCATTATGGTTGCAGGTGGTTCTGGGTAAATGTCGTCAGTCATTCTCCTCGGGAATACTCAGTGACTTGTGTTTTTTTCCTGATTGCCTTGCAGCGCACGATAGCACCGGCACCCATGGAGCCCGTTTCAGCTTTTTTTTTGTCGAGCGCCGTCCCAGAGCGGACTCTGTACTCGATCGATAGCTGATGAGCTCGCTCCGTCGACAGTGTGACGCGGATTGGTCACCTTGCGCGCTACGCAGCGCGCCTTCACCTTACACGGCGGATGCGTGTGTCCACTTGCTACATATTGCAAGTGATAGCAGAGAGAGCATGTGTCTCTCAGAGTCGCGGTCGTCCGCCGTGTCCCATCTAAGCTGCCGGAGGAAGAATACTAATTGCGGCGAATGAGATGCGGTTACCTCATCTCCTCCTACTGTTTATGACTAGTCGCGTATCTGACTCTACGATGAGTGCCCCGTGGGTCTAGTCGAATGAATCGCGCCTGTGGGCGACAACGAAAAGCAAAATTGGGATTCGCTCATCTTGGGACTGGTCATACCATCCCTTCCTTATGGTTCTAAAATTAGGAGTACAGTTTGGTCCGCTGAATAAGGGGCAACGTGTATTAGGAGGATCAGTGTTGATTCGGAAAGCTACCGCTGCCCTCTGTGTCCGTATTCACACTGGTAGGAGATTGCATGACTGACCCTGCCCCTGCTGTCGTAACAAACGTCCGGTACACCGTTGCTTCGCCTCCGTCCCCAACCTTTGGCTAGTGTGTAGGCGGCCGAGTGGTGCCTAGCCATTTGTGTTGTCAGCGGTGAAGTATAAAGAATGGCGAGGAATAAATAACACTGGAGTGTTTGCGTGACATAAAATGAGAGGCAGCCTCCCGCGGCCTCCGGTGTATTGATTACCGCTCCCAGGCAGGGACATTAACGCGGTTGCCTGGGTGGGGAGAGGATCTGTGCCCAGCATGCTGCTGCGTGACCGTCTGCAGGTATCGGACAGGTAGGCTAGTGACTAGAGTATCTTTTTCGTCACAGGAAGGTGGGGACTTACGCGCGCGTGCTCCACCGGCTGAGCTGGAGCTCCCCGCCGATTGCTAGATGAGTGATAGACGCTGCCCTGTATTATTAGCCGGGATGTCTTGCTCCCTATCTACTGGGGGTGTCTCGACCCCCGCGCGCTAGTGTGCAGACCTGCCTGCGCATCGTGCATTCAACTCGTTAAGCTGTATTTCATTTCTGTGAGGTACGCGGTTACTGTCTAGTTGCTCGAGGTGCCATCTTCTGCACCGTTGCTGCACACATCCCTGGGTGGAGTGGCATCATAGGGAGGGAGGTGGCGGTAGGCGTCGCTGCTGGTGGCGCAGTCTAACTAGCTCCTTCACCGCTCTGTGGCGTGCAATCGCGTCTAACCATGCAGACTTAGTACACAATGGGTGACATGTGGAAAGTATTCTAAAGAATGATTTCTTTCCCTTTTCTTCACGTGTTGGTGGGGGGGGGAAAGAAACTGAGAAAGCTGTTCCCTGACCACGCCAGACACTGTGTGTGAACCTACAGACACTGGGAGCTCAGCCAAGAATGCAAATACTTTTCAGAGACTGCTGTGGACTGGGGATAGTGGAGTCCTCGTACCCTCCATCCATGAGCGTCCATGTTGGGTCTCTGGCTTCCCGTTACGCTTGTCACGCAGGCGCTGTGTTATCCTGGAGATTTTTTTCAACGCTTTGGCATTTCGTGTTCGTGACGGCGCTCTGATAACAACAGATTTGTTCCCATACAGCGATCAGATCTAGTATCTTCCTTACGGTCCATGGCTGGAGCCTTTTTGATTTGAGACTGCATCGCCACCCGTGTGATCAGAGCTCACGCCGGGCACAGGAAATGTATTCAAAAGTTCGCGGGGCTTTTCCTGTTACCTGCCGCTGCTCGAGTTCAGATTGCTGTCCAGAGCGGTCGTGGTGCACGTGGAGTACCGGCGGAGGCCAATAACGTCGATTCCGTCCCACTAACCGTAATCCGATATGTTAATATCGAATTAGCGCTACCTCTTCGTCGGTGGTAGGGTGGCGCGTACTCAGAACTCGCGCTTTTAAAGAGCCCTTTATATCGATATAAAGGGCGTTGTAGTGTGGACGGGTACAGCGTTAAATCGATTTAACGCTCTTTAAATCGATTTAAACGCGTAGTGTAGACCCAGGCCTTATAAGTCTCCATGGTGACAAAGTTTCTGCTGGTCTGCATTTGCAAAGCCACCTAAGCTCTGATGCCACCCCACAGCTAACAAGCTGCTCGGAGCCCTAGCTCAAATCAAAGCCCAGAGGCCAGGGGCATCATTTCAGAAAAATTCTATGCGTAGGTGGCGGGGGATGGACACACAGAACATTCTGTATGATTGTATTATATCCTGCAGAGTCTGGGGGAAGGGGAGGCAAAAAGTGGAAGACATAATGGAGCATATAGACCCAAGAAAAGTCAGTGGGGGCAACTGCCCTCTGTCCCATAGCAAATGATGCCTCTGCCAGAGGCCTTAAAGCAGGATCCTCAAAGTAGGTGAGGGAATACTATCTTGGCTGTGGGGCCTGATCCTGTTGGTGTGCTCTTGAGGTAACTTCCAGTTCTATGATTCTATTTTCTTTTCAAGTGGATCAAATCTTTTTGAAGTGATCAAGCAAATAGTCCTATGAAGCAGTTACATGCAATGAATATTAATAGATTAGTGGGCTGCACACAACATGTCAGCAGCCAGGGGTTGTTTAGATAGTCTACTAATGAAAGCATAGGTGAAGCAATGAATATAGAATGGAGATACACACCCTCATGGTTTAAAAAAAAACACATGCTAATGTAAAAACATTGGAAGGGGAAAAGAGTGGGAGAGAGATACAGGGATCTAAAAACAACCTAGAGAAAACCAACTCAGAATTATTTTGGGGAAGTTCTATCACCTATAGGTGTGTGAGATTATGATTATAGTGGTCCCTTCTGGCCTGGGAATCTCTGAATCTATTAGGAAAGAAATGAAAAGCACGGCAATACTGAAAACTAGAAATGCAATCCTTCAATAAGCCAGAGATTTCAGAAAGATATTGAAGAACAGGGAGGGAAAAGAGAGAACAAAAAGGAGGGGACACAATGGGTTAGACTTAACATCTTGCACCTTGTATAGCCATTTATATCTGTGCAAAGTGCTTAGTAAGGTTTTTTGACTGATCTAGTACAGTCACACTTTATTCCATTTATAAATAGTTTACATAGAGTTAATAAATCATTACTAGATTTTTTTTAAAAATGCAAAATCAATTAGACCAATAGATTGCTTATAAATGTGGCATATACCCATCTATAGCATCTTTTACTGATGTGTTTACAGCTGTCTGACACATACAGATCATATCAGTAACATGCATTAATTTCTATTAATCATTAAATATTTATAAACCAATCACAAATCCTTATTGTAAAATGTGACCTCCCGCATTGTGTCCTATATTGCATGGGTAGGATGTTTAGATATAGGGAGTGAAAAGCTGGCCTTATTGGAGTCAATGGAAGTTTTGTCATTGACTTCCTTAGTGCCAGGAGTTGCCTCATCATTGGGAGTGATTCCAGAGAGTTACTTTTTACTTACCATTAACAAGCTTGCTGTTGAGTTCCCACATCACCACTCTGCTCCAAACTGAGTTTTACACAGGACTTACCTCTCTGGCATACCAAACATGGAACTTGGCTGCATCGTATACTCGTCTTTCAGACTCTCTTCAGGCATTAATATATATTTTTCTAAAATGGCACCTCTGCTTGCAGAGATTCTAAGGGTAGCTATGTATCTAGCAATAAAACTGTCCCTCATGCCCTCGAATAACTGTCAGAGTACAACCTTGTTCTGTGTGAAGGAAAAATGTCAGCATAAGAAAGGAGCAAGAGATGTACTGCAAGTAAAGAATCCGTTCCAGAAAGGCACTTTGCTCGATTTATTTTACTATTATTATTTCCGTGGTTAGTTTCCCTTTAATTTCAGGTTATGTCCATTGTGACAAAGTTCCTCCTCTACATTGGTGGGTCCTGTGCTTATTGGCAGATTTGCTCACCTCAGTGATCTTCCACGAGGTCTAGATCAACTCCTCCTGTGTCTGATCAGGAGTTGGGAGGTTTGGGGGGAACCCGGGCCCACCCTCTACTCCGGGTTCCAGCCCAGGGCCCTATGGATTTGCAACTGTCTATAGTGCCTCTTGTAACAGCTGTGTGACAGCTACACCTCCCTGGGCTACTTCGCCAAGGCCTCCTCCAAACATCTTCTTTATCCTCACCACAGGACCTTCCTCCTGGTGTCTGATAATGCTTGTATTCCTTAGTCCTCCAGCAGCACACCCTCTCACTCTCAGCTCCTTGTGCCTCTTGCTCCCAGCTCCTCACATGCACTTCCTGTCCTCTGGCTCCTCCCCATCTGACTGGAGAGAGCTTCTTTTGAAACCCAGGTGCCCTGATTAGCCTGCCTTGATTGGCTGCAGCTGATCTCATCAGCCTGTCTGCCTTAATTGGTTCTAGCAAGTTCCTGATTACTCTAGTGCAGCCCCTGCTCTAGTCACTCAGGGAACAGAAAACTACTCAGCCAGTGACCAATATATTTGCCCTCTACCAGACTCCTGCACTCCACTGGCCTGGGTCTGTCACACCATCCTAGGCTACAGTTAATTCAGTGTTGAAGTAGCCTTCTTACTCATCAGCACGTTGTCCCAAAACAATACATCACATTTTCGTGTGATCTCTCAACCTTCCATTTCTTCTGAAGTGTTTATAGAAGTTTGAAGCACCATGGTTCACCGCACACCTCCAGAGATATGAGACAATCGATACATTCCAGCCAGACTTTAGTCTTGGGCCTAGGAATGAGATTTCCCTTTGCAGCATGCTGATTCATGGGTATGTTCTATACTAGTATCCAGTCATTTCAGCATAAATGACCATGGAGACATACTGGATGATCTAAATATAATGGTGAGGGTGTCTTTGTTTGCAACATGTTGAACTACATCGTTGCCAATTTATTTCCATACTCATTCTGATAAATGTTCGGTTGGTTCTCCAGGAGCTAGGCAACTAAGTCAAGTTAATTTCCCCCTCTGCCTGATGACAAGCAGGGACACAAATTTGGGTCTCTCACCTCCTATGAGAGTGTCCTAACCATTGGACTATGGGGCATTGTGGGGGAGGGCTTTCTCAGCCTCTCTTGTTGAAGCTGTTCCACTGTGTATAAATAATTTAATGTTCTCTGGGTCAGAGAGACTGTTGTAGAATGCCTCTTTAACCTAGTGGTTAGAGCAGTCAGCTAGGAGGTAGAACACTGAACTCCTGTTTCCCCTCAAGCAGATGGTGTAATTGGACCATGGTCTTTTCATGTCCTGTGTGAGTGCTGGTAACTACTGGGCTAAAGATTGTAAGGAAGGTGGCACCACCTTTTCTTCCTCCCCTTGCCATTTTGTGTTGGTTAAGATGTGCTCAGAGCACATCTACTGGATCGGACTCCAAAAGCAAGATAGATGGGGAATGCCTAGCTTTGTGAAACCCACTGGGGCTTAGGCGTAAGTTGGGGCCAAAGTACGACATTAGATGCCTGGGGGACTTTAAAGGTGGAGACTTAGGCACCAGCTGAGAAGAGGGTTTGTGAATGCCAGTGACTCCTAAATGTTGGACTTAAAAACCTAAAGTGCCATCACTGAATCCTACCCCTAGTTTTCTCTGCTGCTTCTGTTTTTCAGTCATTAATAGAGCCTCTGTTAGGCTTGGTAAGGTGGAGAGTGAGCAAAAGTGTCCATTTTCAGTCTGTCACAAGAGTTCACTCTTATTATACATCTCATGTAACAGATGTTGTAATACGATGGTTCAACTTATGGCTGACATTGTAAATAAGGAGGCTGAGCAAGACATGAAATACTTTTTGACACAAATGGCTCTGAGATGTCCATCCAAGCTCGAGTGCTGCTTTGGTTGTGCTTAAAGCTGACCTCTGAGCTTCGGTTTAGAAAAAAAATGCTTATACCTATGTTTTAGTGCATGAAAGCAATTAATTCTGACGGAAGTTGCATGGCTAACTGACATCACTGCTTTGAAATGGAGGTGATAGGGCCAGTTTCAGGCACATATTAAAACCCTTTAAAGAGCACTTCTTCCCTTACTGTCCCACTCTTTTCTTAATAGTAGGGCTGCAGCAATTTAGTCACCAGAGTGAGACCACAAGATTTTAGTATCCCCCAGCAAAATAGTCTGTAGTCAAGTTCTGCTGCTATTCTTAGCAGTTCCACGCCCTGTACCCAAAAAGAGGAAAGATGAGCCTATTGATGATGAGTCATATTGGTGACAAACAGACTGGGTAGTATCAAGTAGATGTTTGGCTTCTACATCAACTACCCTTATGAGTAAACAGCTCTACTAAAATAACGTACAGGGAGCAGAGAACCAGACCAGTGTAAGGGAACACTACGCCAGATCATGGCTCTTACTGTGACTACTTTTGTGAAATTCCATCAGTGCAAAACTGGCTTAGTTTAATCCAGTGATGCCCAACCTTATTACACAGGAGTGCCACGTAAACCTAAGCACAACCTTTTGTGGGTCAAACACATTCTCCATATTTTACTAAGATTTAAAGTTACCTGTAATGATCTATATTTTAGGTTCAGCTTGTTTTGGTTGTATTTAGATAGGTTGTTTCTAAGTACAGTACTGTCTATTGACACATTTGTGTAAACTAAAATGATGTAAACATGATGCCAAAATGCTAATGAATCGGCCATTAGTATATTGTGTTGAAGCAGGTCTCGGGCCTTATGAAATGCTCTAGTGGGCTCCAGGTTGGACTCCCCTGGTTTAATTGATTATCTGAGGATTAACTCAGAATAGGGGAATCCCTGGGTGGACTAGGGCAGACATAGCAGGCTTTATGCTGCTCCATCCTGGACTATTCCCATGTAACCATGTTGTGGGGCTCCTGTGGGACAGCCATCTTTGTTGTCCCTGGGTCCTACACCAAGCCTGTTTTGGACAGATCTGAGTGTTGAGCCCAGTCTCTTTAACACCGCTGTGTTTTGCATGAATGTTGCAGCAGGTATAGCCCTGTTTTGGGGAGTTTTGACTCAGACCACTGTGGAATCTTACACACTATGGTCCAAGCTGTGGCATATAACCACTGGCCCTCTTTGGGAGCTGTATTGCTCCAGCAAGCAATTATGCCTCAGGAAGTCACCCCCTCACCAGGCAGCCTAGAGAGCAGATGGTGCAGCCTGCATGAGTAGAAGCCCATTTTATGAAAAAAAGCTTTGGTGTGGCCTGTTCTTCCTTGTTGGTCTCATTTGCTGGTTTCTTGAGTGTGTGGAACTGGTGCTATATATTCTCTCAAAGGCTTAGTCCTCCCATGCAGCAGAGCGAGAGAACTCACAGTGAAAACTCATCCATCTTAAAGCAATGCATATGAAACTAGATGGGTTTTACTCCCTGCTTAAAAATATTGTTGCCACTTTTTGACCTGAGCAACGGACAGGACTTTCTGTCCCAGAGGAAGACCTCAATCTTTAGGGAAGGGTTGGAAGGACTCACACTGACCAGAGCCCTTGTTAGGGATGGGAGAGTGTGATCCTTGGTAAGTGTGCATATAGATTTTTTTGTTTTTAATATGTTTTCTCTGTAATGCTTTCACTCGAGAATAAATGTGCTTGCTTAGAAAGAGTGGCATGGTAACTTAAAACCATGGGCAATTACAACTGTTCATAACTTTTGAAGAGAAAGCAAAGCAGAGTTTGGCCTTTTGGTTGGCCTTACTGATAGGAGAATTCACGGTGCAGGCAGGGAACTGTGAAGTCGGGAAATATCATAGCCAGGAGGAAGAGACATGCAGGTCTCCACCCAAGAGGGTGGACATATGGGGAGCCAGAATCATAAAAGCTGATGTCCCTGTTGGACCATAAAGTGGGAATATAGGTGGAGTTGCCCTGAATTGTGACACCAAGAACAAAAGGAGCAGTTTCTTAGCTTATAGTCCCAAGTCTTTTTAGCTAACAGACCCAAAAGCACGTGCTTTAGCTTTTTCCAGGGTCAGATTGTGTATACAGGTGCTTGGCTCTCTTTCTGCTTCTTAGCCTGCCCTAGTTTCCAGCTTTGTCTTTCTCACCCCTCTTCCCCTGGCCTCCAGCCTGCTCACAATGCCCAGCTGAATGAACACACAAGCACACACAAGCAACTTCTCCCCCATCCCCTACCTGGTCTCAATACCCAGTCAAAGGCTATATCTACACTACAGATCTTATAGCAGCACAGCTCTACTGCAATACCTATAAAGTCTCCCGTGTAGCTGCTCTTTGCCAGTAGGAGAGATCTCTCCTGCTGGTGTGTGCTGTTCACAGCAGTGGTTTCGTTGGTGAAATTTATGTTGGAAATTTAGTGGGTTTTTTCACACCCCTTACCAAAAAAAGTGCTAGAGTAGACAAAGCCAAACACTTGGCCCACATGGTGCTAGTTTATGGGCAGAGGTTATTAGGCCTGGTTTTAGGTGTGGCTCCGTAAATGTTCCTTTCAACTACCTTGAGTGAAAGGTTAACATCCATCTCAACAAAGTTTTAACTCAACCCATAAGAAGGTTTCACCCAGCTCATAACAATACTTTTCAAATGACTGTAAGTTTTTTTCCACTAATCACAGACAGCCCATTTTTGGGAAGATTTAAATGTTTAATTAGGAATTTAAAGAAGGTTCTAAGTACAGCTGCTCTAAAGGTCACAGAGAACTTTTTTGATTAATGCTTCCTTCTTTGTGTGTGTTCTCCCTCCTTCCTATTAATTTTTCTATTTTTGTCCCTATTATTGGCAGCTATTCTGCCCCTTACTCTTCAGCGGGATGGCAGGTGAACATTATCCACAGAGGCAGATGCTGCTGATGGATCAGTGAGGAAAGGTTACTGTGAGAATAAAAACAAGGCCAGTCTCTGCCTCTGAGAGTGTGAACATTAGCTTGTAAAACCCATGGTGGGCATGCTCTTGGCTCTGAGCTTGACAATGCAAATCCATTCCAAAACTTCTCTCTCTAATGGCAGAGGAATTAATTGCTGAGTGATGGGTTGGCAGAAAGTGCTACTTACTGCTTTGCAAATGAATTTAAACTTTGATATCAGGTCTTTACTGAGCCTGAGCTATTGGATTTCTTCTAGGTTATTAGGAATGATATTTTCACTTTAATTAGTTCAAAGTGCAGAAACGGTAGAGGAAAAAATGATTTAAGTACATAACAAGTCATCCCATGTTCAGCTGAGTCGGACAGCAAGCATCCAAGAATCTCCAGCATTAGAAGTATTCTTGTTTTGCGGAGTGTCAATTTGTGCAGCTGTTAGGGCAGGGGTGGGCAAACTTTTTGGCCTGAGGACCACATCGGGTTTCGGAAATTGTATGGAGGGCCGGTTAGGGGAGACTGTGCCTCCCCAAATAGCCAGGTGTGGCCCGGCCCCCATCCCCTATCCGACCCCCCCTTGCTTCTTGCCCCCTGGCACACCCCCGGAACCGCTGCCCCATCCAACTCCCCCGTCCCCTAACATCTCCCCAGAACCCCTGCCCCTGACTGCTCTCCTCTCCCACATCTAACACCCTCTTCTTCCCCATTCAATCCCTGTTCCCCACCCTCTGTCTGCCCCGACCCCTACCCACACCCCCACCTCCTGACCACCACCCCAAACTTCCCTGCCCCCTTACTGCACTGCCTGGAGCACCGGTGGTTGGTGGCACTACAGCCACACTGCCCGGCTGGAGCCAGCCACGCCACCACGCAGCACGACGCACCAGGTCAGGCCAGGGTCTGCAGCTGCACCGCCCCAGGACCTCACAGCCCCACCACCCAGAGCATTGTGCCGGTGGCGTGGAGAGCTGAGGCTGCAGGAAAGGGGGAACAGTGGGGGGAGGGGCTGTGGGCTAGCCTCCCGGGCCAGGAGTTTGGGAGCCAGGCAGGAGGGTCCCATGAGCCATAGTTTGCCCACTTCTATACTAGGGTGTTGACAGCCTCTTGAGCAGCTAATGATGAAGTCAGTTTTACTTCTGGTAGAATATTCTGGTGTCCCAAGGATGTCCCTCCTCCAAAAAGAGGAGAGAGAAATTATTTATTCATACCCATTTCTATATAATGAATGTGTCAGAGCATTCATTACCACAGTAAAGTAGGGTCTGAGTCATGAAGTTCAGATCTAGAACTGTATCCAAACTACCAGAGTTCCTGTTTGGCTCCATCATATAGAGAAGGGTCTGTACTATGAAGTCCAGATCTAGATCACAAGTTGAAGATAGTTTAGATCTACTGTTCTGGTTTCGAGGCCTTATCTAACTTTCAATAAATCATCATGATACAAGTGTTCTGTGCTTGTCGTCTCAATCATACCACTAATGAGAAGATAATAGCTTAAATATACATAGTGCCTTTCCTCTCCAAGGATTCCAAAGTACTTTTCAACTTGTGCTAACTAATGGTCTACAGCAGTGTTTCCCAAACTGGGGGGGACATTGATCCATAAGAGTTAAAGATAATTTTCGTCGGATTACCGGTTTCATTTATGAAATGTCATTTATGAAATGGAGTGCCACTCCCCATCTCCTTTTGTCCTCCTGATCCTTTCTAAATAGGTTATAACTGTTGTTTTTATGTTCCTATCACATAAATCTTCCCACCAAGTTTCAGTAATACCAACTGGATCAAATTTGTGCTCATAACTGATCACTTACAGATCCTCTTATTACCGAGGCTCCTAGCATTGGTGCACATGCAACTGAAGAATTTCTTCTCTTCACGTCCTTTAGTGTTGCAATAAAGTTAGTTAACTTTTTGTTTTTTTGCTAAATGAACGTTAATTTCACCCTCCCCTTTTATTATTAGTTTTAATGGCCTCTACTCAGCCTGTCCCCTGGCTTCTCTTTTGCTGAGGTGAAGGCCACCCAAACTATAGAAAGTGGACCAGTGTTTCACAAAACCAAAACTCTGCACCACTTACTTAGCCAGTGGCTCACTTCCAGAATCTTCTGCCCTTTTTCCTTTGCTCATGCGACAAGTAGGATCTCTGAGAAGATCATTTGGACATTTTTCTTCTTCAGAACACTTCTGAGTTCCCTGAAGTAATCTGTTATATGTGAGTATCCCGTGGCATTGACAGTGCCAAGATGTATCCCATGACAATGTCATCAGTGCCAATATGCACCACTGCCAGTGGATCTTTGCCCACTGACTTCAGAAGCTTGTCCAGTTTTAGAGTGATGTCTCATGCCTTGGCACCAGGAAGACAGCACATCGTCCTGTTGTCTGCCTGTCCCTTGCAGAAGTTTTTTTTTAAATTCTTCTCAGCAGTGAATCCCCAGCAAAGACTGTGTTCCTTGGAGAGTTGTAGATCTTTATGGACACACTTGATTTTCTTGCAGGTTGGGCCAAACGGTCATCCACAGGTGTGTCCCATACACTTCTCCATTTAATTTGGCCAGCTAGATCTTCAGGTGTCTTCCTCATATTCCATTGTGAAGACCTGGTAAGGATTGGAGATTCATCCTGTGAGAAATTCATCCTTCTGTCTGGTAGTCACAGCCCGTCCATTCTCATCTGTCTCCAGCTGTGCAGAATGCAGCCTCATCTTCAGGGGCAGCTCTAGACATTTTGCCGCCCCCAAGCACAGAGGGTCCGCTGGTCCCTCGGCTTCGGTGGAGCTCCCGCAGGCATGCCTGCAGAAGGTCCGCCGAAGCCGCCGGACCAACGGACCCTCTGCAGGCACTCCACTGAAGGCACCCTGCCTGCCACCCTAGCGGCGACAGGCAGAATGCCCCTCACGGCTTGCCGCCCCAGGCACGCGCTTGGAGCGCTGGTGCCTGGAGCCGCCTCTACTCATCTTCTTGCCTCTGGTGGCTAGAAATTGCCAAACCTCCTTTCTGATTTCCTCTGATTCCTTCAAGGCCAGTGCCTTTCTCTCTGGAATCTGGTGTAGTAGTGCTTCTTAAATCTAGTTGTCTAAGAATTCCTCAGCTTCTATGCAATGCTGGAGAGTCTGTACTTGTCCTTCCAATTCAAGAACCTTTTCCTTCAGCTCAGCCACCAGCATGCACTTAAGACACAGGAAGTCTCTCCTAGCTTCAGGCAGGAAAGAAAACATGGCATGTTTGTTGTAGGTCACAGCCACTGATCTGCCGCTGGCTATCACACTATTGAGGATATCACTGAACCTAGGAGGAGAGCATCTCACATGCTATCCAAAACTTCCAGTTTGCCGCATGAGTTCACCAGGCAAATGACTTCTATAGTAAGCTCAGCTCCATTCCCTTGCTAATGCAGAGCAGTTAAGCACACAGACTTCAAACAGCAGGTATGATCAAAGAGTGTTGGTCCTACAGCCCTTACCAAGACACAAAAAGACTGAAAGGGCTGTATCACATGTACTGGTATATCTGACAAATGCACAAGATCCTATTTCTATTCCTCATTAGCATGATAAGGAATACAATGGCCGAGAAGAATAATGTAGGGGTATATCCTGCAGTTTGCAGAGGTAAGCCCTGTGGTCTGAAGTCCTAGAGAGTAGGGAGCTTGTTTTTGGCACCTGTGGGTGAACAGGGAGAAAAACAGCCCAGAGCTGCATCAGAACTGCATGCAAAGAGATGTTCCAAGGGAAAGAGCTCACTGATCCCATCTGTTGCTGAGCAAGGGGAAATGACTGAATGGGCCAGTCCTCATTTGCATTTCAGTTATGTGGCAGTTTTGGGCATTTCGGTAAAACTTCAGTTCAATTTTAAGCTTGGGCATAATAAAACATTACGATCCCGGTTGGAAAATCAAAGTACAAGAGAACTGCACCAAATATGCCTGGGGTGAGGGTGACTCTACCCGAAAGCACATTCTGGCACGGTTGGGTACTGCTGTCTGGACATAGTTAAAGAGGGGACTTCATGTAGTGCCCCTCTACCCAGAAATCAATAAAAGCTGTTATCATTGCAGCTGGGATATTTGGTAGAGCGCCAGAGCAGACTAGGCAGCACTTCCCTGAGGAGCTGGAGCTGGTCGTGTCCAAACTCTGGAATTTCCAACCCTGGACAATAAATGTGGGTGTGGTTGCATGGCAGGCAGGGGAGTAAGGTTGTAGCTAATGCAGGAACACATGGCTTTGTTGGCTGCTTATAACCATTCTGGAGACGCTCTGGGAGTGAGAGGAGCCTCACTTAATTGCTATATACAGACATTGCTGATTAATTCTTACTGATTTTTCCCAAGTTTATTCTGGGCCCCTTCCTCTCATCCCCAAAAATTCTTTGTCTGTACAACAGACTCAGTACTTGAGCAGGAGAACTGTTACCTATCAAGGTCTCCAGGGGAGAGTTTATTTTCCCCAGGTTTCTGGGTGGGGACTTGAGCTGCTGCTGTTTAAGTCTGTAGAAGGAACACCTGAATAATTGAACCCAGTTTTTTACTGTTGACAACATCTGGCAGAAGGGTTACACCATGTAATAATTTCCTTCTTCAGAGACAATTTAGTCATCAGTGTGTCAGTCCTGCAAAGGGGTCCATTTGTGCAGTCCGTCCCACCCATATTGTTGTCCCACTGAAGTAAACTATCTGATCCCTTTGCAAGGTCTAGGCCACGGAATGGTCACTTATGCTAAAATGTTTTGGGTATTCAAGATGTCGAGCACAACTAAATATCAACCTGACAGCGAAGAGAGGAAAAAATTGTGCAGCGAAGAGCTGTACTTTTGAGATTATGCAATCACATTTTCAACTCTCTTTCTTAAACTTTTCTGTTATGTGGCCGAGGGAGCTATCTGCTTCCTGCTTGGTACTTGGGAATTACATTCTGTTTTCAGAAGATGGAAAGAGAGACGTAGAGAAGAAATCCTCATGCTCATGACAAGTGTATCATACAGCTTATATACAATTCTTTCTCAGTAATAATTTTTCATAGGGAATATGTAGGGAGTTAACTACTTATTGAAGTAGTTATCTAAAGTACGGTCCTGTCCTGGATTAGATCAAGTGCTCTGTTTTCCTTGGAAGTAGACTGTGCATACCAAATACTCCATCAAATATTTCATGTGAGCTACACTGAAGAATCCAATAGTATCATTCATAAATGCAGGGAGCAGAAAGATGTGGTATTTAGAGGCTTTTGGCTCTTAATACTAAATTAAATAAAAACTTTATTTCTCAAGCCCAATAGTGAAATGAAAAACTCATGCACTGGAAGCCAAATCTCAGCTGGAGTCAATGCAATTAAACTAGAAGAAAATCTGGCCTATTAGTCTTGGCTTATTTTCCATTTCTGTTTTACAAACGGAATGCAGAACAATTCAACAGTTATAGAAAGAAACGTGAAAACAGAAAACATTCTGGCAGACAGGATGCCTTTGATAAAAGCTGTTTTTGTTGCACACAGGGTACTTGGTTTACAAGTAATATACAAGAGAGGGAGGGCACTTGGGGCAAATGAGTAGATGTGTTGCATATCTCCTGATGCACTAATGGATCTCATCAAAGCACCTAGCTAAACAATGCTGTGCATGCACAGCACCTTTCAATGTTTCTCAGTGCCATACAAATATTAATTAATTCTCCAAGCACACACACATTATTAAACACATTTTCCTAAGGGATAGATGTGGGCATTGAGAGGGTGTGATTAGCCTAAGGTTATACCATGAATCAGTGACAAAGGCAGGTATAAAATCCAGGAATCTTGACTCCTCATCCCTTGCTCTAGGATCTGAACCACACACATTCATATGTTACCATAGCAGGTGAATCCATTTAGCAACAACATAACATACCTCCCTCATTCTCTGCATCAGTGCATCTGTCCTAGAACTTGTCTGTTTTGCTCTATAGTTAATTCTGATGTGGAAAAATCAAGAGAGTCTTCGGTTGTACTCTCTTGTATACTGAGTTGTTATATCCCCAACTAAACATTGCTTAGTTGCAATTTGCCACTTTTGGTATTTGTGAAATTGAAGCAATTTTTATCTGGTGCTGTTGTGGAAGCGTAAGGCCTCTACAATGATGGTCTTATGTCTTTAGTGGATCCACAAGGTCTGCAGGGATCTTGGTAGACCTGTGGGACTAGAAGCTGGACCCCTGGCTGTTTTTGTGGGGAAAGAAGGAGCCTCATTTACCCAGTGCAAGCATTTGAAGGGAGTTTCTCCAAAGGAATTGGAGTTTTCTCTTCTCCTCCACTCCCTCCCCAGAGGAAGGCACAATCTGGCCCATTTTTTATTTGGCATAAGCAATCCATTCAAGCCAAGACACAGTGTTCTTATCAACAATGTTCAAAGCATGAAGACCTCCGGGATGTTGTCATTTTGCCCTCTTCAATATTGTGTGTTGTGGTTTGTGGCTGCCCACACTGAATAAGTGGACTGTCTTTGGCCATTAAGCCCAGTCTTACAGTCCAAATCTCTCATTATTACATAATGAAATCAATGCTCCTGGTTGAAGCTCATCTGTAGGGACTGAACCCCTGAGTCCAAAGGCATGAGCCCCTATTGCTCAAGCTAATGCTCCCTTGGCTTGCAGATAGTAACAGACTCAGACTGCTCTATATGTGGTCTAAGCACTTGGAGGAGACAAAGAATCACAATGTGTTAACATTAATGATAATGAGGCCACAGCTATACAAAACCAAACCAAATTACAGAAGGAAAGAAACTAAATCGCATATAGATCCTGCCCCATTAGTCTTTATTCAGTGGGCTGCGTATCCACACTCTCATCCCATGGTTGTCAATAGGGCTGTTTGTGAGAGTAACTTCTCACCAGTGTGAGTAAGGTGCTCACAGCCTGGCTCTATGTGAATAAGGATGACATGATCAGAGCCTTACTAAGTGAAACTTCTCTCATTAAATTCAACATAGATTTCAGAAGTAGAAACAAAATACATGCAAAAGGCAAAGAAAGGGCAGGACATAAAACATGCTGTAGATGACCAGTGAGCTCTGACATCTTTTTTAATGGGAGGCTCAGAGGATTGTGATCTGGTCATTGCAGGAGGAAAATCTCCTGTTGATGTTTTAATGCATCTCCAATGCCATTCATTAGCCTATTTTTTACTACACTATTTCACAGCCTTTGTACAGTCTAGTGAGAATAATTAGGTATCAGACAGGGACCTATTATCATTATCTCACTGTGTTTTCCCAAACAATGGGCCCAAGGTTAGAGCTGCTGAAGGACTTCAATTCCCATTGAGTTTACTAGCAGATGGGGGTACTCAGTGCCTCAACCCTCATGCCATATGTTCATAGAATGATTTGCTTGAGGGGATCATGTTAGTTTCCATTTTTTCTATTATGAAACAAGAAGTCTGAGAGGATCCCACAAATTATAGGATAAAGTATCAGCAATATATCAAAACGTCACACATAGCATCATGATACACAGATTATTTTAGGATATTTATTCTAAAAAATCTAGTTTCTTCCCGTTTATTTTCAAAGTTTATATGGTTTATATTACATTACTTCAGTCACAGTGGCAAAATGGCCAGGAACAAAAAAGTAAACAGCTATAACACACACACAGTAGCAAGCTGGGTCACTGAACAAGGTAAGGCCCACTTTAGTCCTAGTGTTAAAGGTAGCCATACATAATATACACTGGCGACATAAAATCTTGCATTTACTCTGCCTTTGCACAGTGTGTAAAACATTACCAAATTGGAATTCTCTATTCTCATGAGTGGGACCTATTATAACCCTGCTTTAAAATCACTCTGCACAAGGCGATACGTGGTGCAAAACAGTGGGGATTCAAGGTCTAGTCTTAGAATCAAATCCAGGAAGTTGGCATTTCTGCTGTCACATTCTAGTTAACAGGCTGTCATAAAGCATAAGTCCCAGTTCTGAACCTTAGCGTCCAAAATGGGTGCCTGCATGAAACCTCCAAGCTTAATTACCAGCTTAGATCTGATAGCGCTGCCACCAGCCAGGAATTCCAGTGCCTGGCTCACTCTGGTCTCCCCAAAACCTTCCCTGGGGACCCCAAGATTCAGATGCCCTGAGTCACACAACAAAGGAAATAATCCCCTCCCTTGTCTCCTCGTTACTTCCTCCCTGGATGACCCTGGAAGATCACCCTTTCAATTCCTCCCACCAATTCCCTGGTGAGCTGCAGACTCAATCTCTTGAGCCTCAACTAGGAAAAAATCCAACAAGTTTTAAAAAGAAAGCTTTATATAAAAGAAAGAAAAAGACAATAAAAATGGTCTCTGTATCAAGTGACAATATACAGGTTATTGGCTTAAAAGAAATGAATAAACAGCCTTATCAAAAGAATAACAATTTAAAACATTCCAGCAAACTACACACATGTAAATACAAAAAAAAAATATAAGCCTATTGTCTTTTTACCTTTGTACTCACAACTTGGAAACAGAAGATTAAAACCTGGAGATAGAGTGATCCCCTCAGAGACTAGAGAGCAACAGAACAAAGGACCCCACACCCAAAAACTTCCCTCCCTAGAGATTTGAAAACATCTTGTTTCCTGATTGGTCCTCTGGTCAGGTGTTGTTTGTTACCCCTTTGCAGGTGAAAGAAACATTAACCCTTAGCTATCTGTTTATGATACAGGCTTGCATGTGTGTAATTGTACAGGACTGGCTGTGATGGGGTGCATCCCCTTTGGGTTGCCATGTGATGTACTGAGGTATACCATTGAGCCTGCCTGTTCCACCAGCCTGAGCTCCCTTACAGTGTCCTGCTGATCCAGGCCCTCAAGCCTCCTCCAGCACACACATGCGCACAGTTAGGGATGCACCCAGCTGCAGAAAGACACAGGCACTGAAATCAGCATGGTGTGGGAAGACTCAGCTTGGGAATAGCCCAGCACTCAAGTGCACACTCCCTCTGGAGTGTAAACTCAAAATTGTATTGTCTTGCACTGCACAGAAATCTATACAGTATAAGCTTATGAAAATCACCCCCTCCCTCAATGTGGTGGAAGATATGCACAGCTTTTTGCCCCACAATTATGAGTTGGACAATTTGGTTTAAAGAAAACAAAACAAAGCTTTTTAATTATAGGGATAGATTTTAAGTGATTATAAGGGATAGCACACAGATCAAAGCAGATTACTGAGCAAATAAAACAAACACACAAACCAAACTTAATATGCTAAAGAAATTGGCTACAAGTAGTAATTTCTTACTCTAAATGTTGTTTTAAGCAGGTCACAGAGATTCTTGAAGACAAACTGCTCTTGCATGCAGCTTAGAACTCCAGATATCCCTTTCAAAGACCAGACACCTTCTAGCCTGGATTCAGTCCTTTCTTCCCCAGTTCAGTCTTAGGTGTTTTCAGCAGTCATCTTGGGCGGGGATTCAGTGAAGAAACGATCCTGATTAACTCCATTCTCTGCCTTAAATAGGATTTACGTATGGCAGGAATCCTTTGTTTTCCAGTTTGATCTTCACCTTCTTTGTGGAAAAATACTAGCAGTCCAAGATGGAGTCCAGTACCAGGTGACACGATCACATGATCCTGCAGTGTCAAAGCAGCAGCAGCTTCTCAGGAATGTGGGAGATTAGCATCTTCAGAGTCCTATTGTTCTCCTGAATGACCCATTGACTAACCAGCCAGACTGATTGTATTTTGTCTGGTGGGTGTTCCCCATGTGCAAACCCACTTGTAATTGTTACATCAGATGCAGAAATGACATATGCATACAAATAGGATAATCACATTCAGTAAATCATGACCTTTCCAGTGATACCTCATATGACCCCTATTGCATAAAATACAACTTAGTTATGCCATATTCCTATCGCAGCAATATATCTATGGAGAACAGGGCCAGTGCAACCATTTAGGCAGACTAGGCGGTTGCCTAGGGCGCCAAGATTTGGGGGCACCAAAAAGCGCCCCCCCAATTTTTTTTTAAATGGTTGAGCAGCCCTGCTGCTAGGACACAGAGGGAGTCTGAGCTGCCGGCAGGAGTCCTGATGAAGAATATGGGGCACAGTGTCACACTGGCCATATAACTTTAATTCAGCGTTGTCAGATACAAAGTCATTCAGAAATATTGCAAATAAAACAACACTCTGCATTAAACTCCAACCACACAAAGCAAGAAAATATCAGCTGTATGTGTTGAGCTATGTTATCTTTACCTACCTTTGTACTGAAAACCTCACCACTTGTGGGGCAGAAAGAGTAATTCAGCTCTACAAATGCTGGTAGAATCAAGCCATAAATATTACGTGTACTACAATAATGAAATGTGATGGCAAAATCTTAGACACCAGCAGTGTTTAGAAAGGGAATATGGGCTAAATCAAAATGTTTAAAGAAAGAAATATAAGCCATAGCTATGGATTTATGGTAATTAGAGATGGAAAAATATCTATTAAGTCCTTATCTACTTTCCTCTGCCACTGAAGGATTGCTCTTGCCTCTGGATTATTGAGTACTCTCTCCAGTTTTAAATGACTCTAGCATAAAGCTTTCATCACGCTCCTTGGCATCTAACAGATGCCGCTGTTTGGAAATGTTTCCTAATAGCCAGCCTGTAAACACATACTCTCCTCCGCACATTCATTCAGCCATACTGTAAAGTTTTAATTCTGTTACGCTTCCCCCATAAATTAAGCCCATCAAAGTTAACAACGTTCATTGTTCTCCTCTGAATTCCCTCTAATTGGAACAATTTCAGGTTTATTTTATGACTGATATAACTTGAGACCATAAAAAGAAGACAGTATTATGGCATAAATAGTAAATGAGCCCAGTATTGCACCACAGTATTCCTGTAACAGCTGGTTTAATAGTCATAAAATATGGTTGTTCTAGAAGCAGTGATCTTCAACCCAGTATATGACTGTAGCCAGGGGGAGAGCAAACAGCTAAACCCTGATGCTGGTATTCAGCTGCTGGTGTGACTTGTTTAACACTACTCAATGATTTGTGCTAATGAAAGCAGTGTGTGTTTACCTATCCCAAAGGGTTTAACTATTAGGATCATGTCTCAGCTAGACATTCCAAACCAGGGTTAATGGCTTATCTTGTTAGCTGCATCAAATGTTTGACACATAATTTAGAAGACAAAGAATACTTACAGATCAGGGTGAATAGGGCAGAGCACTGGGTGTTTGTTTTCTTTTCCTTTCTTTATACAGCAATTTGTATAGTGGGAGGTGCTGAGAGCCATTGAACCAAACTGTGTATCTACATATGGTGGAAACTACTTCAAGCCAGGGTGTGTGGCAGCGTGCCATCATCCCTAGTTCCAGCACCTATGCAGTTACATAGATTAATCTATCAGTTCTGATGCAATTAGGTTTACTTTTTAGACGAGTTTACACAAAATGGTTATTTTATGGAGCAAATACATTTTCTGGGATATATTTTGAAGTCTGTTACAAAATATAGTTCGACTAAGTAGGTTAACTTTTTTGCACGGTTTTTAGTGTGAGATTGGTTATCTTTGGAGATAATGAACTAAATGTATCTCTGAGGCTACTCCCCTGATGTCAGTGTAGGTAAAACCAGGAATGAATCTCTACTGGAATGATGGAAATGTAATTGGCTTTGTAGTACAGCAGAGCATTCTGCATGGGGACTGCAAATATGTTTTGCTACTGTTTACAGATAATTGCCTGGGATGACCTTATAATAATGATCACCATAAACCTGAAGCCTCGTTTTAGAGGTAAATAAAGATGGCAAAGGTCACACTTTACATTAAGGTTAATTAGTTTAGTTTATAACGGGTTAATAAATGATTGATGTTTTAGTGGTTAATAAAATGGTTATGGAGTCTTACAGGTCATAACTTATCCCCATCTATAACACTCTCTCTAGCACTGTGCTTATAGCTATCTATAGCATATATTATTCCCATCTGTAACATGCTCATAGCATCTATTAATTATTAATCTTATAAACTATTTATGAAGGTACCTTAATATAAAAATGTGAACAAAGTCCCTAGAAGTATTTATAACTTATTACCTTTCCCTTAGAGTTCTGCATATGGTTATAAAAACATACCACCTTTCTCTGCTCTGCTCCTGTGACACTCATCTCAGCAGTAGGGAAAGTCCTCACCCCTACCTAGGATAGGATGGTTGGGGGTGGGGTGCATAAATAAAGGAACAAAAGATAAGAAAATAAATAAAATAAGGGAAAACAGGGAACAGAATCATAAGAAGGCAGAAAACTGAAGAAGTAACGCAGAGATGGTTGCAACTGTGCCAGGTGCTTCATTGAAGCAAATCATATATAAGGTCCAAAACAACCTGACAAAGTAAGCAAAAGCAGACGTCGTGGATGCAAGTGCTTTGGAGGGTAGGATTAAAATTCAAAATGATCTGGACAAACTGGAGAAATGGTCAGAAGTAAACAGGCTGCAGTTCAATAAGAACAATGCAGAGTACTCCATTTAAGAAGTAACAATCAATTGCACACATACAAAAGGGAACTGACTGCCTAGGAAGGAGTACTGTGGAAAGGGATCTGGAGGTCATAGAGAATCACAAGCTAAATGAGTCAACTGTGTAACACTGTTACAAAAAAAGCAAAGATCATTCTGAGATGCATTAGCAGGAATAATGTAAGCAAGACAGAAGAAGTAATTCTTCGCTCTACTCTGCGCTGGTTAGAAGTTAGCTGGAGTATTGTGTCCAGTTCTGGGCACTACATTTCAGGAAAGATGTGGACAAATTGGAGAAAGTCCAGAGAAGAGCAAAAAAATGATGAAAGGTCTAAAAAACATGACCTATGAGGGAAGATTGGAAAAAAAATGGGGTTGTTTAGTCTGGAGAAGAAAAGACTGAAAGGGAACAAAATGGTTTTCAAGTAAATAAAAGGTTGTTACAAGGAAGAGGGCGAAAAAATTGTTCTCCTTAAACTCTGAGGATAGAACAAGAAGCAATGGGTTTAAATTGCAGCGACTGCAGTTTAGTTTGGGCATTAGGAAAAACTTCCTAACTGTCAGGGTGGAATAAATTGCATAGAAAGGTTTTCGAACCTCCATTATTGGAGATTATTAAGAGCAGTTTAGACAAACACCTGTTGGGTAAGGTCTAGATAATATTTAGTCCTGCCTTGAGTGCAGGAGGCTGGACTAGATGACCTCTTGAGGTTTCTTCCAATCCTAAAATTCTCTGATTAAGTGGTGTTATGGTCCCTCCTTGTCCAGTCGCCCGAGTACACCCCTTCTAAATGGCAAGCCCATGGCTTCACTTTTCTTGGTATGGAATCCCACAACCTAACTGCACTCTGGCTGGGTCTCTGCATTATAACTGCTTGCCTGCCAACTGTGTTACCTCACAGGTCCAAAGGGGCTTGGACCCTACCAAAGTTCTCTTCATGGGCAATCACTAATAGTATGCAATGATGCAGAAGCAGTTTCTCTAAAACAGAGTATGATTTATTTGCCCAAACTGTACACAGGGCTTACAGAGGGGAATTAAAAACATCAAAGAGACCTATATGCCTATTGTATTACCTATGTTTGGCATTCCCCACAAGCCTGTAGGTTGACATGACTTTAGCCTTGATGTTCCCTTTCTTTTTGGGCACAGTTACAGCTAACGTGTCTGCAGACCCTGGCTCCAAAGTCAGTCAGTCAGTCTATGTGTCAGCCTCACTGCATGCTCACTGTGGACCTGTCAGCATCCAGCTGAGCTGACTGCTTCTCCCCTCCCTTTCTGTCAAGGGTACCTGTTAATTCCATATGGTCTTCTGATCTCAGTCTGAGGAAGAGAGAAACATCCTAATCTGGATGGTACAAGCCAAGTAGATTTTTCCCACAATCCTTGGCTCAGTGATTGCTGTCTTTACCCTTTTGAAGCAGCTGTCTGAGAGGCTTATCTGGGTCATTGTTCTACCTTTCCTGGGTTCCTTAACAGCCCCCACCTATAGCCTCTTTTGATTTGACTACATGCATTCAGTCAGGCAGTAATATAAAACTGAGCAGGGAAACCAGCCATACATAATATTCCTAAAACATAATTCAGACATTTTCCCAGTTTGTCACAAGAGGTGTAAAGTTAGCCTTTAAAATCAAACCAGAATCAAAAACCATCATTCAGAATGTCACTCTTTAGTAATGTAGCCTTTCAGTGGCAATTTCTCTGAATTCCTTTAATATAATTCTCTGAATATAGTGCAGTATTTTACCTTTAACAAAAAGATATAATGATAATCTCAAAGAGAAGAAAATATTTTTTAATGTGCTAAAGGAATTTTGTGTTGCTCTTCTCCAGATAGGAATGGTGCTTTCTGTGCATTTCAATATAAAAGTACAATTGGTACCTGAATAAACCCATGTAGCTATTACAAAGCATGTAATAGTCTTGGGTAATTTTGACAAAGATTTTTCAACTGGCTGCATTTGCTTTTTTAAAAGCATCAGATTCTCTAGGTAATAGTTCAATCAGCACCTGTTACCAATGATACTGTACCTCAAATCTTGAGACACCTATCCTCTTACCTTTTGTCATAAAGTTATATCATCAGAAGCACTCATGAAATCAAGAAATACATAACCAAAGCCCGCTTGTTACCACCCTGGTGTCTTCAGTAATTTTTACACCACAATATTTTCCTATCTCTTTGTATGATCAGTGTCAAATGTCAAATAGTACAAATGTGTAACATTACTTGGACTTTACAGTAGCTTCCAGCAGTGTGATCTTCTGTTTCATAATCCATACAAATTCTGCTCTAGAAGAGAGCTGTTAAGGTTTTCTGGATGCTTCTAGTGGTGATTTTATACTTCAAAGTGAGAAAACAAAATATACATGTGGATATAAATTATTCCCAGTACACACAACCCAAATCCAACCTATGGGTTTTTGCTCACTATTTTATCCCTACCTCATTTAATAGAAATACTTTCATGAAAACATAGTAAAATTCCAGGGTAAAGTCTCTTTCTCACTGAAATCTCCTACTGACTTCAATGGGCTACAATTTCTACCCTTACTCTCCATTACATCCATATAAATTCACAACACCATTGGTTTCATCTAATTTTTTAGCATCCATGTATCTGAGATCCAAATAAAGGCCTTAGTTGTAATATACTTCAAAGTTTCTAGGACCTAAGCACCCTCAGCTTACACTGAAGTCAACTCTTGTTGAAGTTTGCTTCTGTGAGGGTTAAGAGTGCTCAATACCTTGCAGGATCACATCCTTAATCTGGAGATTATACCTCTTAACAGCCAAGGGACCTTTCTTTAATTTGTGTGACTTCTGTATGCAGAAGAGCTGTCATTGCTCAAAGTGGTTCTCATTTAGAAGGCTGCCATTATTTGAAGCACCATATAAAATACATAATTCAAAAAGCTGATATTACAGACATTTCAGTCTATTCTTACATCTTTTTATGGCCATCTCCTGTAGAAAGCAATAACATTAGCTAGAAAGATAGCACAATGCACAGTGTCTCCTTTATTTATCATACATTCAGGGAAGTGTGCAGAAACTGGTGTAACGGAGTATAAAAATGAAATATGAGCCAGCTGCATGTCCCTTTCTGAATGCTTCTGCTCTTATGAATCCCATATTGGGACCAACACACATTTTGAAACTCGTGTAATATATTTTCAAGGTTCTTGTATAGATAGTCAAACATTCTAACACTCGGCAGTTTTGAATTTTACAGTACAATTGGATGATATAGTGCAGACCTGCGATATTTTTACAAACAGCAAAAATTTTTTATGTATCATCCATTCTTTGCTAGTATTTTATGGTCATATATATTTGAGGGAATCTCAGTGCATTTGTAATACTTGAAGATTTAGGGAAGCGAACCTTTCTCATCATTTACTGATGATGTGCATAGCCTTGATTCCTTCACTTTCTATTAAGAAAGCATAGTGACAGCTAGTATGGTCCAGAAGAGACTGACATAAATTATGTTTTTCTAATCACTGGTTTGATACTTGCAGAGAAAAGTGTGTCATTTACACAGTACATTATTCTTCTTCGAGGGCTTGCTCATATCCTTTCCAGTTAGGTGTGCGCGCGCCGCGTGCACGTTCGTCGGAAGATTTTTACCCTA
>NC_133771.1:47813195-47959987 GCF_003597395.2 Chelonoidis abingdonii
ACTCGGTGGGTTGCAGGGCGCCCCTGGAGTGGTGCCGCTATGGTGCCGGATATATACCCCTGCCGACCCAACCACCTTCAGTTCCTTCTGCCGGCTACTCCGACAGGAGGAAGGAGGGCGGGTGTGGAATGGATATGAAGCACACATCTCGAAATACAACAGTTACAAAGGTGAGTAACCGTCTTTTCTTTCTTCGAGTGCTTGCTCATATCCATTCCAGTTAGGTGATTCCAAGCCTTATGTAGCGGTGGGGTCGGAGTGAAATATGGCAGAATGTAAACTGCTGAGCCAAAGGCTGCAGTATCTCTGACTGTTGAATCAGAGCATAATGCGAAGCAAGGGTATGGACCGAGGACCATGGAGCTGCGCGATAGATCTCGTGGGTAGGTAAATGAATCAGCAAGGCGGCAGATGAAGCCTGAGCACTGGTATAATGCATGGTGATGTGGCTTGGGGAAATGTAAGCCAAGCATAACAAGTGCGGGTGCATGTCATCACCCAAGATGAGATCCTCTGAGAGGAAACAGGTAGGCCTTTCCTTCAGTCAGCTACTGCGACCGAGAGTTGGGGCGTGTTACAAAATGGTTTTGTCCGCTCAACATAAATGTGAGCGCTCTACAGACGTCCAGGGAGTGCAATTGTTGTCCCATCGCGGTGAGTGGGGTTAACATGAAAGCCGAAACCACCTTAGGGAGGAAAGCCGGGTGTGTCGTAACTGCACCTCGTCTTTGTGAACATAATGTATGGTGGAACCACCATAAGAGCCCTGAGCTCGAAGACTCGTCTGGCCGATGTAACGGCTATGAGGAAAGCTGTCTTCCAAGACAGGTATAGCAGCGAGCAGTCACTAAGGGTCGAATGGAGGAGACATAAGTCTGGTTAGACCCAGGTTGAGGTCCCAGGTTGGGGCTGGGCGGCGTACCTAAGGGTGTATGCGCTGCAAGCCCTTGAGGACCTCGAAACCATAAATGTGAGAACCAGAACGACCACCTTAGCCTGGATGGAAGGTAGAGATGGCTGCCAAGTGTACCCTTGGCGATGACACCGCTAGGCCATGCTGTTGCAATCCAGAGGTAGTCCAAAATAGAGGGGATCGAGACCTTAGCAGGAGTAAGATTTAGCGTATCGCACCTGTAGGAAGAACGCTTCCATCTGGCCAGGTACGTTGACCAGGTGGAAGGCTTCCTGCTATCGTGATAGTCACGTAGCGGCCACACCATGAGGTGAAGAGACTGCAGGTCCGGGCGGCGAAGTCTGCCGCAGTCCTGAGGTATGAGGTCTGGGTGGAGTGGCAGGGTAATTGGGTAGGCTATTGACAGGCCGACAACGTGGCGTATCAGCGCTGCCTGGACACTCTGGAGTGATCATGATGATGTGCGCCCTGCCCCTGCGAAGGTGAGCAGGACCCAATGAGCCGGGGGAACGGTGGGAAGGCATAAGGTGTTGGCCCTTCCACAGCATGAGGACAGCGTCCGAGATCGGTCCCGGAGAGAGACCTTGGGAGGGGCAGAACCTCAGATATTTCGTGTTCTCGCGGTAAGCGAACAGGCCCATATGTGGGAAAAATCCCCACTTCTGGCAACAGAATGCATCACATTAGGCAGGGCAAGCACTCATGAGACAGGAAAGATCTGCTGAGTCAAACGCCAAGGAGAAACGATGCTACCAGATTCATCGAGTGGCTATGCAAAAGTCCAGAGATGGATGGCTCCTGACAAAAGGAGGAGGACATGTCCCTCAGGTTGTTTATGTAGTACATGGCCATGTTGCTGGCAATCTCTCTCTTTTTGTTGGTAGGGTAAAAATCTTCCGACGAACGTGCACGCGGCGCGCGCACACCTAACTGGAATGGATATGAGCAACACATCTCGAAGAACAACAGTTACAAATGTGAGTAACCGTCTTTTACTAGTGAATCTTAACTGTTGATGTTCACACACAGGCAAATTGCCATTAATGCTTCTTGATAATTGACACTGTTATTATAAGTACCACTTTTGACACCAACTAGTCAAAACTTTGCCCTAGGACTCCTGATTTTAATGTGTATTCATGTACACATCACATTGACATCCTCATGACAGATCCCTTAAGATTACTGTGATTATTATAGACTGCTTTTGCTGCTGCTCATTTGCTGATATTGACCTGTCTATCTGTTTCAGAGGAAAAGGCTCTTCTTCATAATGGTAGCAGGTAGCGAATGTTGATTTAAACATAGAATCATAGGACTGGAAGGGATCTTGACTAAGTATTATCTAGACCATTCGTGACAGGTGTTTGTCTAACCTGCTCTTAAAAATCTCCACTGATGGAGATTCCACAACCTCCCTAGGCAACATGGGCTGTCTCAGGGCTGACTCATTAGTTAGTATACTAAGAAAGGTTGTCATACAACTTCACCACCTCATTACAAGCAGCTCAAGATATTACGTACAGGATTTGGCATCAGTGTGTGGCTATTTTTTTTGCCAAGGGCCACTGAAACAATTTTGAACATTTCCATCAACATGAGCTCTAAATGTGTGGAAAAGTATATATTTACAATTGAATGTGAAATCTTGATACTATTAATAGAATAATAATTTTATAATGCATCTTAAAACATCTTAGTCATCCAGTATCAGTTTGAAGTTACTTTGGAATACTAACTTCGGCAATCTGATCCATCCATTCAGAATCAAAATGTTAAGTTGATTTGATGTTGATATGTGGAAAAAATACCTTGCAAATTGCTTGAGGCTACAGTGTCAGCAGAGAAATTTCTCACAGATGGAGTTGGCACATAATCTGAAGGTGGTATTGAGAAGTTGAGTACTTTTGTATGCACAGTTGCATTGGTGTAATTTGCACAAGACCAAGATATACTATAACTGTGCTTTCTTGGGCCACAACTGAGAATGCCAAATTCAGAACAAACTGCTGAGAAATAGGGCAGATACACCCCAAGATTGGTGGTTAATCCCCCATAGGATATACCAACCCAGCAACAAAAGTAAACTCCTGTTTTACCAACAAGAAGTCATAAAAGCAGTTTCCTTCGACATTCCAGTCCTTGTATTACCACTGAAAACACTAGACTTAGACATGAGTGGTTCTTTAAAACCAATCTCTTCAAATAAAAGGTTCTTCTGATTCCAAAGGACCAGCCACACACCCAGGTCAATATATAACTTAGATCTTATCCAAAAATCACTCTGATATCAATGCTTTAGTATCTAAAATCTAAAGATTTATTCGTAGAAAGAAAGGTAAGAGTTAGAATTGGTTAAAGCAGTGTTTCCCAAACTTGGGATGCCGCTTGTGTAGGGAAAGCCCCTGGCGGGCTGGGCCAGTTTGTGTACCTGCCGCATCCATAGGTCAGGGTGATCGCGGCTCTCACTGGCTGTGGTTCGCTGCTCCAGGCCAATGGGAACTGCTGGAAGCAGCAACCAGTATGTCCCTTGGCCCATGCCACTTCCAGAAGCTCCCATTGGCCTGGAGAAGCCAGTGGGAGCTGCAATTGGCCGGACCTGCGGGCGCAGCAGGTACACAAATCGGCCCGGCCTGCCGGGGCTTTCCCTACACAAGCAGCGTCCCAAGTTTGGAAAACACTGAGTTAAAGGAATCAAATATATACAAATAATTGCAAGGTTCTTGGTTCAAGAAGAATTTGGCATTCTCATCTGTGTCCGCCAAAGGCATGTTACAGACCGCTACAGGTTTGGCCAGCAGCTAAGTGGGGGTTTACAGGATTTAAAGTTTGGATTTAGGCACATAAAGTGGGAGTGAGACACTTAAAAGACCTATAATGTCAACTTAGTTCAGAATGTATCCCTCTTTGCTTCCTCAGTAAGTGTTCTTAATTGGAGTTCTCTTACTCTAGAGGCTTATTGCTCATCAGAATGCTCTCCTTTCAATGGTCTTCAGGTTGTTAAGATATAAATATTTTTAACAGAAATAGGCACTGTACAAACTCCTTTGAAAAAAATGAATGATAGGTGATGGAAAGAACAAATATTGATTGCTACGTTGACTAGCTCTGTTTCCCTTCCCTATCCCTCTCTCTGTTCAGATAGACTGTAACATTTACTCTCACATGAAATGCTTGGCCTGCTATTGGATGCTCCTCAAAGCCATTCTGAATCTTTATACTCTCTTTTTTAGAGTCACACACCATTAGTCACTAGGGGTGAAATTCACTTCTGTGCAGAAGACAAGCATGAGAAGACAAATAAGTCCTTGAAGCTCTGCTTTTGCAGATGTGTTTCACAGACCTCATACTGACCCTCTGCATAAGGATGAATTTCAGCTTGAATAAATTAAGCAAGGTGAGGAGTCTGATCAGAGAGTTGAAAGCATCTGTCTGTGCCTATATATCAAATACAACACAAGAGACGATTCGCAAAAATAAACTTTTTAAGTGTGCCCCTGTGTGGCAGGTATTCTAACATGGACCTCAAAAGGATAGAGATTTAAAGTTTATGCAGCTACTTGATGCTGAATCAAATCCACAGTAGCATATTGGTGAATGATATAATTACCTTTGATTTTCTTTGCTTTTGTTATTTTACATTGCAACCTTTGTTCTAGACTTGCAATGTGTAGTGTGTGGGTGAACTGCTGTGCCCAGACAGAGCCCCGTTGAAGTCACAGGGCAAGGGCAGTACTGGGGCTCTTCTAGTTATAATAATAAACACAATTAACAAAGTTCCCATGTTTATAACGTTCATTCTCCAGTATATCATTAATACACATTTATTAATTTTGATTTTTTAAAATGAATTCATCCAGAAACTGCATAACAAAAGTTGAACCACAATCTAAAATTCTCCACAGAAACGAATCTGCAGCTTCTGCATGAACCAACCCCTACTGGTTTAAAGGGGAGTCCATATGAAAGCAGGATCTGCTCACAGCCAGAGATTTTGCAGCATCGGGGTCTAAAACTCCACCCCCCCCTTTTCTCATCCATGAAGCTCTTCCCTGTCTCTCTCCTCTTTCACCCCTGTGCATGGACTCCTTCCAGAAAGCCTGGAGTAGAGAGAAGTTGTAGAGGGATCTGGAGGGCAGCATATACAGGGTCTAATGAACCAATGGGGAAAGTCCATACCAAACTGTAGAAAGTGAGTAATTTTGGAGCCCAATAGCGGGATTCCTTATCCTACATTGAAGAGACCGCCCAAGCCCCGCCGGATCAGCAGTGTGTATATATGTTGCTAAACCTTGAATGTTTGTGATAAATATAGGTGATAAAACCAGTTTTTGAAATCCAACTGTGCCTGAGTGGGTTCCTCATACGCTTAATGGCATGTGAAGAGCAGAAGTCCAAGACAAAGTCAGGGAACCCTCACTGTAAGCACTCCACCTCCAGCCCCTCGTTTGTAAACTAGTGGCTTGTTCATTTGGGCCCTTCTGCAGATCTCAATCGCTGTATCCTACATTCAGGGACCTGTCACCTGGGTGAACAGAGCGAAAGGTTCCCTTTTACAGTTCTTCACAACCAATGGAGATCCTCCCTATCTTCTCTGTGGACTGACACTCTGATGTTGCTACCCCACCCCCTCCCAAGGTCTGTGGAGGTAACGATTCCATGGGTAGTGCTCAGTGACCAAGTAGTTGCTATGTGTATTGCAGAGGCATGAGATTCCCTGATGACATGGGCAGCGCAGAGTCAGTCAAGGCAGTACTGCTCCAACAGGCTCTACGCTCCCACTGTCCCATTTAAATTAAAAGCAACTCTTCATTTTAATGTTGTCAGCTACCAGAATGTCAGCAGAGTTCCAGGGATTTTTAACTGGGAAACAGAGGGAAGACAAGTACTCAGTAAATAGGGCTTATCTGTCATTTCCAAAAATATCCTGCTTCGTTCCCTTTGCTTTCAAACATGATTTTTTTTCAGTGCTAACTTCTGAAGGATCCTTAGCAGAGGGCATTTGATCACTTGCAGGGAAACCGAGAAAGCGGTGGCTAAGGTGTTAAGACTGGCTGACATGAGGTTAGACTGTAACTGCATGAGCTTGTCATTTGATTAAATGCCCTTTGAAAATAAGAGAAAAGGCTTTGCAGAAAGGTTAATGGTTTGATCTTGCAAACACTTGTACATGTGCTTAACTTTATGCATTTGAGCAGTCCCAGTATGCTGTTACAAACTTGAGCCCTAAAATCCTAATCACAGGCTTTTTTTTGAGGAAACAGATGTAATCAGAAGGAATGTAAAAAACATTACCATGGAAATAGACAGAATTTAACTGAATCAATGTAAACCTTAAACCCAGACCCTTTTTTTTACAAAAATCCAAGCTTTTTTTTTTTAGTGACATGCACAAAACATAAATGAGTAAAATCAGGTTTTATCAAAAATAAATTACAATTAGTGAGTTCTGACAGGGATGACTCATACACCTTTCTTAGCCCATATTTATTTATAGTTTTAACCTAGGTTCACTTTTTTCTGTAAATCTTTTAAAGCTGTTTCACAACACACTCACAGCTCACATGGTGCTTTGTCCCTACAGATGTAAAAACTTTATTAAAAACAGTTGGGATTCATTAATAATCATCATTAAACTTATACAGTCTTTGGGATGAAGAATCTTAGAAAAAGTTATTTACTGAACTGTAGTAGGAAGGAGAGTTTATTGTAGCCCAAATCTGTTTCTCATCCTCAAATCTTCTCACTTGTCAAAACATTGAGTAAGGGAGTAACACAGGAGTTATCTAGACTGTCTCCTGGAATTCAAATTGTTCGTGCTGTAATGCTTTAAGTAAGGGCTTGTCTACACAGCCTTGTCACTAAAAGTCAGCATGTGTGAGTGCTTTCTGTCGGTATTTTGTCTGCACTTTTGAGCGGTGTTAGCTTTGTCGGGAGGAGAGCACTTCTGCCAAGAAAGCTGTGTACACACTGCCACTTGTGTTGACAAAACTTTTGTCTTTCACAGGGGGGCTTTTATAAGTACCCATGAAAGACAAAGTTTTGTCGACAATATTATAGTGTAGACAAGCCCTAACTGGAAATTAAAATAGTATCATACTAAAAATAACAAATGGAAAAATAAGGCATTATTTTTTCCTTTTTTCTACCACTGTATTTGCCGCCTGCTTCCTACTATTTGAATCACATAATCTCTCAATTTTTCCTCGAAACAATATTTGTAGCAACAGAAAGGAAGGAAAAATGGAAACCTCTGAAAATCCATTTGATGCCCCATAATGGACAATGATTTGCACTTTTTCTCAGTGCTTTTTGAAGTTGGACCTGACAACTCATATTTAAAATTTAATCAGAAAGCATTTTTAAAATGCATGTATTATAAACTCCTGAGTTTATAAAGCATCCCATAATGAAAGAGTGGTGATTGTGAGTGTCTTGATATAGCAATACCTTCCCCAGTCAGAAGTATTGCTATAGGCTAATAACAATCATGATTTGCTGATAATTGTTACCTCTCTGGGTAATAATGACAATAGGCAGATAATAATAATAATAGGAGATATACCTGTTTAGGTAGAAAATCATTTCCCTGTGCTATCTCAGACTTATTTCTTTCCTTTCTTTTTACAAATCTGGGATCATTTTCTGAAATCCTCACTCAGAAGTTTTTTCTCCCCTAACAAGAAATGATTAAAAACTCCCCAATGGGGAAATAAACCAGTTTCTTTTCAGTTTTTTCATTAGGTGACATTCTTTTCCCTCTTGAAGAAGGGGCCCAAATGTTTTACCTCTTAACCCATACGTCTTGAAAGATTACAGGGAGCAAGGAACATTTTCCCCAAGCTTGACAAATCTGCTTCTTAGGGTATGTATTGCAGCACATGTAGAGATACGTGATCTAGCTTTAATCTAGCTAGCTTGTATGCCAATAACAATGAAGCCACGGCAGCATGGGGTCCTGCTCAGGCTTTACAAACCTGCCTGGACTGCTGGCGAGTTACTTGGGCTGCTAGCCTCACAGAAGTACATGCTGCCATGGCATCAACTCCTGTGGTACACCGAGCTAGCTAGATTAAAGCTAGCTGAGGTATGTCTACACATGGTATAATTGCATCCCCCAGTTGCAGTGTAGTCATACCCTTAGGCCTAATGGAGCTGCTGGCTGGTAGGGTAAAGGAAACAGTGCTTTCACTGATGTCAGTCCAAGGCTTTGTAACAAACTCCCATAAAATGTAAGAATCATGACAAACCTTACTACCTTTCACTCCTAGTGCAAGGTGTACTTCTTTGACCTTTGTTAATTCACAGCAAGCTGTATCTATAATTTAAAACAAAGAAAGAGTCCCCCAACCTCCCCCATCAAATAAAAACATTCCCCTGCGCACACACAGTTTTCTCCTTGGGGGAAAGGATGAGAGAAAGAATGAACCATGCTTCACAGATGTTTTTCATTTCTTAATGCACTACTGAAAGGCATTGAGATACATGGGGATGAGGACACTATAAGAACCAGAATAGAATAGATAGCTGCTATCAGAAACACCTTTAATAGCACAGGATGAATTTCTGTACAGTGTGGGAAATTTGGGAGTCAAAAGTTTTTTTTTAAATTGATGCCAATGTTCATTAAAGAAAAGAAAATCCCCTAGAGTGGCAGTTCTGACAATAAATTGTCTAAATGCTTTCTTATCTAGTGCTATCAGATAAAGCTGCCCATAATTTGCATCAATCACTAGTTTTAAAACTGTCAAATTAAAGCTCAAATACACAGGGAGTAAATGTTGTGTTAATATTTGTGTTATTTTTGCCACTTACACCATCACTTTTCTCTGAATTGTTTATATCCTTAAACTGCAAAATACAGCTACCACTCTAAATATGAAATCAAATGACAGTGATAGATTATTGATCGTTTCAAAGGCGGATTCTGTCACTCTCTTTTAAAACAGTCATCATTTTGATTAGCTTATGATAACATCTTGTTTGGGTAATATTATTTACAGGTGTGCTAGCCCAAAGCCTAAAATAAGTAAAGAAACTTTGATTCTCTGATCAATAGCACTGAATTTTGATCCATTCAGGGAAACAACAATCATACTACTTTAATTGTTATCTAGTTGAGATTGATTCCAGATGCACAATGTTGTTCTTGTATTTACAACATTCTACTTCACCCACAAAGTAGCTGCTTTTCAGAACTGGGTAAGAACATTGGGTGACTGGAGACAACTATGTATGAAATGCTAAGTTTCACAACTTCCTTTTCTGGCGCCTTTGTAAAGGCTCATATTTGTCTCTTACCCACTGCTTAAAATAAAAGGAAGTCTCCTATCAATACACAACATCAAGACATAAAGGTGTGTAGTATATTATCATTTTTGAAAATAATTTCTGAACTTCAAAACTATTTAAACTTTGTGCTTACTTTTGGAAATATCTACAGCAGAAGAACGCTACTCGTGGTGTACCAAAGCTAAACCTCAATGTTTAGGTTGAACATGTCTGACTACCAAAAGGAGGCTGCCAGACAACTCTCCAATACCAAATTCTACAGGCCACTTCCCTCAGATCCCACTGAGGAATACACTAAGAAACTGCACCATCTACTGGACACTCCTACACTAACACATGGACAAATTCAACATACCCTCAGGAGCCCCGCCAGGCGTATTTCTATCTACTTACCATAGATCACAAACCCGGAAATCCTTAGGACCCCCCATCATCTCGGGCTATGGCACTCTCACTGAAGACTGTCTGGCATATGTGGACTCTCTACTCCGACCCCTATGCACCAGGCACTCCAGCTATCTCCATGACCACCACTGACTTTCCTGAGAACTACACTGCATTGGTGCACCTCCAGAAAACACCATCCTAGTCCACCATGGAATGTAGAGGCTCTCTACACAAACATCACACCACACAGATGAATACAAGCTGTCAGGAACAGTATCCCTTGATTGATGCACAGCACAACTGGCCTGCTGAGCTTCTGTGCCTTTATACTTACCACAACTATTTTCAAATTTGATGACAATATATGATTCTCCAGCATCAGTGGCCATGCTATGGGCACCACATGGCCCCCATATATGCCATATATATCTTTTTATGGATGGCCTGGAACAACGTTCCTCAGCTCTCGTCCACTCACGCCCCTTCTCTACCTAACGCAACTACATTGATGAACATCTTCATTCATCTGGACCCATGCGGAAGGACGACTCTGTGAAAAATTCCACCACATTTCCAACAGCTTCCACCCCACATCAACCTCAGCCTGGTGACCATCTACATGCGGAAGTCCCTTGTCTCGACCCTGATGCAAATAGAGATTGGTCACATTAACACCACACCTATATCGAAACCTACACTGCTATGCCTACCTTCATGCCTCCAGCTTTCCATGCCTGTCAGGCACATCACATGTCATTGTCTACACCGCACTGAGTACAACCGCATCTTGCTCTACCCCTCAGACAGACCAACCAGCCTCAATCTCCCAAGCTTCTCAAACTACATACCCGCACGGGAATAGGAACAGATCATCACTAGGCAGACGTGCTAACCATGTACAAGCCTCCTACTGCAGACCAAACGAGAAGAACCCACAGGACTGCATGGCCATCCACATATCAGCCCCCAGCTAAAACCCTCAAGCATCATCAGGGACTCTACACACCATCCTGGACAACGATCTCCCCCACTTTCACAGGCCTTGGGTGGCAGGCCAAATCCTCGTCCACAGACATCCTGCCAACCTAACTCTGTCTCACCAGCAACTGCACACCCACACCATAGTAACTCGCCTAGAACCAATCCATGCAACAACCTCGGATGCCAACTCTGCCCACATATCTACACAGCGACACCATCACAGCACTAAACAGATCACACCCCATCACAGGTCTCACCTGCACTCCACCAATGTAATCTTGCCCATCATATTGATGCATGCGCCCTCCTTGACTATGTACATCGCCAAATGGACAGTCTCTACGAATAAAGGATAAATGGACACAAATCAATATAGGAATAGGCAATATACAAAACCTGTAGGAGAACCTTCAACCTCCCTGCCACACTATAGCAGACCTTAACTGGCCATCCTGCAAAAAAACGTCAGGACCAGACTTCAAAGAGAACTAACTGAGCTTCAGTTCATCTGCAAATTTGACACCATCAGCTCAGATTAAACAAGCTGTGGAATGGCTTGCCAACTACAGAACCAGTTTCTCCTCTCTTGGTTTTCACACCTCAGCTGCTAGAGAGGGCCTCCTCTCCCCTGATTGAACTAACCTTTTTATCTCTAGCTTGCTTGCTAGCATTATATTACCTACCCTGGATATTTCCACTACTGCATCTGACAAAGTGTCGGTATTCACCCATGAAGCTCATGCTCCAAAAGTCTGGTTTATCTATAAGGTGCCACAGTTTCTGCCTGGCTTTTACCAGTCCAGACTCACACGGCTACCCTCTGACTATAACCTCAATGTGTTATCCTTTCTCAGACTTCCTTTCATCAATGGGCACATCTACAGACTCGCTTCATGTGCTGCACAAATCTAGGTGGCAAACTCATATAGTTTGCAACTGTGGATGGATCCATTTGGGGTATATGTATTTGACATAATGGATTGGAGGTATTACTAGAGCTTGTAAGAATCTGTGGACAAAATACGACGAAAAGGAGAAGACAGATGTAGATGAGGGACAGAAGAGACACAGAGGTAGTAAGGATTGTATAAAAAGAGGAGGAAAGGAGAGTGAGGTTGGTCAGGTGACAAACTATCTGACTTGGATGTGAGGCCAACCATCAGGAGGAGGACAGAAAGGAGGAAACCTGACTGCTAAGATATCAGTAACAGAATTCATTTTCAGTCTGGCGGGGAAATGGCTTCGCTTAAGGACATTCCTGGTTTGAGGTGGCACAGATGGAGCTTAATATGGATTGCCCAATGGAAAAGTGGCAACCTTAATTGGATCCTTTCTAATTCTCAAAACCTCTCCATTTTGTTCAAAAGGGAATTCTGCCTAAGTAAACTATTGTAGTTAAGAGTTAGGAATGCAGAGAGGTTTGAGTTCTTCTGATCCTTTTAGATAAAACTGAAGCGATTCACCAACACTTTTATCTGATTTCCTAGGGAGAACTAATAGCACTACTGCAGCTGTTATATTAGCACTTGACTGCACAGTCACTGGGATATATGACACGCTGTCATCTTAAGAGCAAGTGCAGTCACTACAACAGTGTGAATACTTGTGTACCATTGCAAACAATTTTGCTGGTGGATACCTAGTGAATGATATACATGCTAGAGAGTCACAATTACACCTGCATTGACAAAATACTCTAGGGTAGATAAGGGTCCAGTGACTTGCCCACGGTCACACAGGAAGTCTATGGCGGAGCTGGGAATAGAATCTCACTTGCCTGATGCCCAGTTTTGTAGCAACACAGCCTTCCACTACTAACTATATTGTTTTTCTCAGTACAAAATATACAAACAGCTTCTTGAAACTCTATTTCTGTTCTCTCCTGCACTCTAAAACATTTGGGGAATGGAGCATGACTATGTTTAGTGGACTGATTGAAGCAGTTTGCAAAACAGAAAATATATCTTTTCCAATGAGGCAAAGTGAAGTTTGGAATAAACAACTGAAAATTTCAAACACAATCACTTTCATATTAAAGGGACATTTAGTAGAATGATGCCATCACAACATGTACAGCTGTTCTTGTAAATAAGTAAATCCATAACCCAAATGAATCCATTCAGTATGTATTACTTCTGTGGTGGCATTGATACACATAGAGTATATTTTACATGTAGGGACATTAACTTTACAATTCAAGTGAAATATCAAATGTTTAAAAACCAACTACTTTTAATGATTAGCCCAATCAAAGAAAAATGGATATTATATGCTAACACCCTCAGCTCCCTGTAATGTATTAAAGAAGCAAACAATAATTTCATATTTACCATGTTACATTTTAGTAGTTGGGTTCTTGAACAATGTCTCTTTGTATCCAAAATTCTTTTAGGCCCACACATGCCTATTCAGAAAATATCTTGCTAGAAGTCCCTCTAGAAATCATTGCTGAACAGTGAAAAATAACATCTCTCCTTCAATCGATCATACATATCTATATTGTTGTTTAAAACCTGTCCTTTTTTCCCCCACTGCAAGCTGCATCCTACACATGGACAGCAGTTTGGAAAAAGAGACATACAAGTCACCAGTCCACTGAGTTTCCTTAGCACAGAACTGGTAAGAAGATTTTTTTTTAGACCGTGCTACATTGCATCTTTGTAAAATATCTTGTAGAGACAACTGAAGGATTGATATTGGGTTTTGTTATTCAGTAAATATTTTGAGATTATTGTTTTTAATGTAAAAAAATCTGGCTTGAAATCTATTGTTAATTACATCTGGCTGCAGTCCTTAATAGAACAAAGTCCCAATTTACTTCATTTGTGCTCAGTTAAGGACCAGTTAATCTCTGGTATTTTACAAAATGTTTCATTGGTCTGAAATAGTGTTAATGAGAACACGTTTAGGTCTCAGCTGTACTTTGTAATATACGGATTTCTGTTTTGTAAGACCAAGCACCTGTGGTAGATGGTTGTATCAGACACTCATAGCTGCCTGGTTGTGTGGTAGAAGGCTGGGCAGACCCTTAGACTCTGTGGGGTGGGAGGGAGGATTCTCTGCTCCTTAGACTCTGGTCATACAAATGATGCTTTGCCTAAACCACTGAATTAAGATAACTTGGAATAAATTACTCTTATTCTGGACGAATCATGGGTTTAATCGTGAATAACTCATCCTGTAGACAAGCCTTGAGACTCCTTTGAAAATCCAAGCCACAGTGCTGTAAATGTATACAGCTCTTTATACCCATTGGTTCCCTGCCCCATGAATTTGCAGTCTTAAAAAGATGCCCAGATATAAGGCATGGCACAGGTCTGCAGTTCAGAACAAAAGAGGAGATATCTGTTGAAAAGCTGATGTTTTAAGGAGGGATTGAAAGAAATGGAAATGAGTAGTTTGTAGATGAAGACAGGGAGAAAGTCTGAAGTATAGGAGGGGCAGAACGCTGAATATTTTTATCTTTTTTTGGGGGGCCAAAAAGTTACTTTTTGAGGAAACACAAACTTGTCCACATTTTTCAAGTTTTCATCAAAGCCCCCAAATCCTCAAACTATTTTTTGTTTTTGAAAACTTTTTAACCAAAATATGAAAAATTGCACATAAATAAGTAAATTTACCTTATTATATCAGCTGTAGTGAAAGTAAATTAAAAAAAAGCAGATGGGAGCAGTGGGTCAACAGAATTAGGGATGTTCATAGGGAAGAGGAGACAGTAAGACTGAAATGAGAGCAGAGATGCAGGTGGGGGGACAAATGAAAGTAGCACCTACGATATAAAGGGCCGCCCCCCACAAGACCTTTTTGGGGCCCCTGGAACGGGGTCCTTCACTGGCTCCGGGGTCTCCGGAAAACTCTCGTGGGGCCCGGGCCCCCAGAGCTTCTTCTGCTCCAGGTTTTCGGCAGCAATTTGGTGGCGGGGGGTCCTTCCGCTCTGGGACCCATTGCAGAAGTGCCCTGAAGACCCACGGCAGAAGGTCTTTCCGCCCCAGAACCTGCTGCCAAAGTGCTGGGTCTTCGGCGGCAATTCGGCAGTGGGGGCCCCCCGCTGCGGGTCTTCGGGCACTTCGGCTGTGGGTCCCGGAGCAGAAGGATCCCCCGCAGACGAATTACTTTCAAAGTGGGGGCCCCCCTCTGCCAAAGACCCCAGGGCCCCTGAATCCTCTGGGCGGCCCTGACAATAGAGACAGTTAAAACCGACTTGTGTGTGATTGTACCCTTTCTCTTTTATGTACAAGGATGGACTTTGCCTTTTAACTTCCGCAAAACAGTATAGGTGAGAATGAATTTGGGGCCTGAGTCAGCAGTTCTTAACGAGGGGCAAAGATGCCTTTGTTTTGATGGGAATTTTGCCTGAGTAAGATATACAGGACAACGCAATCTGTGATGTCATCCTTCTCATGAATCAGGCATGGGCAGTCATTCCTAATGATTGAAGCAGTACTTAAGCCAAGGATTGGAGCAAGACTCACCAGAACAAGAAGACTGGGGCAGGACAGGAATACAGCTGAAGCAAGGCTGGAACAAGGCAGGCACAGAAGCAATCACAGCTGCAGGCATAAGTATTGAGCAGCCACAGGGCTTAAGCACAGGTCTAGTGACACCTCCCAGCCTGATCAGGATGTTCCACTGCAGGTCAGCTAACTGGTCCCAGGTCCATCTGCAGGCCTGAAGTCCTGACAATCCTACCCTTCCTTTGTTGGCGCAATTCAACATGATCATTAATTTCATGCTGACAAGAGGCTGAGGCCTGGACATTCAGGATGTTTTAAGTCAGTACTGAGGTGTCTTGGATAGAGTTACATTTTAAAGAGTTTGCAGTACCTGCCCTGTGTCATACTTTCAACAATACTATTAGTGCTTTACTTTCAGCAACAAGTTCACTCAAATATAAGCAGAGCAAAAAACATTATCTACTCAGGGCAGGTCAACACTACTGGTTAAGTCAATCTAACTTACCTCACTCAGAGGTGTGAAAAAGCCCTCTCACCCGAGCAACACAAGATCTGTGCTGTCCGCACTGGCGCTACATAGGTGGGAGACACTATCCTGCCGACATAGCTTATGCTTCTAGCTGAGATGGAGTAACTATGCCAATGGAAGAGCGCTTTCTCATTGTCATAGCGTGGCTTCACGAGATGCGCTACAGCAGTGCAGCTGTGCCAATGTAGAGCTGTGGTGTAATCTTGCCTTCAGACTAGTATTTCTACCCTGCTTGGACAATGGCAAGCTTTTGACAGAATTCATTGCCTTGGTTTCATTAGCAGATTCTAGCTTGTGGGGCCTGAGTGGTGGAAAGTCCGAAAGGCGCGGGATAGAGTAATGCAAAGCACCCATGGCCCCACTCCAAGCTGGTCAACCCACAGAGTGGGCAGAGCTGAACAGGACTAGGAGGGAGTTGGGAACTGGGAGGTGCACTAACTAGGTGCTGTTCTGCCACAGCCCCAGATGTTATTTAAACCCCCCCCAGTGAAATTCCTAGTGCAGTGAAATTGCTGTCTGCTCTCCCCCAGGGATGACTCCTCTTCTGCTGAAGATGTCTCCACGGGTGGAGGAAGAATACACTTTGCACTTCCTGAGGCTGAGGGATGATTTTGGCCCAATACTTATAGCAAACGTTCAAATCCCAAATAAAGGATGGCGCTAGTTAGCTAGAGTTTCCTGTGCCTCACATGTCTACTGAGATTACTTTTAACTTATAAATGTAACAGTTCACATAGTATTTCCCATCAAATGGAAAACTGAAAAGATGTTAAATGAGACCACTGTTGGGAATGCCTGGTGTGGCTAGTACCTAGCATCGTTGTTACAGTGACCTGACCCCCTCTTCTCCACACATGCACATATGCACTTGCGAAAGCCAGTGTTGGGCTTCACACAGAGAGTGGGGAGTTGGATCCAGTTGGAGCCGGCTACTTAAAAAATGGGGTCCTTTCCCCTTTTTTAAAAAATTACCATTGCATTTTTAATATCACCAATAATCAATAGAAAAGTAATCCCTGAAAAATAAATTCAAAAATGTGCCTCAGCTGGGTTTCAAACCGTGTAACCTCCCTCAGAAGAAGTGCTCCTCCCTACTGGGAGTATCATGCTGGTATCTCTAATGCTGATCCTTCAGGGGCCCTCGTATTGAAGCAAAGGAAACATCATAATTTTAGTTCTGATGGGAGTTGAATGTGTATGGAAGCTGTGGCACATTAGTTAACCATTGTGAAATGACTGGCAGTGAGAATATCACAGCAGGCCATGTTGGGAGATCAGTGCTAAGCTGCATGCAGATCTGGTACTGACTTCGCTGAGAGGAGAAGCAATTATGGTGAACTCCCTCTGGCACCCAACCATCTAGACATGTTTAGAAACTACAGTGCAAATGACTGATGCATGCTAACATAAAATTAAATTAAAGTTCCTCATTAACATCATCCTGGAGGACTGATCTCTCAACCATGACAGATATAAGCAGAGATTTATTTCTGTTCTCTGTGCTTGACTTGATAATTATGTTTCCTTAAGAGATAGTAGGTGTAGCTTTTAGATTAGGAAAATAAGAAAAATTATGTGATGGAAAATCATGAGAGAGCACTCCTAGAGCATTGTGTGACTTACCCTGAGGCCACGTCTACACTACAGGATAATATCGAATTAGCTAAAATCGGTTTTATAAAACTGATATTATAAATTCGATTTCATGCGGCCACACTAGGCCACATTAATTCGCCGTTGTGCTCCATGGTCCGAGGCTAATGTTGATTTCTGAGTGTTGCATTTGTGGGTAGTTCTTCCGTAGCTTATCCATTAGTTCTCTGCAGTCTCCCCGCTCCCTTGGAATTCTGGGTTGAATCATTTTGTCGCGGGTGCGGTTGGGGTAAATGTCGTCAGTCATTCCTTCCTCCGGGAAAACATCAGCTGACAATCCTTTCGGTGCCTTTTTCCCTGTTGCCCTGCAGACGCCATAGAACGGCAACCATGGAGCCCATTCAGCTTTTTTTTTTCTGGCCACCGTATGTGTACTGGATGCCGCGGACAGAGCAGGCGATACTCCGCGCTACACAGCAGCATTCACTTGCTTTTGCATGATAGCAGAGATGGTTACCAGTCGTTTCGTACCGTTTACTGCTGGAGTAAACCGGCAATGAGATGACGGTTATCTCTCCCCCTCTGTACTGTCCGCTGCTACCATGAGTGCCCCTGGCTGAAATCGGCTGAGGGGGCGCAACGCAAAAGCAAAATTGGGATTGACTCGGAAGTCAATCCCTCCCTTATGGTTTCAAAATAGAGTCAGTCCTGCCTAGAAAAGGGCAAGTGTATTAGAGGACCAGTGTAACAGAGAGCACAGCTGCTCCTTGTCAGTATTCACAGGGGGTGCCCCTGCAACAACCCCACCCTTTGCTTCCCTTCTCCCCTTACCTCCTGGGCTACCGTGGCAGTGTCCGCCCATTGTGTCATGAAGTAATAAAGAATGCAGATAAGAAACACTGATTAGTGACATAAATGAGGGGAGGCAGCCTCCCGGCGCGATGACAGTCAGGAGGACATTAACGGTGTGGGGGAGGAGAGCACAGTATGCTGCTGTATGACAGTCCAGGCAGTACAGAATCTTTTCTTTACACAGGAAGGGATGGGCTGATTGTACCATCTACTGGGAATAACTGGGAGTCATTCCATTTACCCAGGCGCCCCCGGCCAGCCTCACCTAAGGCCAGCCAGGAGCACTCACGGCTGATGGTGACGATGGATCATCAGTCTATTGCACCGCCTACACCGGGGAGGAGAGAGAGCAGATACTGCTCTTCACTGCTGCAGCATCGCGTCTACCAGCAGCATTCAGTACACATAGGGTGACATTGAAAGAAGTCAGAAATATTTCTTTCCCTTTTCTTCACGTGGTGGTGGGGGGGGGAAGAAACTGAGGAGCTCTTCCTGAACCATGCCAGACACTGTGTTTGAACCTACAGACATTGGGAGGTCAGCCAAGACATGCAATACTTTTCAGAGACTGCTGTGGACTGTGGGATAGCTGGAGTCCTCAGTACCCCCTCCCTCCCTCCATGAGCGTCCATTTGTGATTCGTTGGCTTTCCGTTACACTTGTTCATGCAGCCTGTGTAGCCTGAGAGATTTTTTTCAAACGCTTTGGCATTTGTCTACTGTAACGGAGCTCTGATACAACACATTGTCTCCCATATAAGCGATCAGAGCCACTGTCTCCCGTACGTCCATGCTGGAGCTCTTTTTGATTGTGGGACTGCATTGGCCACCCGTGCTGATCAGAGCTCCACGCTGGGCAAACAGGAAATGTAATTCAAAGTTCACCAGGGCTTTTCCTGTTTACCTGCCGCTGCATCCGAGTTCAGATTGCTGTCCAGAGCGGTCAGTGGTGCACTGTGGGATACCTGGCGAGAGGCCAATAACGTCGATTTCCGTCCACACTAACTGTATCCGATATTGTTAATATCGAAATTTAGCGCTACTCCTCTCGTCGGGGAGGAGTACAGAAATCGATTTAAAGAGCCCTTTATATCGATATAAAGGGCGTTGTAGTGTGGACGGGTACAGCGTTAAATCGATTTAACGCTCTTTAAATCGATTTAAACGCGTAGTGTAGACCAGGCCTGAGAGAGGACAGATGGAACTACAGCACTACATTGTAGGAGTGTAATTCAGTTTTCTCACAGACAAACTTCCAGTTGAAGTTAATTTTGAAACTTACTGCTATAGCACTAAGTATCAGAGAGGTAGCTGTGTTAGTCTATCCACAAAAACAATGAGTCCGGTGGCACCTTACTCCTTGTTGTTTTTGCTATAGCACTGTTAGCAGAAAGAAGGCCAGTTCAAAACCCTTGGGATTCCTGCTTGTAGCACAATACAATATTATATATATATAAGTCTCCACACTGCAACTGAAACAAGAGGCTTTGGATTATCTAGTGCATAGGTTTTCAAACTTTTTTTGCTGGGAACTCTTTGGAAAGTATTTCAGGCTGTGATGACCCCTGCCTCCCAAATAGTGACAACTCCCCCATATCATGATACCCTTATTTCTGTTCTGCTACTAGCAGTGACGCTGCCTTCAGAGCTGGGCACCTGGCCAGCAGCCACTACTCTCGTGACTCCCCTACAATAGTCTTCTGACACCCTTTTGGGTCGGGACTCCCCATTTGAGAAATGCTGATCTGATGGGTGCAAAAATAATACTTCACATTTATAGAGCATCTTATAGCGAAGGATCTCAGTGCCTGATGAATATTGAGTTAAACATCACAATTCCACTCTTTATCCCCATTTTACAAGAAGGAAAGTGAATCACAGAAGTAAGTGACTTGCCCAAGGTCACACAGCAAGGCTTCAGCAGAGACAGAAGAGCCCTATTGTTTTTTTATGTATTCTGTGCTTTAGCCATAAAACTATCTTTACCCTTTGAGTGCATTGCTTGCTTCAACCCATGTCGACAAGTCTGAAACAACAGCTGCAGTTGTATGAATTGCACTAGCAAAATTAATTTAAATATTGTTGAAAGGAACTATTTCATCTGCATGTCAAATAACAGATTCTAGAATACCTTTTATCCAACTATTTTCTAGTTCTTTAGAGACGTAAATTTTCACAACACTTTTGTACTTAGGTAAGTTTTATTATATCCCTCTTATTAATTACATCCATCTGGCACCAAAGCTGCACAGAGCCAAAACAAATGTTTTCCATCCCTCCCTGTCATTGGCTGCTGCTTCTTTGTGCTCTATGCTGTTGAGATTGACTGTTCTGCCCTGCCTGCTAAGGGTTCTTCCTAAGATTTCTCTTAATCACTCTTGTTTCCTCACAGAGTTGATTTTCATTTGACAGCTTCATGAGTGAGTCTGTATGTTGGAATCTGGAGTGCATGCCCTAAACCTGTCCAACACTTCCTTCTATTCTTGTGGAGATGAGCTGCCAGTCTGTAATTTCTTGAATCTCTTCATTGGCAATAGTGTCTCCATTCAATGCTCAGAATCTTTTGTAGGCACTTATTTACAAAGGCATCTAGTGTCTATCTAACATTTAAATAGATTTCCAGCTTTCACAGCCGTATATTAGCACTGAGATTATGTTTGAGTTGCAAAATCTCAGTTTTGCTTTGGTACTGAGTATATCTTTGATTTCCATACTTTGCTGAATTTAGTGAATGTTGTGGATACATTTCCTATCCTTGATGTCACTTCTTTCTTGAGGTCTCTGTTGGCTAGTATGGTGCTGCCCAGGTAGACCAACTGTTCTGCTTTCTTGAAGTTTTTGCCTTCTAATATAACATCACTGTCTGATGTTTGTGTTTGCTCTGGTGTAACTGATCTGAGCCCTGCTTGACCTGCTATTTTTGCCAAGGTGATTAATAGATACCCATTAATGGCTATTAACCAGGATGGGTAAGGAATGGTGTTCCTAGCCTCTGTTTGCTAGAGGATGGAGATGGATGGCAGGAGAGAGATCACTCGATCATTACCTGTTAGGTTCATTCTCTCTGGGGCACCTGGCATTGGCCACTGTCCGACCCAGTACCGCCATTCTTATGTTCTTAATATTGCTGTATATTTCTTCTCTCTCACTTTACCCAGTAAAAGCTAACTATCTGGAAGATGAAACATAAGTATTTTGAAGATAGGTAAGCTTAGTATTTTGTCTACAAAAGGTACAAGATTGATTCTGAGGTATGCTTTGGACTAAAATAACTACTGCTTCCCCCCTATACTCTAGGCCAGTAGTCTTGTCAGAGAAAGGAATTAGGTTGATTTGTTCTTGACAAATCTACATTGGCTATTACTTATTACCCTATTATCCGCTAGGTACTTACAAACTGATTGTTTACTAATCTGTTCCAGTAGCTTTCAAGGTATTGAAGTTAGGCTGACTGCTGCTCTTTGTTTCCGTTTTTGAAGGTAGGCGCTATGTTTGCCCTTCTCCAGTCCTCTGAGATCTCAGCCATCTTCCCTGAGTTCTTAAAGATAATTGCTAATGGTTCTGAGGTTGCTTCAGCTAGTCTCTTAAATATCCTAGCATGAATTTCATCAGGTTGTGCCATATTAAATAGATCTAATTTATTTAAATTTACTTTAACCTGTTCTTTCCCTATTCCGGTTTGTGTTCCTTCCCTCTTTTTCTTAATATTAATTGTGTTACGTGTCTGGTCACAGTTAACCTTTCCAGTGAAGACTGAAGCAAAATAAGCATTAAACACCTCCTCCCTTTTTTCCTTGCCTGTTCTTCTGAACAAGCTATACTCCATTATACCAATATCCTGATCGTGGGGATGATATCACCAAATCTCAGTGATGTCATTTGTCATAATTTAACTTGCATACTATCGTAACGAGCGCTATGCCCTCTGAGTGTATATTGCCACTTCTTGTTTATTCCCCATACACCTTGCATTTACGTAGAGACATAAAGATGCTCAGATTCCCCGACGGTTTCCCTCTAGTTGCTTCCCATCCCTCCCCCAAAATCTAACCCTCTGTTAAGGTTATATTTTTTATACCTTCCTGTCATCTTTTGTCACCTGCCCCTTGAAACATAGTTTAAAGCCCTCCTCACTAGGTTGGTGAGTCAGTGTCTAAAGATGCTTTTCCTCTTCTTTGTCAAGTGGACCCCATCTCTTCCCAGCAGTCCTCTTTCCTGAAACAGCATGCCAGTGTTGAGGAAGCCAAAGCGCAGCCATGAGTTCAACTCCAGGATGTGTCTGTCCCCGCCTGGGCCCTTACCCCCAACTGGGAGGATGCATGAGAATACCACCTGTGCCCTGACTCCTTCACCTTTGCTTCCAGGGCCATACCTGACAGTATCATTCTTGCCCACAGCGATGAGCACTATGGGGTGGTCATCTGAGGGATTGACAAGGCTCAGCAACCTTTCCATGATGTCACAGATGCAGGCTTCAGGAAGGCAGATCACATCCTGTAACAGATGTCAGATCGGCAGATGGACGCCTTTGTCTCCCTTAGAAGAGGGTCCCTGAACACCACCACCATATGTCTCTTCCTCTTGGATGTAGTGCCCTAAGCCTCTCATCCTTGGAGGGATGTCCAAGTTTCCACTAAGCTGTGCAACCATGCAGCAGGCTATCAAGGGCCACTCAGGTGGGGAGAGGTGCCTCTGCCCTGGTCCCAGCCCTGGAGCTGCTGTGGCTGGGAAGAGGCACATCTCTCCTGGCCTCAGGATGCTGCAGTGAGGAAGGCTGGGGGGAGCCCTCTCTTTTCAGTGCAGCCCCAGCACAGGTTACACCCCAAACTGCCTCATCCCCAGCCCCACCCCAGAACCCGCACCACCCCCTGCACCCCAGTCCTCTTCCCCAGCCATGAGACCCCTCCTGCAGCTTGAATCCCTCATCCCCAGCCCCACCCTAGAGCCCTCACTCCCAGCTGGAGACCTCACTCCCCACATCACAATGCTTTGCCTCAACTCTAAGCCCCCTCCCACACCCCAACCCCCTTATCTCTAGCCCCACACCAAAGCCCACACCCCCAGCCAGAGCCCTCACCCCTCCACCCCATGCTGTACCGTAGCCTTGAGACCCCTCCCACACTCCGAACCCCTCAGCCCCACCACACATCACCTCTATATTGGTGCACATAACAAAATTCAAGCTGCACATGGATGTAAAAGATTAGAGGGAACATTGAGGGGATGTGCCTCCTCTTCCTCAGCCTTTGAAGTCTGGTTCTCACTTGAGGACCGGGGTGACTCTACTGCTTGAGGGGGCCAGAAGCTAGTCTCTAGAGCAGCCAGTTCTCCTTCATCATCTGGTCTTGCTGCAGTCATCTGTAGCTGGATAGCATCCTCTGTCTTGGATGTCTTCATATACATCTGGTTGGTGAAGTGCTTATGCTACTGGATGCTATGCAGATGTCCTGAGGGACTCCACCAACAGACACCTTTCTCCCTGGGTGGTTCCCTGTGCCTGGCTTTCATCAGCAGGGACATGCAGACTGCATTCCCAGCAAGTTAGGACCAGGGTCTGAGTAGAAACTGTCTGGTCAGGACCCCTCACAGATGCAGGCAGAAGAAGAGCTAAAGGTGGTGTGGACAGCATACCATTTTCTTCCCATTGCAGGTATTTCATTATACAATAACTCCCTGCTTTCCTTTACTGGTGAACTCAGCTGGCTAATTCTCTTCATTTTACCAGCCACTGAGAGCCTGTGCGCTTTTTGTAACCTGGCCCTCACTACAGCTGGAACAGTGACTCATCCTGTCTCACTCAGCTGCCTCTAATCATTGCCCTATTCAAAAAGCCCTGAAATTCTCTCATATTAGCAATGAAGAGTCCGATGGCACCTTAAAGGCTAACAGATTTATTTGGGCATAAGCTTTCGTGGGTAAAAACCCCACTTCTTCAGATGCAGGGAGTGAAAATTACAGATACAGGCATTATTATACTGACACATGAAGAGAAGGAAGTTACCTCACAAGTGGAGAACCAGTGTTGACAGGGACAATTCAATCAGGTTGGATGTGGTCCACTCCCAATAATTGATGAGGAGGTGTCAATACCAAGAGAGGGAAAGTTGCTTTTGTAGTGAGCCAGCCACTCCCAGTCCCTATGCAAGCCCAAATAAATGGTGTTAAATTTGCAAATGAATTTTAGATCTGCAGTTTCTCTTTGAAGTCTGTTTTTGACATTTTTTCTGTTGAAGGATGGCTACTTTTAAGTCTGTTATAGAATGTCCAGGGAGACTGAAGTGTTCTCCTGCTGGTTTTGTCTGTTACCATTCCTGGTGTCTGATTTGTGCCCATTTATCCTTTTACACAGAGACTGTCTGGTTTGGCCAATGTTCATGGCAGAGGGGCACTGCTGGTACATGATGGCATATATCACATTAGTAGATGTGCAGGTGAATGAGCCCCTGATGGTGTGGCTCATGTGGTTGGGTACTCTGATGGCGTCGCTAGAGTAGCTATGGGGACAAAGTAGGTAACGGGGTTTGTTACAGGGATTGGTTCCTGGGTTAGTGTTTCTATGGTATGGTGTGTAGTTGCTGGTGAGTTTTTGCCTCAGGTTGGGGGGCTGTCTGTAAGTGAGCACTGGCCTGCCTCCCAAGGTCTGTGAGAGTGAGGGATCATTTTCCAGGATAGGTTGTAGACTGTTGATGATGTAAAGATCATATTAAAGATCCCTGAAAGGAAGCAGGCATTAACCCCCCTAATTGCAGGGCAACTTAGCGCTGACAGTTAGCAACAAAGCCTAGGTTTCAAACACAGCAAACCAGTAAACCAGCCCAGAGTGCTGTCAAATTTGATGGCAAATTCCCAGCACAGAAGAGTGCTCTCTTTTTGTCCCCCAACGTTAATCAATAGTGATAAGACAGAAGCGCTCCAGAAATACTCACCGGTTGGGTAACTCCCATATTTGTTATTTGTTACTTTCCTCATCAGGGTAATAAATTAATCTCTGTATTATCTCTCTCTCTCTTCTTAATTTCTTCAAATTGCATTGTTGTGAATTTAAATTTAGTCTGTGATTTCCTTCATGACTGAAGATTGTTAATACGAAATTCATTACTGTTGTTAATGTAACCATCTTTCCCAGCTATTTGCTAAAGTAATCAATTTTCAATAATAGCAGAATGGCAGTTCACTGCTACTCTGTCAGGAAGTCTAACTATTTTAATAGCTAATATTTCCTCTTATGGGTTTTAATGTATATATCTAATAACATATCTGTACATATAAATGTATCTAATAACATATCTTTGATAGTTGTTACTTTGTTATTAGACATTGAGGTATTTCTGTCTCTTTCCTTTAATTAAATAAATTAAAACCCAAGAAAGGAAATATTTGCTCTTAAAATTGTTAAGCTTGCTGACAGTGACAGTGAACTGCCATTCTGCTGATTTTGAACTTGATTACTTTAACAAATAGCTGGAAAAGATTGTTACTTCAGCTACAGTGGTCAATTTCATACTAACAGTCTTCAGTCATGAAAGAAATCTAAAGGAACTAGTCACTGAGATTAAATTTAAATTCACAACAGTGCAATTTGAAGAAATTATAAAGGAGAGAGGGACATTTAATGCAGAGATTCATTTATTATCCTCAGGCTCATGGGAAACAGAACATGTTAATTATGCATTACTGTGGGCAAAGAAAGGAAACCCTGGAAATCATTTACCATAAATTTCTTGTATAACTACTAAGCACTCTGTTATGTTGCAGCCTGGATCCTTCCAGCAGAAATACTACATGGAAAAAAAATATTCAGATTATGCTAAATGTTGATATTCTTCAAAGGCCTAAATCAGATAAAAAGGCACAATTAAAGCTAGGCAATTATTTCATTGTGAATAGAACGGGACAGATAAATACAAAAAGTGATTATTTAATGTTTTTTTAAATAAACATTGTGGGCCAAATTCTTTGCTGCCATAACTCCTGGGTTCCAGTGGAGTTTGGCCAGCTGGATGTGTGGGCCATTGAATTCATTCTGCGGTTATTTTTGGGCTCTGAAGTCTAGACCCCAGGCTGCTGCAGGTTTTTGTATGCACTTTGGTGAATTTTAGCCTATTTTCTCAGATTAGTAACCTATAGAATCCAGAGAAGCTAGTAACAGAAATATTATGTAAGTGCCAACAATAGCCATCCTATCCATTTTCTTCAAACTTTCAGAGATCTGGAAAGTCTGCTAGGAAAGTACAGCAAAGTAAGGAAGTATAAATAAGTTAATTAAAGTCACTTGCCTAAAAGTGATGTGTCTTATTTTATGTGTGCCCTGCTCACATTTCTTCACCCACTTTTCCCTCTCCTTCCATGTCTTACCATTCTGTCCATCCCATTATTTTATTTCTGTATTATTTCTTGATTTTTACTCTTTTTCTTTCTGTTACTCTGAAAAGCAACATCTCACTTCCTCTCATTATTGCTTTTTTTTTTTTGTAATCACTCCCATTATTTTGAATGAACAATGAAAATAGAAAAATAAAGTTAGACAACATTAGATTTTTATTTTCCTGGATCAGTTTGAAGTATGAACCTTGATTGAGGAAAACACTCAAGCACCTACTTATCTTGAGGACCTGTTTAAGTCTCATCAGCTTCAAATAAACTGAAGCCCAAGTGTCTAAACTTAAGCAGGTGATTATGTTCTTTCCTGAATGGAGATGCTTTCCTGATTTATGGTATCTAACATTTGTCTCCTGTCTAGCCTTCCTATCTGGCACTTCACTCTTTTTTTTAAGACAACTTTTGATTGACTTATTCAGCTGGAAAAAATACAAACCAGAAAAATTTGTTAAAACATTTATTGAAAAAACAGTAAAAAAAAAACTGTAAGAAGCGGGTTACTTTTCATTTCCATGCTTTTTTACCTTCTTCCTTTTCTGGTTGAAGTGAGGTGGGGGTGGAGGGTGAGTAAAAAACCAAAGAGAGCAAGAGTGGGAGGGGAAACCTGCTGGAAAATCTAGAAACCAAAAGTGGAAAGTGGAAATCTTTCAGTTTCCAAAATCTAAACTGAAGCCACATTTTAACTCAAATAGAAATGAAAATATTCATTTTAAAATGTGTTTTGAAAAACAAATGAAATGATATTTTTCACTGTGTTTTGAAAGTTCCCATGGAAAACCCATTTTTCAGTTGAAAAGGGGATTTTTCCAATGAAAAATATTGGATTTCTGACCAGCTCTGTTTATCATGTATCTTCTCGTTCTGTTGCTAGTATAACTTAGCCTGATTTGCATGATCATGGTTGTATTCATTACAAGTTCTTATGTCTGTTTGCAAGTCTGAGTGAATCAACAGGAAGAGTGGCACAGCATACTGTCCTATGCAATATGTGACTACCTGAAACTTCCTGTATTAGCCTTAGACTATACAACATAGGAAAAAATTCTAAATTGGAGGTCAACACAATCTAATTTTTAACAAAATTAAAATATGTTGAATTCAAACAAGCATAAATTTAAAGCCATCCTCCAAAGAAGAAAACCGTGGTGAATGGACATCATGAAGTAGTTGGTGGATGATGCTGTCTAGTCTATAATGCAAACATCTTGCACAAACCTCTTAAATTTAATTTTTCAAATTTAATTTTATGTTTCTATTAATTGTGATGGTTAATTCCATCATGTATTTAAGTTAAACAGACCTTCGCCAGTGTTTTAGTCCAGTTTTGCACCAAAACAATGGAGATATACCAGTGGTATACCAGTGGCAGATCAGGCCCAGGGAATCTGAGCTGGGCTATATTCAATATCAGAAGGATGCCACAGTATAATGCACTAGTCCTTATATTCCGACTTCTTGCTTGCATTCCCACTTTTGAAGTATGCACATAAATGATTGTGAGCTTAGTTGTACAAAATGTTTTTTAATTTTCTAAAATATGTCTGTAATTTCTGGCTCTTTGCGTACGTGGTATTTTCTCTCTGCTTTGTTGAGCCTTTAAAAATAATTAGTCTGAAAACTAAGTAATAGCCCCTATTAAATATTAATGTTACCTCCATGTCTGATCATACAATATATCCGATATCAAGTGTCAAACAACTGCGTTACAAGTGGGAGGTAACAAGGGAAAGCATTAGTAACTGTGTCAGGTAGCAAGAGTGCTGCAGTACCTTCACTTCTTAACTAGAGTTGGAAGGTTAAAGAACAATCAGAGATCCACACAAAATCCATATGTGTTTTAAAAGAGGATTTCAAAGGCTGCCTGCAGCAGATTGCAGTGAAGAGCCAGATGCTCTAAAGACTGTGATGGATGGCGTCAGCTCACTCAACAGCTAGCTAATATGACTGATGCCCCAGCTTGAGGGAAGGTGATCACACATACCATCATAAATATTTGCTCAGGAAAGTCACTGGTGATAACAGTCTTTCTGTAAGTTTCTATAAATCATTTTACACATTTATCCTTTCACTTCTTGAAATGTTATTCACAGAGATTGTGGAACAAAGAAGAGCTAAGGAATGCAATATGCATGGATGATAGTGCTCGTTCTGAAAAGCACCAGCTGTCTTTGGTGTGGCGATTACAGACCAGACTGCATTCTAGTCACTGGATCCTGAAAACAAATATGTGCATGCTTAACTTTATGCACATGTGTCAGGGTTCTTTCCCCACTCTGAATGCTGGGGTACAGATGTGAGGACCCGCATGAAAGACCACCCTAAGCTTATTTCTACCAGCTTAGGTTAAAAACTTCCCCAAGGCACAAATTCCTTCCTTGCCCTTGATATCGCTGCCATCACCAAGTGATTTGAAAAAACATTCAGAGAGGGCCACTTGGAGCCCTACCTCCCCCCAAATATCCCCCCAAGCCCCTACACCCCCTTTCCTGGGGAGGCTTGAGAATAATATACTTACCAATTGGTTACAAAGCGAGGACAGATCAACTCCCCTGGGTCTTTAGGACACTGAAAAACAATCAGGTTCTTAAAAGAAGTTTATTTTAAAAAAGGATAAAATAATCACCTCTGTAAAATCAGGATGGAAGATAACTTTACAGGGTAACAAAAAGATTCAAAACACAGAGGATTCCCCTCTAGGCAAAACTTTAAAGTTAAAAAAAAAACAGGACTAAACCTCCCTCTTAACCTAGGGAAAAATTAACAAGCTAAAACAAAAGATAATCTAATGTATTTCCTTGCTGTTACTTACTATTTCTGTAATATTAGATGTATCATTTCAGTAGGAGCTGGATTACTTGTTTGGTCTCTCTCTTTGTCTCAGAGAGAACAACAACACAGAGCACAAAGCAAAAACCTTCCCCCCACAAGATTTGAAAGTATCTTCTCTTATTGGTCCTTTTGGTCCAGTGCCAACCAGGTTATTTGAGCTTCTTAACCCATTACAGGTAAAGGACAGATTTTAAGCTACCCTTAGCTGTATGTTCTTGATAACATGAGTACTCCCAAAATCAACAGGATAGTTTGCATGTGTCCCTGTTTGCAGGAGCAAGAACTAAGTGTTCTATTGTGTGCAAACTAATTGTCAACCTGCCTAGCTGATAATTGCATCTCTGATTCATGAAGACCAAGGTCCAGATTGAAACACAGGCCCCCCCCCCCACTGGGGAAACACAGAGCTGCCTTGTTGCAGGGCAAACTGCAAGAAGCGTTGTGGCTCCTTGAAGAAAAATACCACCCAGAGCTCCCCATGAAAAGAAATATCTAGCATTCACTCCCCTCTGCAGGAGCCTATAGGTCATGTACCTTGTTCTTCCTTGCACTGCCAGTCAGCCCTGCTTGCTGATGGTGGGTCTCAGGCTCTCTCTTTCCCCTATCCCTTTGTAACCTGCATCTGGAAGCAATAAGCAATTCTAGAATGTATAGCACATTCACATGAATTTGTGAACAAAAGGGTCCAGTTTGACTTGTGAGGTCATTTTGTTCATAAGCATTGAGGTGACTGCCATGTGTTCAGTGCCTTTACCTTATGAAGGTCTTAAAACATTGCTCGTTAGATCTGATGAAATATAAAACTGTTCTTGACTGTCTTGGAGAATAAGGCTCTTATTGTAAACTGCAAAACGAACTCCAGGGGGCCATGGCTGTGTAAATAATCTGATTGCTTTGTGTAGGTCATATAGGAGGCAGTTTTCTGATAATGAAATCAACATCTACTTAAATTTGCAGCTGAAAATCTGTGTTTATCATTTTTAACATCCTGGCAGCTACAAGGCTAGTCTTGCTTTGAGTTATATTAGTGTTATTCATCTCTATGTCCTAAAATTGCTACTTGCTTACAGAAGCTAATTACAAAGGAGTATAACAAGTAGCATGTTGCTCAAATTTCTGTTTCACTGTAAATGAGAAAACCATAGGGGGAAAAGCTCATAGATTGCTGCTATTATGCTACAGCATAATTCAGTTCAGTTTAGATCTGTATTAGTATTTTGTCTGAAAATTAGATTGACTGCTACAATTCTGAAGTCAGATTTTAGAGATTAATTCCATGAATTCTTTCCATATTCTTCCATCAGGAGGATGGGCTCGCACCCTTTACCCACCCATGGAAGAATCAATGGAATCTGATCCATAATTGTCCCCAGATCTGCTATGAGGTCCTGTTGAGGCATCACAGTAGAGGGGCTGTTTGCAGCTCCTCTCACCAATCTCTGCTGGCAAGGCAGCTTTATTCCAGCTTCATTACACGGGCTTCTTCTGCCAGCACTTGCCTCCCAGGACCTCCCCTGAAGGGGGATTTCACTGATTATGGGAACAGTGGAAAGTCTTGTGCTGTCTTTTAGATGGAATTCCCATTATGTGCTGAGGCAAAAACTGTACAGCCCCACCCTCTTGACCCCAGCCTTCACTCTTCCTTCTCAGACTCTTTGTGGTACCCCAAATGGGCAGGAAAGGATAAGAAGGAGGTGGGGCCATGGCTTACCCTGACACCTTCCCATATACCTAGACAATTGTCCTGTGGGACTGGATAGCCCTGATGTGGAGGTGAGGGAGGAAGTATACTGTAATCTCTATTTGCCTGGGACTCTCCTGGAAACAGAATTCATCTCCAAACTCATCCATGATTGGCTTTGGCTCCATGCCAACTTTTACTCTAGGAAGTGTGGCATTTGCACATAGTAGTGGTGTGGCAAAACATGAAGCAAGTTTGGGTTTTCTTCTGTTTCCCAAATTATATTCACAGGTAAACCACTTGGGTGCACTGATTTTAGTTAGGACGTAATTGTTTTAAGAGAAAGCCGTGATAAATGATTGTGGGTTCCATTTAAGCTGCCAGCTCTATTCCTATGTCGTTTGCTACAGTTAAAGGTGTCTTGTTTCTAAAACAACTGTTTCAGTTTGTGGTCTGTTCATAAGCAAAAGGCTTTTTGGCCATAGCCTGTGTTCAGGCTGGTGTAAATCTGCTGAATGCAGTGGAGTTATGCAGTGGAGTTACATAGTGGCACATGCAGACTAGTGGAGTGCTGATGCAGAAGAATTAGGGAACATCACACTGTATGCCAAACTTACTGTGGAGATACCCACAATGCAACTGTACTGATTCAATATGGTGGCACTAGGTTTGGGCCAGGACAAAATTTTGTCATTTATGAAAATAATTTTTCAGATTCAATTAGAAAACACTTATATTGCTAGGACACAAAACCCATCCATCAGTAAAACCAGTGAAATAAGCATAAGGCATGAAGATGTATATTGGATCATTCATAAGAATTAAACAGAGTCTTTCTTCTTTGATAAAAATAATCTCCATCAAGATTAAAAGCTGCATTCGTTATGTATCTTGTAGGTCCCCTCTGGAGAATCCGGAACCAGACCTTTGACCTTCACATTTGTTCCATCTATCGGACAACTTCCAACTCACTTTCAGGTTGTAGATGTCTGTGAACTGGTGAGAACTTCAGAGGAGCCAAACAATGAAAGCAGTCAAGAAATTATAAATAGGGTAGGATTTTATATTGACATAGTTTTACATTTACTTGAAAGGTATGGAAAAGTCTTCCTGACCATGACTGAACTGGTATTGTTCCTCCTTAACCTTATCCCTGTTGGAGTTTTATTGTAAATTCCAGGACCATCAGAGAAGCAGTCATGCAATATACATAGAAACATGGGAGTTGCTATAATGGAGCAGACTGATGGTCTGCCTAATAAGGTATTTTGCCTTTGGCAGGGTTTATACCTAAAGTAAACCACTCCTCATCTCCATAATGTGTTCTGCCAATTATATAATGATATATCATGATGATGTGATGAGGGTGGAAAGGGGACATGAATAGGTACATTCGAATTATCATAGTGGAATATACCAATAGTAAGTCACAGAATTCTGACTTCAGCAATGGTCACCATTGGATGCTCCATATGAACATGCCAGTTCCCATAATTATTCTAATTCTGCAAAAATACTGCAGTAAAATTGGTTTCTTCTGTTTTGAAACTTCCTGTGAGTTTGAGATGAGTGCCCTACACTTGAAATGGGGAGTACCATGGGAAGCAGGTGTTCTTTGCTAACTGGGACAGTCTTTGAAGTGCAACTGCTGAACAGCATAGAGGACATGTCTTACTGACTTCAGCTGGTGATCATCTTATCTCCTGCAGACCAATATCCTGTGTAACTTTTGAATTTAGCTAGTAAAACTACAAATGTTCCTCTTGATCATATATAAATAATGTTTAAAAATGCTGCTAAACCATTTGCCTCAGTGATTTCCCATGCTAATGAATTCCCTAGGCTCACATTATGCTGCATAGGGACATATTTCCTTTGCTTTTCATTTATTCTTGTGTTATTTGAAAGCATAAATATTATCCTCTGATTAATTTCCACACTTCTTTTGGTCCTGGCCCTTCAAGTCCTTGTATGCTACATAACCGGGAATGCAATATGGTGGCACTCCAGTTTAAGTAAACATAAGCTATACATGGGGGCAAGTAGTGCGCAGCACTAGGAATAGTTCCTGAACTGAATGGAAGGCTCAAGCACTTTGAACATCCTCTCCCCAGAGCACAGCATTAAAAAAACGGTTGAATGTGGGCAGAGCATGGGCATGTCTGAGGTTGAGTTTAAATGTAATCCTCATCTTGCAAATAGTCACTTAGTTACTTCCTCCTTCCTTTGACTATGTAGCTGCTACTAGCAGCAGGAGTGTGTGTGTGGGGGCACCAGCACCCGAACCATACCCCCCCACATGCTCCGCCCCTTCTCCCGAGGCCCCACCTTCACCCCACCTGTTCACCACAGGCCCTGACCTTGCTCCACCCCTTTCTCCCAAGGTCCGTTGCTCTGCCTCTTCCCCTAAGGCTCCCACTTTTAAAAGTGATGGGACTATGGCTCCATGACCTCCCCCCTCGCCCCGTTTCGGCGCCCCTGACTAACAGTGCTTTCAGCATGCAGAATCAGGTTTTCCTGAGTTCTGTGTCCATCCATCACATTCTAATACAGGAAACACTCACATATGCTGAGCAGCATTGGGACCTTCATACCCATTTTTATTCTCTTTTCCAAACTGAGCGTGGCCAAGTCACCCAAGCTTAATTTAGATATCTAAATAAGTGGTCTGATTTTTGAATGAACTTATTTCCCTGTAACTTCCACTGCAACCAATGGGAATCTAATTCTGTAGCACGTCCCTTACAGAGCACGCATATATAAGCCGTATTGGTGATTTATTTCATACATCCATTCCTCTCTCTGTTCCCTTCTTCTAGGGAAACAAAATACATCAATAGTTTCAAATATTGGGTGACTCAGCAATACATAAGACATATGCAAAGGATAATACTACTGCTGCACTTGCAGGGTTAAATACTAGAATCTGAAAAAGCAGAATATTATTCACTGTAAAAAGAACAATTGTGCTTTGTGCTAAAATGCTTACCCTCAAATGTACAATAAAGCTCCCTGACCTCAGATTCTTTGTTTCCTCTTTCCAAAGAATGCCCTGGATTTAGGTCCTTTGTACCTTTGTTGCTATGTCTGGGTTTTGCCCCAGATTTCTCTGTCAGATAGTTGTGAGCGGTATTGTCTGCTCTTGCGGATCCCACAGTCAGAATTCCATCCCCATCATGTCTGCTTTAGGCTGGCCTCACAGCTCATTCTGCTTGACTGCACCCCATCTTCCCTCCCAATTGCAATGTTATTCCCAACATCAAATCCAATCTATCATTTTGACTTGAGTCTCCCATTTCTATGTTATGTAGCTAGAAAGGTGACAAGTGTCTCCCATTATAACAGACTTAATGTATGGGCCAGTGTGTTCGTGGGAGAGAAGGTGCTGGGAGTGGGAAATCATGCTAGTGGAACAATAGAACAACCAACTTCTGCCCCTCGGACACACACAGCCTAGGCTGGAGCCCGAGCTCTTGGCTTATCTTCTGGGAGATTGATAGCATAGTGCCAGTAGTGCTGCAAACTAAAGGTTCCTTCTGTTTTTATGGAGAACAAATAATATTCAGCTAAATTAAAATTTATTTAATGTGTTTTGCAGTCTACCGTAGGCTCTGATGACCTGGCCTTAAAAAGTGGAATCAGGCAAGACAGTGAATCCACCTATCACACAGGCGCCAGCCAAAAGATTTTCCAGTCAAAAGGGTATAAGATGAGCAAAGGAGAAATGCAGGAGAGTGACCTTTTCAAGGCTGAGTTTGTCTTTATTACGGACTCTGATGAAGGAGATGAAGAGACCGTTTCCAGAAACAATGTTCAGCAGCCTTCTGTAGGTCATGGCACTGGGCATGCGAGATGCCAGTTGTTGGCTACCTCCCATATTTCTTCTGGTGGTGAGTCAAGCAAACCTCATGGTGACCTGAATGTTTCTGAGACACAATGTGCTGCACTGTCGCACAGTGCTACCCGTTCCCCAAAACAACGCCAGGTATGTTATTATTTTAACTCTCCTGTGTGGGTGGGGATATGCATGTCAACTTTTACTTGCCATCTCTTTTGGGATGTGGTCATCCAATTCAGCTCGAGATGGATGTTGATTACTGGCTACTTTTTGTGGATTATTAGTAACGTCTCTTTTTTGCCACAGTCAATAGTTCTACATTTCTAGCTAAAAGTGGGTATGAGTCTCACAGCAGAGAGAATATATAAAGTGAGCTGTTAGTTAGTAGGGGTGGAAGTGAGTAGCTGGTGCAGATCTGTTAATCTTTTTCTTCTTGCCTTTCTGATCTACTCATCACAACACACTTTAAAGATGTAGGGCTGGATTATCAGCTTGTGAAAACTGGCATAGAACCATTGAAATCAATGGATCTTGGAGCTAAACTGATTTACCACTGAGGATCTGGTTTGTGAATTTTCCATTCTTTGAGTTTTATGCAGGCATTTACATCTGTGCAAAGATGTGTAAAATTCTTCTGTTCTACTTTAGTGTCATTTTTCATTGTCTTTGCACAGGTGTAAATGACAACTCAAGGTGCAAGGCCCATTCTGTGGGCTTGTCTTCACTGCAACAGTTAGTACACTTGAGTTACTGCGCTTAACTAACTCAAGTGAGAGTGAGCCCACTTCAAAAGCACACTTGGAGTTACAAATAGTGATTGGATTAGCAGCACAGAGTGACTGGTATAGCAGAATGATTAGATTGGATTAGCTGATGATGAGTTGCTGTAATTTGAGCTGCAGCACACCCTCCTCCCGCTCTCCTCCCCACCCTAACTGGCCAGGGAGTTTGAGTTCAAAGCACCACTTAACTCAAGCTACAGATTGTTTTGTGTGGAGGGAGTTGAGTTAAGGGTAACCCTTGAGCTATCATTCAAGCTAACTGTGCTGTGAAGACACACCCTCTGTTACCCAGTACATGGGACATGATTTTATATCAGGCAAAATTTAGGACTTTAAAGAAAATATTAACAAATTGTGCTCAGAGTTTAGTTTATTTGGAGATGGATAAATTTAAACCAGAGGATAAATAAATTGTGAATACATTCAGAAACTCAACTTCTGATGTTTCTGGAAGGAGCACAAATAGTCTCCAGGGAACTGTAGATGGGGAAATAATTTTCTCCTTTCTTTACATAAGTGGCCAGATCCTCAGTTGGTGCAAATTGAAGTAAATCCCTTCACTTCAATAGAGCTATGCTAGTCTGAAAATCCAGTCCTTCAGCATTTTTAAAGAGAAAATAAGACCTGTTGCTTTCTCTGTCTAACAAAATGAACAATTCTTGATGTCCAAGGCTCAACTCCTGATGTCCTTATTTGGTTTTTATTCAAGTTCCCAGTGATCTCAATGTTCTCATGTGACTTTGTGACAGTAAAACCGAACAAGAAATGACCTTAGGATATGACCTTCCTACCATGAGGAATTATTCATTTGGATGTGCTCAGTCCCAGTGAAGTAATGGAAGTATGATGGGATATACAGACCCCACACTGGGCAGCACAGGGCTAAGGAGCTAATGTGGGCTTAGGCAGCTCTGCCCCACCACATCTATAGGGATGTCAGTACTGGAGAGAGGAGCTTAAAAGGGAGAAGCCCAGCTCAGCTGGTGGCACATCAGTCAGGAGAGCAGGTCTCCAGTCCTCAGGTCCTGGAGCAAAGACTGGCTAAAGGCAAAAAATCCTCAGCTGAGTGCTGCCTGGAGACCCCTCTCTGAAAGAAGGAAGGAAGCACAGATCGGTTGTGGCTCCACCAGGGATGCGACTATTGTTTTATACTACTAGTGACCTTAGTTTGGACCACAGCTTTGCAGAAGCATTCTGGATGAGAGCTTTACCACATCTATGGGATGACTTGTTGGTGTGGGTTTGTTGACAACCACCAGGAGGGTGGACTATCTGGGACTCAGTCTGAGGACAGAGCCTTGTGAGACAGGAGTGGCATACAGGAACACCTGGACTCTCAGATCAGAGGCCTGGGTGAGTGCTGTGGCCTGGTCCAGGGCCTAGAGAGTGCCCTGGGATAGAAACCCTGGTGATAGGGAGTTTTGCCTGAGTAAGAAACAAAAGATTTGGTCCTTCATGAGGCAGCTTACAAGAAATTAAAGATCTAGAAAATGAAAATTTACTTGTGATACTTTGAGTCCACACAGATCATGGAAGGGTTAGTTGGGAAATTTCTCCGATAGCTGCTATCAAATATACGGCAAAGCTTTTATGAAGGAAACAGAGAGTAATATACATACCATAGTTTATTAATGAGTTTTGACGGTCTGACAAGCAATAGGAAACTTGATTGGCAGTGCATGAAAAAAAATGTAGCCTCTGGCTTTCTATGCAGAGTTTGGAAGAATTCAAATAAAGTCTGTTCAACTGTATGAATCCTATACTTGAGTTTATATAGGGTAAATGTGTATTATGCCTGATATGTATGCCTCAAGTGTATACCTTCCTGGGTCATTGTTCTAAAGACAGATGGCTGACAGATCAATAACTTTATGTACTCTTCCCATCTTTATTTTCTAAATAATATCTGTTACCCTGTATGTGAAAAATAGAATACATTTTGACTAAGCTGCTTTTTTCTGGTGTTCAAAGTCCATCTCTACTGAGCCCCTCTCAATATTTCCATGGTAACTCTTTTACTCTTAGTAGTTTAGTATTTAGTGTAGTGGTCAACCCTAAAATGAAAGGAAATTATGAAAATTTAAAATGGCTACATTACTTATACCAGGTGTGGTGGCACGCGTCTGTAATCCCAGCTACTTGGGAGGCTAAGGCCGGCCGATCACTTGAGCTCAGGGGTTCTGGGCTACAGTGTGCTATGCCGATCAGGTGTTTGGTGCCAGTGACAGCCTGGCCAGTGGGTGGCTGAAGGACTGGCTAAAAACATGAATGATGCGCTGTGATCAGTGGTCTCTTTGGGAGGACTGATTGGACAAGGTGATATTACTTATCTGCTACTGAATTTACCGGTATTATTCACAGAGGCTTCTCTTCTCTTATACAGGATTCTACATTGTAAAAGGATCTTGGTTACCAAATCATGGTCAACTTTGGTGATTGTACATATACTACAACATTTGTTTAAAAGAATCACTAAACTCTTCATTTCTTGTCAGTGAGGGAAGGAGAACAATGACTGACACTGAAGTAAATAGATGTTCCAACCACCGTTGGGGGCTTAACTTGCTTGACTATTGCTGCAAAAAAATTAATGTCATATTCAAAGTATGAAAAGCAGCTCAGTATTTCAAATTTACTAACTTCTGCTCCCCTCACTTCTTGTTTGGAGAGGGTGCCATATGAGGAAAGATTAAAGGGGCTAGGACTCTTCAGCTTGAAAAAGAGGAGACTAAGGGGGAATATGATAGAGGTATATAAAATCATGAGTGATGTTGAGAGAGTGGATAAGGAAAAGTTATTTACTTATTCCCATAATACAAGAACTAGGGGTCACCAAATGAAATTAATAGGCAGCAGGTTTAAAACAAATAAAAGGAAGTTCTTCTTCACACAGCGCACAGTCAACTTGTGGAACTCCTTACCTGAGGAGGTTGTGAAGGCTGGGACTATAACAGTGTTTAAAAGGGAACTGGATAAATTCATGGTGGCTAAGTCCATAAATGGCTATTAGCCAGGAAGGGTAAAGAATGGTGTCCCTAGCCTCTGTTTGTCAGAGGATAGAGATGGATGGCAGGAGAGAGATCACTTGATCATTGCCTGTTAGGTTCACTCCCTCTGGGGCACCTGGCATTGGCCGATGTCGGTAGACAGATACTGGGCTAGATGGACCTTTGGTCTGACCCGGTACAGCCATTCTTATGTTCTTATTAGTTATCACTTCTTCTGCTCCTCTGACTTCTTGTAAGGCAGCAATGGTTGTTGAAGTAGCCGGGAATCATGTAGCAGGCAGTGATCATAAAGCAGCCAGTTCTCTCCCTTTTCTCTTCCATAATGCTCATGCTCCACCCACATGGCATAATGGAGCACCAGTTGCCCCAGAAACAAGAAGCCACTAGATCAACTCATGTGTTAATGAATTACTAACAGATCAAATGTTTAGTGAATAGGGAGGAACAAACAATGTTCCATGTTAAAACATAGCAGATATGAGTTTAGATTCAGTGGATAAATGATGGCAGATGCACATAAGGCTGCGGGGTGGCCCATCCTTTTTAGTTGTGTAGGAGAGCATGGAGAAGGACATTCCTTCATTTTCCCCCTTGTGCCCCTATGCAAACCCAGACACCTTGTGACTGGAGGGTATAGGTTATCCCCAACTCCTTCTGCATCTGCCAGTGAAGCTGCTCATCCATAGATGAGAGTGAACGGTGCACCCTCTCTTTGTACAGGCTCTCGCTTTAGGCTATAATCTAGCTCTTATTAGACAAAATAAACTACAGTAAGCTGTAGTTTATCAGCATTCTGGATTCTGCTCTCATGTATCTTTGAGACTCTGCTTTTCATATTGGCTCCCACTTCACAGACACAATGAAATTTACAAGAACACTCACTTTTTAAAGGAAATGTAAGAATTTCAATATCAGATCTGTGTTTGTCTTTGGCTAACCTACATGGAAATCCAAGGTTATAAAGCAGGATGTTCCAGATGTTCTTTTTCTGACCCTATTATGACCGGAGATTCCATAAAGTAGCTAATAGGAAAGCTATCCATTAAAACTTTAAAAATGTATTAACCTTTTGATGAATCCAACCCAGTGTTTCATGTCCTTACTGATCATAAGTGGAAGTAGCAGAAGAAATACAGTATGTTTACTTACCTCTTACATGCCCCACACTGTATAGGCACCTCAAAGAAACAAACACTTAAAATAAAAGACTAACTCTTATTATGACATTGAATTTCAGGTTTGGTAGTCTCACCAATAGTTTTGCAAGGTCATAGTTTGTCTGGTGCAATCTTTCTTTAAAGGTGTGTGTGTGTGTGTGTATATATATATATAAAATATAATATATATGTGTATACATGTATATACCATTTATATGTGTAAGTGTGTGTATTTAAAACCCAGTTATAAACATAATTATGAGAAACCTAAAAAACAAGGTGCCCATCAAAGAGTTCAGTGTTGCTTCAGCTAGACTGTAAGACCCTTGAAGTAGGGGACATACTGTTCTACATTTGTAAACTGCCAAGTACATTGCTCAATAGATAAAAATAGTAAGAAGCAAACAGAATGCCACATGACATTCTTCCCTCTAAACTGCCACTGAATTAATTCCTTATCCTGATGACAGCACAGTGCTGCAGGAGGTGTTAGTTTTAGCATGAGACATTAACAATTAGGACCTAACTACCTCTAGCACCTGATTCTCATTTATACAAAAGCACTTTCTACAGCTCTGGCACTGTAGAGAGGCACTGTGGTGGAAGCAAATTACATCTACCCCCACTTTCAGGCCAGTGGTGTAAAGAGGCTATAATGAAATGGGAATCAGGCTCCTAATCTTTAAACGTCCAAATATACTTTCTGTAAGACAGCAGTTCTCCACCAGGAGTCCGGGACTGCAAGCTGGTTTCAGGGGGTTTGCAAGCAGGGCCAGTGTTAGACTTGCTGGGGCCAAGAGCAGAAAGCCAAAGCCGGGAGGCGTGGTGCTAAATCCTGGGGGACCAAGCTCTGCCACCTGGGAGTGAAGCCAAAGCCTGAGCAACTTAGTTTAATGGGGACCTCTGTGGCATGGGCAGGGCCGGTGCAAGGAAGTTTTGCACCCTAGGTGAAACTTCCACCTTGCGCCCCCCCAGCCCTGCAGCAGCTCCCCTCTGCCCTGAGGTGCCCCCCTGCTGTGGCAGCTCCCTGCCCCCCGCAGCAGCTCCCTACCCCCAGGCCTGATGAGCCCTGTGGTACCTCCCCACCCTAGCTCACCTCTGCTCCATGTCCTCTCCAAGCACGCTGTCCTGCTCTAATTCTCCTCCCAGGCTTGTGGCGCCAAACAGCTGATTGGCGCCACAAGCCTGGGAGATGGGAGAAGCAAAGCAGCAACTGCATGGTGGAACCCCTGGGCTGCTGGCGGCGCACTGACCCAGGGGAACCCCTGGGCTGCTGGCTGCCGGCAGCAGCACGCTGACCTCGGGGAACCCCTGGGCTGCTGGCTGCTGGCTGCTGGTGGCGGTGCGCTGACCCCGGGGAATCCCTGGGCTGCCGGCTGCTGGTGGTGGCGCGCTGACCCAGGGGAACCCCTGGGCTGCAGGCTGCCGGCGCGCTGACCCAGGGGAACCCCTGAGCTGCCACTGCAGCTCAGACTCCCTCTCCCTCCCAGAGCAGCGGCCGCTCAAACACTTAAAGAAAAAATTGGAGGGTGCTGCTTTTTGGTGCCTCTTTTTGGCGCCCCCAAATCCTGGTGCCCTAGGCAACCACCTAGTCCTCCTAAATTGTAGCACCGGCCCTGGGCATGGGACCCCAAGTAATTTCCCTGTTTGCGACACCCTCTCCCCCAGTGCTGGCCCTGGCTTTTATATGCATTAAAATAGTTGTTGTGGCACAGCTGGGCTGTGGAATTTTTATAGCATGGGGTGGGAGGGAGCTCAAAGAAAAAGCTTGAGAACCCCTGCTGTAAGACATAGGGTCTTAGCTCTAGTGTCCTGAGCAAATTCCATTTTCCTGTAGGTACCTGTATTCTCTCTTTCTATGTTTCCTCAACAGATTCTGCTCTTCCTTGCAATCCTTATGTGTTGGTTGGCAACTGATGCAGTCAACCTGAGATGAAGCTGCATTTCAGCAGAGTGTGACTTGATCTATATACACATTCACCTTTTAAAAGTGAACAATCGTTACCACTCAGTGTCAGTTTCTCCCTGTACTTAACACAGGAAATACAATAACTGTTAGAAATTGCTGACTTGGTTTTAACCATTATGTTTTCATTTAATTTCTTTCTGCAGGAACAGAATTGGACATTAAATATATTATAGATATTTAGGGCCACATTCTTCTCTCACATCAATTTAACTGTTATTGTGATCACTGTGTGTGTGTGTGTGTGTGTGTGTAAAATAAAATGTACACTGTTGGGGTACCATAACTTCTAGTTGCATCATATACTTACTGACAGCATAATTATTTCAGTTTTTGCTTAAATGGGAAATACAATAGCCTTGAACCTAGAGAAGTGGTAACTTTGTTTAAATAAGCAAAACAAAATCTCCATCAAAATAATTCATGTGTACAAGTTGTTTGTTCTAAATCATGTCTCATTAGAAAGGAGCCCACCAGGCTGTATCACTGACAGTTAAGATATCCCTGTGCCGTTAGCCCACAATATAGTACTAATATAATACTTTATGCATGATCATGCAACTGATATGTAAGATTTTAACAGTTTGTCTCATCTCACCCTATTTTAACACTTCTCTTTCTTTTTTCCCCAGTTAACTTCTCCTTCTACTTTTGATCATCTTTTTCATAAACCACCTGCTGCCTGCTTAATTTCTCCAACTAACCTGAAAGTAGAATGTGACATTGTTAATCCGAAACAAGTCTCTTCTCTGGAAGAATCCTATAGCAAGTGGCAGTCAGCATCTAGGTCTTCTAAACAAGATTCATCTACGTGTTTCCAGGCTACTGCTCACAGTTCACCTCTTTACATGCCCCAGAGATCACCTTCCAGTACTCAATTCTCCAACAACCTTCAAATGCCAAATATTGTTACACCTAACTATGTTTACAAAACGTCTGAATTCACAGCATCATCTGTTCCAAGCAAGAGTCCAGCTCCAGTTTCATATTTTCCCAATTCAGCAGGAACGGCAGGTTCTCCAGATCAGCCTGTATCTCCCTGTTCTTCTAAGCGATTTAACACATTTTTTGCCACTCCTGTCCATATCACAGCACATTCATTATCACCTAGTCCTAAACCACTCTTCTCCCCATTTTTTGGTTCCTCCTCAACCATATGCAGTGTAAATGAGCCTTGTAGCAGGATGTCCTCTAGTGGAAATCTGCTGAAGTCAGGCATTAGATCCCCTCTGCCAACCAGACTGTCTCTTTTAACTGCTCTTCTGAAGTCAGGCCCGTCTCAGCAAAGACCACTCTCCCCTGCATCCTGTCCTCCTACCTTTTCTCCTAACTCCCTTCGCTCCTCAACTCTCACAATAGACCAAAAGTTTAAAACAAGTCCCCCTACTCCTAAGAAATCTGCCTCAAGCTTTTCTATTAGGTCAAACTCTCCAAGTCAAGAGGAACATTGGCCTTTACTATTTTCTCACTCACCCATTCATGTGCCTTTGTCCTCAAAGCCTGTTTCTACTCCTCAGGCTAGATCCCTTTCCCCTAAAAAGCACCTTCATGCCAGAACACTTTCTCCTGATTCATTATATCCCCTATCATCCACCATTTCTTCCTATAGGAAAACAGTTGTATCCCCCCTGTTACAACCTAAATCATCTTCAGTGCTGCCCCCCGTCCCAAGACACTCCTCTTCCCTGAATCCTGCAATTTCTCCTACAAAACTGTTGCCTTACCCTGTCCACAAAACTCAAAGGCCTGAAAAGTCTAGGAGAGTCCACACTTACTCACCCACTTTCACTTGTAAATCATACCCTTTGTCCTCTCCTGCCAATGAAAAAGGAACATTCTCCCCTATCCTAGAAAAATGTTCCTCTTCTTCTGCAAATCTTTTGCACCCAACCTATAAATCAAAAGCAGGATCATCCCAGCTGTCTGCTCAGGAACTGAATCCTGTCTCCTCTACCCCTTCAAATGTCCCAACCCATTGGTCTTCCTCACCTGCTAATTCTACATCACCTATTTGCCCACCCTATAATATTCATTCCCACTCACCACAACTTAATTCCTCATCACTGCACCCAAAACATAGAGTTTATTGCTCAGCTGCAAGACCTAAGCAATTGCCCTCCATATCAGTAACACCATGTAGATCTCCTGTCCCAGACCAGTCACCTTGTACACCATTGTCAAGATCCAGGGAGCTGAGTTCACCAAAATCTTTTTCCCGGCCTCCTGATCGTGAAAGCCTGAAACCCAAGGTACTTGTCTTGCATGCTTTTTTTCTAATAGATCTTTTTCTTCATACAAAAATTACGTCCATTTTGAATGGTGATAGTAAAATTAAGCAACTGAGTAAACTTTTTTAAAAGAGAAAAACTCACTGTATTGATGTAAATGCAAAATCATAACATCACATGTTGCTAACATTATGTTTTACATTATGGAAGCAGCCACGTCAAGAGTTTGTTGTGTAAAAAAATATTGTCAATGGATAGGAGGAGGAGTTGGTGGAGATTGACTTGTTGGTCGTTGTTTGGCAATAGATTTGATTATCTTTAATTTTTATAAAACTCAGGTAAAACAGTGCTGGATATAATATTAATAACTAAACATATTCTGTGCAAGTTAAGAGAGCAGATCCACAACAGATGTAAGTCAGCACAGTTCCCCATTGAAAACAAGGAAAGTGCACTGATTCATATCAGCTTAGGAGAGGCAGAGAAAGAATCTGTCTGTTCTCTCAGTTTTCACTCTTGATCTCTGCTGCTGTTATACCCAGTCCTGGCAGCCTGCTACAGTTTTGGCTAAAATCCCAGCTCTTCTGCAGCTCTGTCCTTATCCTTGTGCCTCATTCTGCTGTGTCCACATGCTGAAGAAGAGCACCATGTAGCTGAAAGCTTGTCTCTCTCACCAACAGAAGTTGGTCCAATAAAAGATATTACCTCACTCCACTTGTCTCCCTGCTACACTGTAGACATATCATCTCCACTAACTTGGTTGGTAAAGTGCTGACTAGATTCTTGTGCTTCTGTGTCCTTGTTGTAAATTCTGTGTTATGAAAAAAGAAACCTCACGACTGCATTTGCTGCTTCAGATAGTCTACCCTGCACTCTGCTGAATCAGCTGCGTCTCCCATTGTTTGTCACTCATAAGAAGAGGGAGAGAGTCCCAGCAGAGGGAGGACAAGCAGTAAAGGCAATTGCCGTAAAAGGATTTGAACATCAGTGACTTTTAAAATGCTTAATGTGGAGTGTGGAGCAAGAAAGAAGGAATGAGAGGGGGGGAAAAAGGGAAAGTGGGTGGGCCAAAAAGGATGCAACAGATGTGTACATGTGAGAACAAAGGGAGCTAGAAAACAGAAAAGAAAAGATGATGACAGAAGCAAATAGAGTTCATGGTTTTCTGTCCTCCTTAGTCAGGATTCTACACTATCCATTTTTCTTTATTCCTCTTCTTTCTTACCCCTCAGCTTTCCTCTTACAGCTGAAGTACAGTTACGATCTTAGGAACGATGCCCTACTTTATTGAATTATTCACAATCCAGCTACAATATGGTTTCCTGGATCAAGCTGCATCAGGTAGAAGCTCCTAACAGCCTTTAGCGTGTCCAAGAAGTTGTGATAATTATAACTAGCTCAAGCTAGTCAAATTCAGACTAGAAATACAGCACAATTGTATCAGTAATTTTTACCAATAATTAACCATTTCACCAACTTCCCCAGAGATATGGTGGATTCTCCATCACTTGAACTCTTTAAATCAAGATTGAATGTTTTTCCAAAAGAAATGATCTTATGCAGCCATAAGTTACAGGCCTGATGAAGGAATCGCTGAGTGAAATTCTATGGCCTGTCGTTATACAGTGGGTCATCACAGATGATCATAAGGTTCTATTCTGGCTTTAACATCTATGAATTCATTAATGGCTGATAACAGTATCCATTCAACATCTCTCTCCCCTCTTTTCATGGAGTTGGTCCAAGAGCTCCACAAGCTCATTGGTTTGGTAGGCCTTTGCTCATTTGTTGATGCTGGTTACCACTCTGTCTCAAATCTTCCCTTTTTTGGAAGGCTTGAGGTGAGACAACTCCAGCAATATATGGGGTCCACAGGTCTCTTTGGCCCCAATCAGTTTGATTTTAGCACTAAGCACTGCATAGAGACTGAAGTGGCTGATTATTACGGCATGGTGTAACAAACTGTATATTTGAGTACGTCCGATGTGGCTAAGCTAACACTGAAGGAAAAACCTTAACTTTTGCAATGTGTTGACTTTTGAGTGCTGATTTTGCAGCCTTATTGCTGCATCATCACTAGTTTTGCATTTATTAAAATGACTCTTTACTACCTGACATGCTGTCTGCAATCCCATCCAAACTGTTTCAGTAACACAAAATCAAAGTAATAATGCTTTCTCATCAGCAGAGTGTGGTTTACAGAAAAAGTATCTTAATGTAACACGACAGGTTTGGGTGATGAGCCATTTGTTCTGCTATTAATTCAACAAAGATTTGCTACAAAGAGGACAGGAATTATACAGAATATATTGACCAGATTTAATTTTTACTGAGAGGAAATGTCAACTTTAATGTAAAATATTGATTAAAACATTCAGCTGCCAGCTCTGCTTTTCTTTTCTTTCTGATTGTAAGGAATGTACCATGCTAGTTTTATATATATACACCTCCTTTGTACCCACGGAGGAGAGGGCAGGGTTTGCCATGCAGAGTTTAACTGACGGGCCTCTTGCTCAATCACAAATACAGTGGAGTAGAATTATGGAGATCATGCTGAAAACATATATTTTAATGTCAAAATATAAATGAGAATGTACAGAAAATATATTTTTAGCTACCATGCAATGACAAATTTCAAAAAAATGCTGTCTATTTTTAAATAAGTTTGAGAAACGTGAGTAGCGACTTTGTGGCCTCTCACTCCTATTCATTGACAAAAATTAGGTCAGACCCAGCTTTGCAGCGGGTTTAACATCCTCTATTTTAATTCTCTCCTTGCTTAGAAAACACTTCTTTACCAAGATCTCTAAAGCCTGGAAAGCTCACAGAATAGCAGCTTTCTCAAATTTAGGGAGCGCTGAGCTTGTCTAGTCAAATTTAAATCACACTCGAATAGCCCAAGTTTGAAAGTTTGACTTGAACATTAAAGAGATCATATTCTGCGTACAAGAGAATGTGAGTTGATGAAGAGCTGTATGTAAGTTCAAGAGCTAGCCTTTCACCAAGTTGGTCCAATGAAAGATATTACCTCACCCACCTGGTCTCTGTGAGGAAAAAGGGCAGAGAAGGGGGGAGAGAATATCTCAGATGGAAAAATTAAAATAATATCTAAACCATGTTATACCATGTTATATGTGTTGTGAAGTGTGCAGCTCATTTTAGGGCACCATGTAATAATAAATATAATGAATTAGTGTTTGAATCAAAAGGAAAATGACTCCCTCTATAGCAGTTCAGCCCGTCTCTGGATATCTTTAAATCATTCCTGCCAGTGGCACTTCTGTCCTCGTCTCTTAAAAGATATGATTCAGCAAAACACTTATATATCTATATGACTTAAGCATGTGAGTTGACGATGATTCAGGGTCTATTCTCCGAAGTGCTTGACTTCAACAGAACTACTCGGTGCTTAAAATACATATATGCTCAATATTGCTGTGATTGGCCACAGATCCCTGAAGCCATATTTTTCACTTATGGTACAGACCATCTACATAAACATTCCAATGGACTTAGCGTCCAGAAATCGGGGTGCCTGCATGAACCCTCTAAGCTAATTGCCAGCTGAGATTGATCTCGCTGCCACCCAAAAATTCCAGGTTTGCTCCCTGGTCTCCCAAACCTTCCCTGGGAATCCAAGACTCAGAAGCCTGAGTCTTACCACAAGGAAATAACCCACTTCCCTCCTCCTCGTCCCACCCAGAATTTTCTCTCTAGGCTAACCTGAGAGTTACTGATGCAACCTCTTTACACACAATACCAAGAAGCATGTCTCCTTCTTCCACAAAGAGACACCAATATAAGAAACAAAATGATTCTACTTCTCCTCCCACAAATTCCTGCTGGCGTAGAGCTCACCTCCGTAGATCTAACACAAAGAACCCCTCCCTTCGTTCCTTAGCTATACCAGAAGAAAAAAACTCAACAAGTCTTAAAAAGAAACTTTATAATAAAAAAGAAAAAGACATAAAAAATGATCTCTGCATCAAGTTGACAATCCAGGGCTATCTAAAAGAAAAAATGAATAAACAGCTATCAAAAGAGATACAATTTAACATCCAGCAACTACACGACTAAATACAAAAAAACAAAACACCTATTGTTTTTTCTACCTTTGTCTTACAACTGAAACTGAATTAGAAGCTACAGATAGAAAAGATCCCTTCTCATAGCTGAGAGCTGGACAAAGACACAGACCCAAACATTCCTCCCTGAGCTTTGAAAATCCAGTTCATTGTCCTTGGTCAGTGTTGTTCTGTTGTTAACTGTTACAGTAAAGAAACATTAACCCTAGCTACTATTTATGAACACATCCTCATGTATCCACACAAATTCTGGGGAAATAATCCCATCCTGTAATCCCATTATGGAAATACTAGTCTTCACCTCTAAAGACCTAGGTGAAATGCTGGACCACTGATTGCTCCACTGAAGGTAGAATATTCATGGAAAGGCCAGAATCATACCTCAATGTGTTGGTCAGCAATTGCCAGTTTCTATATTAAAGACAGCACGTAAGTAGTTGCAGGTCGCTTGGCTTATGCATACGAGGAGGAATAGGAAAGCGATGTAATCAGGATTTACTGCAGGTGCATTGACACAGCAAGTAGGGCTGCACAGTGCACCTGTCTGCACGTGACCTGATTCAAGTTAATTAAGTCCCTGGAAGACCTGGTTTGACACAGTGGCTTTGGATCAGGCCTATCCCTTGAAGTAAATCCTGTTAATTAATGGATACCAATCATCACCATTAAAAGAAAAACATATATTTAATACAGCACCTGCAACTGTAAATCACCCAGTTCTTCTATTGTCTGTTCTTATAGTGACCCTCACTGTACATCTAAACATTTGTGCAGTTTAATAACTGGGAATGGCAGAGATATATGAACCTGCAACTTGGGCACTAATGGTTATTTTCTTTCAACCTCTAATACTTTCCTAATTAATCATTGCAGATAACAATTTCTCGTCAAGCAAGTAAACATTCTCGGTGTATTCTTGCAGATATGACTGTCTTGAACTGTGCTTTCACAGGTGAATGATCATTCTAATTCAGAAACAGTCTCAGTAGCATGTTCCATCTAGCCCTCTTCTGTTGTGATCACAGCCTGTGAGAAAACTGCAAAAACACATGGCCTCATCCTGAGCAGTGCTGAGCACTTGCAGCTCCCACTGAAGTCACAGGTGTTCAGGTCCCTCAGCATCAGCCTGCAGAAGAAAAGTCCCAGTGGGTCGCAGTGAGGACCAAATTCAGGACAACTGCTAGAAAAAGGGCAAGATGACCCAAACTGGTGATTACTCATTATTTACCAAACCATAACAAAAGTAACATCGGCCTCACCACGTGTTAACAAGAAGAAAATGCATCTCCTTAGGCATGCTGCCCTGGTTACCACTCAGACACTGGATTATAGATAATGTTAGCTGAAACCATTTTCATCAACATAGGTCCTTCTAATCCCAAGATGAGCCATTAGCCATCAATATATAAGTCAGATTTACCAATAATCACGCTGAGCCCCAACAGGGACTAAGCTAAAGTTTGATAATAAAAGAAAAGAAAGAGTTAATAATGATTAATAGAATATACATACAAGTGATGTGCAAAATCATATACGGGCTGTAGCAGTGATGAACAGACATGCTGGCTTGTAAAGTCCCTGGTGACTTCCAAAAAGATGGAAGCTCCTCAGTCCATAGTTAAAAATGCTCCTTAGTATAAACCCACAGCGAGAGAATAGGGCAGAAACATGCCAATAGAGATAATTCAAGGTCTTTGATTCTGCCATGTACTGGAAATTTACTGTCCAGACAAGCTCATAGCTCAGTGCAATGGAAAGTTACTGGCTAGAAAATGGATTCAGCACATGAGCCAGACACAGGTCCTACAAGCTTGGAACCAGAAGGCAGCCATTGCCCATATTCTGGCTGAGGCATCCCCAGGAAAGGTTTACTGGGCAGAAGAGTTTCTTCTATGACCTATTGCTAGAGTGAAGTGCCCTTAATAGGCCATCAACACATAGCTTTCTGGGTCTAATGTAAATTCTAGCCAGGAATAGAACACATGTATAAGATACCCATGCATAGCCAATATTCATAACTTTAGCTACAAAGGTGCATATAAACAGGATAATCATACTTAGAAAATCATAACTTTTCCATTAACACCTTACATGACATACTTGGTACAAGATTTGTTGTAATTGTATAACAGTGGTACTATCAATGATATAAATGGTCATTTAATTATACAGCATCACAGTAACTACTTGTGCTTAAATTTAAATACATACGTAAGTACTTTGCTGGACAGAGGTTTGTATTATTGGAAATTACACCTGTGACATTACTCAGGGTACAGTCTGGACTGTTGAACAGCTGTGTCCCCTCAATTCTTCATCCTGGGTGCCTTTTACACTGCTTCACTGTGAGAGCAACCACTCCTGGTCTGCCCCCACACAGCCTCCAGCATGTAAATTACTCCTGGCTATACTGTATGAGTGCTATGGCCAGCCAATCTTGAATTACAATGCAGAGCAACACCAGCAAATTCCCAGTCCCAGACTTTCCCCAGAAATGCATTTTGTACTGCCCTGCCCTCTCCTGGACAACTCAAGCTCATATAAAGGCTGTCATTTTATTAATAGAAAATGATACGCACAAATCCTGTGATTTCAAATGGAATTTCCCAGACACTTCAGTCCAAGCACACTGGCCTAGATAAAACAATAAAACACGTTTATTAATGATAGAAAAAAAATGAAGTGATTACAAGGCATAAAAGTTCAAAGTTGGTTACAAGAAAATAAAGGTAAAAACAACTAACTTAACAAATTAAGTGAATTCAAGGCAAAAGTCTCTCTTACCAAGTGCTTCAGCAGTCTTACTGGCTGAATTCCTTTCAGACAGGATCCCTCCCTCAGTCAAAATCTATTTCTTTGTTCCTCCAGTGTTGTGGCTGCCATGGGTAGAGAGAAAGGGAGGAATAATTTGGGTGTCTGTTACCCATTCTTATACTTTTTCCTCTTCTTTGAGAATCATCTCCAGCAGGGGTTCAGGAGACAGAAAGTCTGTGGCGCTGGGAATCACCAGCTGTTTCTATTCCAAGATGTAAATTTCTGACTCACCTCTTTTTTTCCTGCCAAAGAATGGCTGATTAACCAGGTGATGGTTGATTTCATTTTGTTGACACCTGGCTGAGGCGTCAGGTGGCCTTTTGTCTCTGAGGAACTGGTTTGTGGCTGCTTCCCCAGATTTGGAATATGTCTTAGTAACATGTACATAGAATCTTATGCCTTTACATGAAATGTTGCCACACATATTTTACCAGGACAGTAATGATCAACAGATTATGGGTTTTCAAATGGTACCTCACAAGGCATACTTTGTACAGTACAAAATTTATCATAATTTTGTAAAATGACTAAACCTGGCTACAACTGGCACCACACCTACTTTTAGTTATCACCTGGGCTAGTCCAAATTTTCCATAATTTTTTTCTACGGAAAATTAGGTTTTCAATTACATGATTTTTGTGTGTATGGCACTTGTCTGCTTCCTTTTAAGTTTTGATTTTTCGTTTGAAAACAAAACCAAAAACCAAACAACCCTATTAGCATTTTTGGCCAAAAATTCAAGTTTAACAAAAAGACAAAACTTTCCATAGGAAACAAATCCATTTTCCAATGAACTCTAGTTATCACCCTTGCCAGTGAAAAATTGTTACATATCCCGCAAGTAAGAATATTATTAACACAATACTAGTTACAATTCAACATTAGGAGACTAGGAAACTTTGCTTCTTCTGTTGCCCATTTGGATTCAGAAACTGTTGAGCTTTCTTGTCTCCCTTTCTACTTCTCTCTTTTCCTTGCTCTTGCTTGTTTTGCTGTAGTGTTGAAAACACTGTACTCAATGCCTCAGTTACAGGATAAGAGAAGCATTCAATACCAGTACATTGTCTTAAACATGTCCTTTTTATTTCTATGCCTCCTACATGTTTGGCTTGCAGTGTAATGTCCTCAGCATATGTTCTGATGAGGACATCCCTCAGCCATTGAAGGGCAGGCAGGCATGTAGGCTTGTAAAGAATGTCATGAATTTTTCTGTAGTTCATAATGTTTCCAATTTTCTTGTCTGATAATCTTGATGTCTGTTCCTTGTTCCCCATATCAACTAAGTAGATAAAACCCCTCCCATATTTTCCTTTTCTCCATTCTTCATGTTGCTCCCCATCACTCTTTTCTTTCCCACATGCCCTAGCCTCCTCATTTGTCTTAATCTTCTCCTTATTAGGGTGGAGAACTTGTCTGCTGGCTGTGTAATGTCTTTCCACAGGCTGTGTTCCTGGGAAAATGTCCCAGATAACAGACATTTCTTTCAGTCTTTCCAAAGTTGGACTTCTGGAGTGAAATCCTGGCAAAACTCTCACTGATTTCAAATGGGGCCAGAATTTCACCCCTGAAGTGTTGAATTTTCTGATTTGGACAATTTGTTTCTACAGTGAAAATTCTCAGAGATGAATCCAGGGGCGGCTCTAGCTTTTTTGCAGCCCCAAGCACAGCAGGCAGGCTACCTTTGGTGGCTTGCCTGTGGAAGGTCCGTTGGTCCCGCGGCTTCAGCGTACCCGCTGCTGAATTGCTGCTGAATCCACGGGACCAGCAGACCTCCCACAGGCAAGTAGCTGAAGGCTGCCTGTGTGCCGCCCTCGCAGGGACTGGCAGGGTGCCCCCATGGCTTGCCACCCCAGGCACGTGCTTGGAGTGCTGGTGCCTGGAGCTGCAGCTGGTTGTGTCTCCTATGAAATGTGGGAGGGGATGACCTCCCTATGCGTGAATCTGTATATGCTTAAGACTTGCACATTTTTGTTTTTACATAGAACAATTCAAAGATAGCATGGGCTTTGAAAAAGCCATTATGATCTCAGGGGAATATCCGTAATAATTTTAATGAAAAAGCAGTGGTCAAAAAGGAATGATACAATTTCTAGGAACAGTGTCTGCACAACTTTTACCACAGCTTTTAAGCTTTAGTCATTTTGTGTGTGTGTGTATGTATGTAGATTATATATATAAAATATTAAACACAACAAAAAGGCTGTGCTTTATAACAAGATTAAAGGCCGAAATTTCAAGGAATGAAATTAGCTTGCCCACAAAATCCACATATGTTTACACACAACCTATGCTTATGTGAGAATATCTAATTAATTGAACATTCAAATAGGCATGCAATTATTCCATTTGCTCCTGGATTTTTACAGTTCTAATCAGTATGCCCACTCTTGAAATCTGCCCCCTCCCTCTAGTGTTATAAGATCTAAACCCAGTAATTTAAAATTAAGGTCTCTCACTCTGTCTTTCATTTCCTTTACTATGCCCAAGTATTGCAGAAAGCTGAGAACAATGTGAGTGTCAGGAATAATGAGAAAGAGGTGAATGAAGAATATTTAACACTGAGTATCTTGTCTTTGGCGGTTTGTCACAATACTGTACATGATTATTACATATACTTAATTATAGATTTTCCCTTTACAAATCCATTTTCCTTATTTTACATATTTTTTCAATCTGAATCTGTTACCATTGACATCAACAGAAAAATGCTGCTTGCTTCAATAGAAGGAGGACTGCAGCCTTTTTTAATGTGTTTGCGCTTTGTTGTATATTATGACACTGACTGTTTCCTGGCCTCATATCAACTTTCAGTATTGTGCATACAATTGTGCACATGCAATTAAATGTGAGCACAATTAGACCTTTAGATGCCCCTATCAGACTTGCAAGTACATTCAGATCATTAGGCACGAAAACATGTGCAATTGCTGGTGCAAAAAGATGTGCCTATTATACTGAAGGATTTTTTTGTTTTGAATATTTAGCTTTTTATATATTTATACACCAATATGTATATATGTAAGTTTGTTCCACCTCCATCTCTACAAACTGTGACTGGTGAGCTCTCCTGGTGATTCAACAGCACACACACTTCGCAAGGTACCTTCACCAAGTGTCTTTATTATTATTTCTTGCCCGATGCTTTAGATACAGCACAACGTAGCTCTGCCTTTTATACTGCTTGCTTTCTTTTCTGAGCTATCTGATTGGTGAGTTAATTACTCCAGTAGCTTATCAGATTCCCTACAGGTGCAAGTGATTCCCATAAACTACCTAACTCCCTCCTACTCTAACTACCCAGTGCCCTGAATGTCCTAAGTGATGAGGGTGCTGGCTGCCCAAAGGGGCTCTATTTATTGCTGCTAACAGCCCCCATCACAGTATATGGTTTGTATTAAAAGCACTATACAGATATTGGAGAAAATCTCCAAAACCACTCAAATGATGCAGGAGCCTAATTTCCATTTTCAAAAGTGACTTAAATGCCTAGGAATTTCAGTGGGGGTCAGGAATGTAGGAGCTTTTGAAAATCCCATTAGGCACCTATCTCGATCCTTAGGTACCAAAATACTTTTACAAATCTGGTCCATATTTGTCTAAAGTTAATTGAAAATCAATGAGTTAGGCTCATAAGTCTGTTTTGAAAATGGGAAGTAGGCTCCTAAGTCACTTAAATGTTTTTTAAAATTTTACCATTAACTAATACATCTCTACCTCGATATAATGCTGTCCTCAGGAGCCAAAAAATCTTACCGCATTATAGGTGAAACTGCGTTATGTTGAACTTGCTTTGATCACCGGAGTGTGCAGCCCCACCCCCCTGGAGCTCTGTTTTACCGTGTTATATCCGAATTTGTATTATATCAGGTTGTGTTATATTGGGGTAGAGGTGTATAAGCCCTGATCCTGCAATTTCCCACTTGTAGATGTAGCAAACTACAGGATCAAGGCCATATATAACAGCTGTGACAAACCTAAGCAAAGATCATGACAAAAGAGAGTAATTTTTTCTCCCATTTATTTTTCTTCCATCAGTCTGTTAAAAAAAAAAATCCCAGTTAGGAAGCAAATGTTACAACATTTGTGTACAATAGTATTCTTGTTGGAAGAGGTGGATTAAGAAAAACCTTATTGCTAGAAATAAATTATGTAGAAATTAGAAACTCATGAGGGCAGGAAAAAGTATTAACTGAAGAACCCAATAGTAAAGCTTATTATACACTCTTTGATCTAATAATTGACTTGCCTCCAGTACAACTCAGTGAAAAAAGCAAAGTAGATAATTTTGTTACTTTATTTCTAGAACTGGATGAACACGGCAGAAAAATATTCATTAACATTTGTTCACATGAAAACCGACCATTCACTTTGGTGGTATTTGTGACAATTTTTTACTTACTTTTTTTATTGACGATTCATGTGAGTGAAGTTTGTTCATCAGAATATTTGTGAGAGGAAAAATGTCACAAATAATCATACACACAAATAATTAGGTGAACAGTGGTGCCATCCCTCACAATATGGTATTTTTGCTAAAAGCCCCAGGTCTTGAAATCATGTAATTATATGAGAATCTGAGCTTTCATTTTTTTTAAAAAGTAAGTCTCAAGCTCTCATAGTTGCAGAGCAAAGCTTGAAAGTATGAACCCTAAAGGCTCACAAACCAAAAGGTAAATTTTAAAAAAATCTAAAATGTATTATTTAAAAAACTGCATGATTTTAAACCCAATCTCATGATTTTGGCGGGACTGATTTATGATTTTTTGGAGCCGTGAGGCTGGGAAAACTGTGAATATTGCATGACTATTTACAATAGAAGGGTCCACAGAGACGTCTTGAAAGGTCTTCTTGGGTTTGGAGATACCCGGACAGTAATCAAAACAATACCACATGTTAGCTGACCAATCCACACAGCACAAATAGCAAATATCCAGGCAATAGGGGCCTGCGTCTGCCTCATTAAAATCAATGACAAAACTTCCATTACCTTCCATGTGGACCACTGAGGAAGCCAGTTGACGTGAACAGTTCATGAGCAATAGGTAGGTTTTCACAGTCCTTCCACTAAGTCATTGCAAATAAAGAAAACTTGTAAAAAAAAAAAAAAATACAAAACCCAACAGCTTTCTTTATGAATACTTTTCCAAGTTAATTGAAGAAATTGTGTGCTGCTAACAGTTCCCCAGCTCTACTTATGTCTTATATATAAAATATTAATGTGATTGTTTTTTAATAATATTTATAAAACCATGAAAATAGCACCATGAAGTGAAGCCCATGTAGTTCTTCTGTAAGAAAAAACTTTTTCAAACCAAATGTAATCACTTTATTATTGATAACTTGTCAATGAGATTGATATAATTAACTTTCACTTTATCATACCCTTTTTTTTCATTCCCATTCCTGCTTTCTGGCTTACCCCTTCTAGCAATACAAGATCAAGACAAGCTACAAGGCTTTTGCAGCAATCCCTACAAACACCTTGCTTATGGAGCAGAAGGTTAGTGTTTGCTCAAGAGCATGAAAATTGCCTCATGTATCAAGCACTTCTACTTAAGAACTTTTCATAATTAATATTTTCCTGACAATGCTGGGAATATTTCAAAACATAAATACTGTGGGCTGACTATTCAGGATTATATATGCTACTATTCTTCAGGGTCAGTAGCGTTTTATAAGATTTTCCTATTCTGAGTTTCTACAAAAATTCCCTGCAGAAAATATTTCTTCCCATGAGAGTTCCAGTTTACATCACACTGTCTAAAATGTTCTTTAGCAAACTTCAAAGAGCTGGATTTTCACAGTGTGAGGACAGTGACAAATGTCTGGTATTAAATTTTGATTATATGGTGAAGGCCACATTGTGCAGTCCTTACTTGTACAAAACAACCATTGAAGACAATGGTGCAATTGACAACTTTAATTTTGAATGAAGGGTTAAATTTTCAAATCACCTGTTACTTAGAAGCCTAAGTACCACTGACTCTCACCTTTTGAAAATTTTGTCCAGATTTTAGTCTTGCTTGTATTAAAATCACTAGAAAGATTCCCATTGATTTCAGTGGGAGTTAGCACCTAACCTGCTTAGACATTTTTGTAAATCTCACCCTGAGGCACCTAAATACCTTTGAAAAATTAGCTCGCAGGAGCCTAAGTCCCATTAACTTGGGGTTCTAAGGGCCTAAGTCACCTTTGAAAATGGGATTTAGGCTTATATGCCATTTAAGAAAAGTCTACGCTGCAATGTAAACCTGGGCTTATGGACTCTGTGTTTCTAAAACCATATTTGAGCATTCACATTGCATTGTAAATCATTGGACCAGAGGGTCTCACAGCCATGTTAATGTCTTCATACTGCACTGACCAGACCTTCTCTCTTGGGTCTAAGGCTTGAACAGCATCCACACTGCAAAATGACAGTGCTCAGACACAAGTCATAGCAGGAATTGCGCTCTGACCCACATCAACAAGCAAGGTCCTAAGACCCAGGTCCTGAGTTCTTGCTGACCTGTGTCAGACTGATTTGTGTGTGGATGGAGCACGGTTTGGTCTCAACCTCATTCTGAGCATGGGCTTAGTATGCAGTGTAGACATACCCATAGGTTCTTTTTAGAGTTTTACCTCTGATCAAGTATTATTAATTGTAGGCTAGCTGATAATAGTTGGCATATTTGAAAGTCACACCACGTTTAACAGATACAAAGTGGATTTTTTTCTTCAAACCATTTAATACATTTGTTTTTTAAACTCTTTAATGCTCGATTGAAGTTTTTCATTTATTGCAAGTTATATGTTCTTTAATTAAAGACTTGGATGCCCAGCTCTTTCTTAAACATTGATTTCATATATTAAAAGAGAGAAAGCAAGTTTATATAGTATCAGTAGAAATTAGATTTTCAAAGGCAGGATTTGGGTCTTGTGCTCCGATAACTTAGACTACAATGTACTAGATTATGCCTTAAGGCACAGCCTGACCAAGTGTTGTGTGTAAGTTGTTCCCCAAATAGGTATGATAAGTATTATGACTCAAGCACCACTCTAAAGTACAGCTCCCTCCCTGGTTCTCCCTCATTTTGTGGGGAGGAAGAGAGGAATTTTCTACTGGCCTTCATCAACTAACTACAACATCCTCCTGTACCAGTTCAGCTGGGCTGGCTGGCACACATTCTCCACCTACCAGCTCCAGGAGGGAGTAAGTAGACACACAGCACCTACAAAACCCAGGGCACCCAGTCCTGGTGGCCCACACAAAGGAAAGGGGGGCTATTACTCATGTGAAGGTTTGTGGATCAAGTCATAGTCTAGCCCAAAGATAGTTATTGCTATTGCCAATAATTTTATTCCAGCTATCATTATTTAAATTTTTGAACCTAATGTTTTTATAAGGAGAGATGCAAGAGAACTAGGTTTTAATTATATAAATCACTTTTTTTTAGCATATAATTCTTGACAAGACCAGGCCAGTTTAAGTGAAAAGTTTTGGGGCATGTCTGCCCATTAAGCAGGAGGTATGATTTCCAGCTTGAGGAGAAATAGTCAGCCTAGCTGTGATTGAGTTGACACCCTAAAAACGAAGTGTTTCTGTGGTGGTGCACATGGTGGGACGGGCTATCTGCCTTTAGTACAAGCCCATTGAGGACACTAGGTACATATGTTGGCTAGCTGCGCCATCGTGGCTACACTTCTATTTTTAGCATATTAGCCTGATCAGAGCTAGTGCAGGGATGTCTCCTTGACCTGGAAATTGCACCTCCAGCTTGAAGTTTAGACACACCCTTACAGTTGCACTTCTTGCACCAAGAAATGCTGTTCTGCAATATCCAACACAGACATTCATTTGTCATGATAGTCAATACTGAACACAAGCTGAGCAAGTCTCATCTGCTTATAATTATAATCACTGCTTAGGAGGTGAAACAAGGATTATGTGACTTTTCTGAAAGGCATTTTTAGAAAAATAAAACAATCCCTGTTTCACTTCTTAAGCAGTGACATTTAATTGTTCGAGGGGTCAAGAGAAATGTGCTTGCCCAGGCCTTTGAAGTCTATGATCTAGTCACAGTTCATACCACGTACCAGATCACATGATAAAAAGGTGGTGGTGATTTTGTTTCTATTGCTGATATGTTTCTCTCCCTGTATCTAACTTTTATTTGTCTAAGCAATCCATCTCTATCTCTAATCTCTTTCTCGCTCTCTCTGTATATATAACATTTGGGAGGGTATCCTTTTTAAACTTCCTTTTATGGATTCCCAGTGTACTATTGTCATTTTAACACCAAAAGACAGTAATTCTAATGCTTTTTTTCTCCTCCAAGTGTGTTGGCTGAAGTGAGGTATTTAACTTTTCCCCCCTTGCTAGAAAAGTGGCTCATTGGTTTTTTCATCTGGTGATCAGACACTCCAAGTGGTCAATTAATGGAGCTCCTTACCCCATGGGATTGATTTAAATTGCGGCACTCTTGGGGCAGATGCAGAAGCTCTGCAAGGTGAGCTAAACGGAAGACCCTTTGTGATCTGGACAGTAAGAGTAATTCAGTTTCTTTTCACATAGATAATGCATCATGCTACATCATATGCTCTTTCCTTCCCTTAGCAATGCAAACATATACACTCCTACTTTCATTCCCAGCTGTTATGTTGCTCTCTTTTGTCAAGTCAGCCCAAGCAAGGTGTATCTAACTGGTGGAATACTCCATTCAGTGGTTGAACTTTGCTTGTGAAGCTGAAATTCCAAACCAGGACCTCCGTAATCCAAAGATGTTGGGGAGTGAGCGAAAATAAAATGCCATTTTCCCCCGCTCCACTGAAAGTTACTTTCACAAGCTTAGCTTATTTCCTTAGTCCTTCAGGAAGCCAGTTTACATTATTGCCTCCTCCCTTCTGCTCTACACTTACCCCTATGCAGTCAGAAATCAGTTTGTTTCAAAATTCCACCTAGATCAGTGGAATTCAATCCACCTCTTTATCTCCACCATGTTCCAGGGGCAGCGTGACTCTAGTTGGCTACCTACCAATCTGCTAATGGCAATCATCAAAGTGACTCTAGTGATGTGTGACAGTAAAAATGTGTATTTTGAAATGTTAAAGGGTTGTATCTTCATAAACAAACTACATTATAATATTTGGGACAATTAATTCTCAGAATCTTTTTTGGAACACGTGTTTCCTTACTACTTATGTGCTGTGCTGAACATATACCCCACACTGGTATCTTTTTCATTACTGAGGCATTTGCTTTTCCCTTGTATCACAGCATACAGTGTCAGATAATGACAGGACCAACCCTTCAATCCCTGTGCAGAAGGGATGGGACCTGATAACACCGAATAACATATTACCTTTGTTCAGCAAGTATAAGAAAAGATAGGTCATCTACTGTATTCTAAATTATCCCGCAAGCCTTGATTCTTATCCTCAATTATTTAAATATTATGAGGTTAGATTCTAATTCAAAAAATCCATCTCCGGGACAGATTATTTCTTTTTCAGACATATATCAATTATTTAGAGATTTCATTTATCAAGTGTGCCTTAAAGATGTCTTTCACTCAAAATGGATCATGAGAGAGGGCTTTATTTCAAAGAATACTGAGAAAACTGACTCAAAGCTACCTATAGTAGAAGTCTTTTTAAAGCTACTCTCAGGACTGTATTAATACAGTGTTTCCCCTGAATAGAAGGGATTTTTAAGATAGAGCCTTGAGTAGATAATCCTTTAAATAAAACCTTCTTCAGACTCAGCAACAATTGTTTGGTTTTCAGATATTCTAGAATCAAAATGGATAAGTCATTAATGCAAAACCTTGAGTTATAACTTTCTTAACTCTGGAGCCCCAAGCCAAAAAAGTCCTGCCCTGCACTACGCAACTGATCTTCAGCTCTCAAGAGGGAATCTTTATCATATATGCTCTACTGTTACATATAACTGTTTCTTACAAGTTAAAGTGCTGTTTGTTTCTGTGACTTCCTATTCTGATCTTCACAAACAGCATACAAATATAGGATCATATTTTGGTCTGAAATACTGAGAATGATTTTACATTATTTGGATTTAGCATTCAGGGATATGCTTTGCCATCCCCATTAAAACTATATCATTTGACTAACATCATATGGGTCTAAAACAACATTTCGAGAGGATTTACATACTTAGGAAAAACAAAACAATCCAGGAAACCCACCTAATCACACATTTCCAAGATGAAAATCGTGTATCAAAGAGTCATGCTAAAAAAACATTTACTTCTAGCTAGAAACCCATCGCTAGTTGTAAAATGGGAAATAAATGGTTTATCAGTTTGTGTGATTATTAAAATGGCAGAGCCCATCTGTCAACATACAATTTTGCAAAGCAAGCTCTGGAGCTCCCTCTTTCTTTTTAAAAGCCATCACAGACTTTTGAGTTCTAACTATATCAAAGTTTCATGGTAGTCAATCCTTTCAGTGTCATTTCCTGGGATCTTTAAGAAATAATATAATTATATGAGGAGCTGATGATAGTTGAAGCTCTGTCATGTGGAAAAGATTTTTTTGTACATGCTAAGGCTTTAGGAATGTATTGATAAGGAAAAATGTGCTAGAAAATGAAGCAAATTGCTCCCCCCCCAAACAAACAAACAAACAAAAAAAACCCAATCCCCTTCACTTCCTTTGCTCAACATAGGATTCTGAAAATTCATGTGATAAGACGACAATTTTTACGGAGTGTGGCTGGTACCGAACAGAGTATAGGCCTTCAGCCATTTGAAAAATAATTACACTAGTGGGTGAAGTGATTGATTTCTGTACAATCTAAACTGTAAAGTGCCTTGATTCTTCTAATAAAATATCCAGGATCAAAATCAGATTGTTCATCCATTCCCTTTCTGCTTTACTACTAGTTTAGCAATCACAGGAATTTTGGAGGGCAGTACTGTCAACACTGATCTCAATGAGATGCATACATTACACTCGCACTAATCTTACATGTATAAGGACAAATGAGCAGTTAAACATGTAAATATCTGACTTACACACTCAAATGCACTTAGCACCTTATTTACGCTCTCTGTTACACTTCACCTTGAAAATATTGTTCCTTCTGCTTAATATTTGAACGGAGGGTGAAGGATTTAAGCAGGAATGCTGTTTTTCATACTGTTAAACCAGCAGAACAGGATGACAAGCTTGGCTTGTTCTCTCCGTATTGCTGATAGCAATAATGCTGCAAAGTAAGATTATTATATGACTTGACCAGTGGCTGGTTTTAATTTTAAAAAATTGTACTTTTCAATTAATTTACAGCACTTGCATGCTATTTTTTTCAAGCATGTGAAAATTCAAAATATTGCACTGATCAAAAAAAGAGTCAGCTATATTTTGATACTCTATTAATATATTAAATTAATCTATTTGGGTACAGGCACTGAGTACCCATAAATCAGTTTCCTTTTATCTCTTCCACTGCTTTGGGGAAATCTAGCTGTCCATTCCAAAGGAAGGAGAGCAAAAATAAAAGGGATTGAAAAGTAGTGAAACTCATTAGTGTGTGGAGTTCTTTTTTCTCAGTAGTGAAGTAGTACTTGGGAAAGGCTGTAGATAAATGGCCTTGAAAATTTAAATTATCCATCTGTCCAGGTTCAACAAGAGCAACAACCCAGCACAAATTTCCCGATTGTGACTATCATACCATGACTGCATTTCCAAGGGATTAACCATGTGCTTCTTCAAACTGCCCACTTTTCAAACTGCCCACAAATACCCTATGGTATTTTGCATATGTGGTACCTTGTGAAAAGAAATAGTTTCCTCACCTCAGAGTGTGTTCAGCCACTGGGAGCATTCTGATCATGTAAAAAAAAATTTTTCTTAGTGATTTACTATGCTCAGTATCCTAATGGATGTAGAATTCTTTGAGAAGCTTAGCAGAGTCTCCATTTTGAGGGTTTATTTGATTTATGTATCTAAATAAAACAGATTGGTTTTCCCATTTATATCCAGGCACTTTACCAGTTACTCTACTTCCATTTTTGTGAAGGGTTTTGACATCTCAGAATTTGTTTTCAGTTTCATTCAGTTCGAATGAAACCCCAATATTTAAAGATTTTCAACGAAAGTTCTGTTTAAAAAAAATTCAGATTGATGGAAGCCTTTCATTTTTATTTAAAGTTTTAAATGATTTGTAATTATATATATTACAGCAGACAATAATTGAAAGAGCAGCAAAAGTAAAATACCAGTAACTTTACAATTCTGTGTTGAATGCCCTCACTAGCTGGGCAAAGAGGGGTATTCTGTGCCTCACTACGTAAACACATGCTTATTTTGCAACCACACTATCTTGTGTTGTGAGGAGCCCTGACATGTACAATGCTGAGATGTCACTGTTCCCACAGAACCCCACTGAAGCAGGGAGCATGCAGAGGGCAGGGTGACTAAGTTTAAATAAATATATTTTGCTCTTTTCATATTTTTTAAAATTAAATAATAAAAAGGAAACTGAAAAAGCACAATGTATTTAAAAATCTACAGATCCTGACCCCTGCAGTCTAGCATCATTCTCTAGCAGATTCCAGGGTAATTATGGTATCTCAGCATGGCATCTCCTTGGAAGTCACTTCAAAGCAGGAGCAGGGTAACAGCAACTAGACTGTAGGTCAGAACCTAGAAGAAAGGAAAAGACGAAGGATGTTCTGAATTCTCCTCTAAGCCTGGCTTTTGTGATTATTCAGCACTCACTGGTAGGATTAGAGATGGGCAAATTCATTTTCACCAATTTCAAGCCGATACCAACTTTGTGGGTTTGAAAGTTTGACTTGTATTCAAAGCACATTGGGTTTGTGTTCTGCTTTGGAGAGACTGTGATGAGAGGAAGAGAGAAAAAATTTGAATGGAAATCTAAACAGATACTTATAAATAAGGCACTTCAGCCATTAAGGCTTTAGAGAGTTTTCCTTTTACTAACGTATAGCAAAGGTTTTCCTTTATCTACACATTTTTTTGTTTAGAACACCCCCCCACAAAAAAAAAACAACCCCCTCCAATCCTACTGCATCCTTTGTCAAGTTATATAGAATCTTAGTGCTTCTTAAACAGGAGTCGTTTATTAAAGAAAGCAGCCACAGACACAAATCAAGAGGCTTCCACAGAGATTGGGTCCCAGTCTTATTCTCTTGCTTACCATGGACCACAGCTTGTCTGGAATGCTATACAACACACAGAGACATCTAGTGCCTCAATAACATACTGTAAGTAAATAGTGATGGGGAGACAATGGGTTTAAATTACATGCGGAAAAATTTTCATCTTAGTTACTGTTCTGAACTCTAAGAATAATCAGGCTCCAAATGACGACATTCACCTGGAGGTTCTCCCCTCTCTAATATCACTGGAATTTGGTGATCTGTCTATGCAGAACATCTTTAATGTTTCAAGATATGGTCACTTTCATTTGATGAAGCGTAGTACAGAGCTATTTTCTTTCCCAGATGATAACAGGGAAGTGCCAAGTAAGGAAACTTTCACACTGAAAAGCATGTTTTTATTTTCAGCCAATCTAACATCAGAACAATTTTTATTTATCTCTAGGCATTAGAAGAGCCAATTAAAACAGAAAAAGTGACTGAAGACACTACTTTGGACACACATTCGGAGGTAGGTAATCACAATAAATCTCTCCAGCCAGTGTTTCATTTGGACTCGCAAAGACAAAGCTAGTTCAGTTGTTGCTTTTACTTTTCCAGATGTGCTCCCCTGCCCAGCTCAGGCAAAAAACTGAAGAACTCTGTGCTACCATCGATCAAGTCTTACAGGATCCCTTGCCTATTGTAATATAGCACTAAAGTGGAATTTAAATGTTTTCTCTCTTTTCTGTCTTCTCTTGTTATTAACAAAGTCTGTGCCCTTTCGAATCCCATTTTTCAGCGCCGGTGTGAATCTTCTCCATCTTCCCTGCACACATCAATGGATTCAGACGTAGGCAAAGTAAGTGAGTAACTGTGGCCATAGATACAAAACCTGTAACAGTAGAAAGCTGCATATAATCTTAAAAGATGCAAGATCAATACAGATCCTCCCCCAAAAAGACACAGAAGAGAGAGGGAGGATAGAGCAGCTACAGCTCGTGAGCCACTTCCTCTCCACTGCAACATATCTACTTGGAGGCAGGAGTAGCTGCAGTGTATGAAGAAAGGGAATTTGTGCTTTGAAGGTCCAGTAGTCAGGGAAGAATCCAGCGATACGTGGCCTTCCAGAAAGCAGGACGTCTGAGTGAATGGCCAAGCAGCTTGTTACTGAACCCAGCCATAGGTGCTGAGTACCCCACTCCTCTAGTCACTTACTGCTGAGCCTCAGCAAGCTTTCTACACTCCCTCAACCCAGACGATATAGAGAGGGCATGTAGATGGGCAATGAGGAAAAACTAGAGACATGGACAGACTTACTTGTTAGGAGAAGTCATAAAGATTGTAACTGTTCAGTTCAGAGGGGAGAGACTGAACTTTTAGGTCCACTTGAACCAGATTATTTGTATTTGAGAGGAAGTTGGCAGTACAGGTATTCCTTCTGTAGGGTTGCTGGAGCCTCCTCAGGCCGTCCCTGATGCTTCATCTTCTTGTTCCTTTGATGTAGCAGTGTATGTGGCAAAGGGGAGGGAACTTATTGGGTTATTACAACAATCTGTAACCAACTAATGCCCCTTTTTGCTCTATGACTGCAGAGGTGTTAACAGGCCACTTCAGTCTGAATGGTCCCATAGAATATGTATAACTACTTTTGCTAAACAATCTGTTCAATCATGTATTTAGCTGTGACACTCTCAGTATCTTTCCCAGACCTGAAGCAGAGCTCTGTGGTGCTCAAAAGCTTGTCTCTCACTAATAGAAACTGGTCCAATTACCTCACCCCACTTGAATCTCTAACATCCTGGGACTGACATGGCTACAACAAAGCTGCATACAATTATTGGCCTTGGTCAAGGCAGTTTTGGTGGAGTGGAGAGAGCAAGAGCAGACTGGAGGATGAAGAAGAGGACATCTTGGCAGTGGGTCCAAAGCCCATTGATGCCAATAGGTCCACTATGAATGGACAATACTTACTGTTGCTCTGCACATTATCTGGTCATTTACATTAGTGCAAAGTGGGGGTAAAACATTACCTTACTGGAATGGGAGTATTCTATACCCACTCCGTATTGACTTTTCACTGGTGTAAGTGATTTCACGAGTAGCAGGGTAGTGGTGAAGTGAGTCATAGGCCTCATAAGAGAAAGAGGATTAGGAGGAGGGAAATGGGACAGTAGTTAGAGAAGCAGGTGGGATTAAAGGAAGGGTTTTTTTTTTCCATTTTTTTTGATACAGGGATACTTGTACATGCCTGTAGCCTGATTCCTCGGTGCCTGCTCCTTGTGTAGTTATTTACACTGAGTAAAGTGGCTGCAAAATGTTACTATAGGTGAATGAGATTTCTGCTGTGATAGTTATTTATACCACTTTATACAGGTGTATATAATTACACCAGGTGCAAGACAGTGGAGAATTGGACCCCGAAGGAAAGAAGCCAGAGTAAAGAGTAATGATGATGGAAATAGAAGGAGTGGAAGGAGAGATACAACAGATATCTTAGTTTAAGTGCCTTAGAAATGCCATGGATTAGACAGACAGCAGAAGACAATTAGATGAAAGAAGACGGTTCTTGCTGGATAATAGCACAGAATTGAAGATAATTCCAATCCATTTCCTATGCAAATAGAAATGAAATCCTATTTGGGGATTGGATATGTCCCCTTCTGTCTGTTAACAGATTCATTCTGAGAGTTCCCAGAGATTATATTAGGGAGACCAAATAGCAAGTGTGAAAAATTGGGATGTGGTATGGGATGGTGTAATAGGTGCATATATAAGAGAAAGCCCCAAATATTGGGACTGTCCCTATAAAATTGGGACATGTGATTGCTACCTGGGATTCTTTCAACCCGAAGCTCTTGGTAACTTTTACTCCGTGTGAGAAGGTGTCAGGAAATAAATCAGGGGAGACACGGCTGTCCGACCGATGGATGGCTGGCACAGACAGGATGACACAAGAGTGCTTTCACTTAAAGCTAAACTTTACTTAGTCTCAAGCACTTACACACGTCCGCAACAAGTTAGTAAAACACTCCCAACCCTTGATAATTACCAAAGCTGAGTGTGGCTTTCAAGTGACACAGTGGCAGGCTTCCAGTGGCCAAACCTTCCGTCTGCTGGTGGTGACCGCAAGATGCATCCAGAGGGAGAGACCAGTCCTGAAGAGTCTCCCCTACCTCAAACTTTCCCCCCTTATTTATACATTAGAAATAGAATGACGTGTCCCTTAAAGAAACCTTGTTAAGTAACCAGTTTCAATGATCAAGCCAGAGGCTCCTTCTGATTATTGATTAACCAAGTGTGGGTTTTTCCAGAGTTTGCAGCCTTGAGACCCCAATAGACATTCCTGGGGCACATCCTGCTCTTCTAAAATGTATTAGCAACTTCAACACAATTCTTATCAGGAAGGACGCAGGGTTAAGCTGCCCTTTCTCTGGCATCGAAAACCCTGTCCCCTCCTGCCTTCGTCAAGCTGAGATTGCTGAATGGCCAGTTTACTGCTTGCTGACTAGACTGCCTTTAACTATAAGCCATACTGGTTTCAAGCACTTTACTGGTTTGCCAAAGTCTCCCCATACATGGTCACCCTAGATTACGTGGTCACAATAGCAAGGGCAACTATAACACTGTGAGGTCAAATGCTGGAGTCGCATCTTTGACACATAATAATATAATACAGTAACTTCTCATTTAACTTTGTCCCATTTAACGTTGTTTCAATGTTATGTCCCAGCTCAGTTAGGGAACATGCTCATTTAAAGTTGTGCAATGCTCCCTTATAACGTCGTTTGGCTGCCTGCTTGTAAGATTCTGTGGAAGACCAGCAACTTTACAAGGGAGCATTGCACAAGTTCCACTTCTCTGCCTCCTCCCCCTCCCTCCCAGCGCTTCCCCAAACAGCTCTTTGGCGGCGCTTAGGACTTTCTGGGAGGGAGGGGCAGGAGCAGGGAAGCACCCTGTCTCCACTCCTCCCACTCCCACCTAGAAAATCCTAAGCGCCTAAACAGCTGTTCGGTGGCGCTTAGGACTTTGGGGTGGGGAGGGATGTGGCGTGCTCCAGAGAGGAGGTGGAGTGGGGGTGGGAAGAAGTGGGCCTGGAGTGGAGCAGGGACAGGAAGAGGCGGGCATGGAGCATTCCCGGCAAAATCCGAGCCTGTTCTCTGCTGCAAAGGTGCTTCCTAGCGTCCTTGCCTGCAGCGGGCTGTGCCTGTGTGGGGTAAGCCAGGGGCACTTCCCAACCACAGTTCAGTACAGTACTGTACAGTATACAGTATAATGCCTTTTGTCTTCCCCTCAAAAATGTCCTTGGAACTTAACCCCCCTGCATTTACATTAAATCTTATGGGACAATTGGATTTGTTTAACATTGTTTCACTTAAAGTTGTATTTTTCAGAAACATAACTACAATGTTAAATGAGGAGTTACTGTAAGTCAAACAATTACTCAACACTGAGAGCTAAACATTAATGAATCACATCTCACCTCTCTGATGAATGTTTCATGATGGTTGCAGAGTGATGGTTTCTTAGACTTTTAGCAGTTAATATCTTGTTACAAAGTTAAAAGTTCATGGAATTGTCAGATTACTGTTGGTTGCATGTTATATCAATTTATCTTGTGTACAGATGTCTGCAACACTGCAGAGAGCAGCTGGACGGGAAACCAGATATGTAAGTCCCTGTATAATTACTCTGCGTTTTAGCTACAGAAATGTCTTATTTTGTAGGATTAAGCATCCTTCTTGCAATAATAGCTGGGTCTGCCTAAGGGAAGGGAGTAAATCCATCTAGGACCTGAAACGTTCTTTACAGCGGTAGGGGAAGTGAGTAGTTCAAGGCTTTGGAAATGAGACTTGGCACTTCTCACCACTATTTCAATTCCACCTCAAACCTTACCGTCCAGTGGCTCTTCAGTGTGGTGTGAGCTGGTGATCTCAGTCTAATTCTTTTGTAGACAATGGTCCATATCACCCAAATACATATTTCAAATTGTGCCTTGGTTGCCATCTACAGTTGCACAGATTAGGGTGAAAAGATGCCCAAACCTCTCTTTCCTCATGCACCTCTGTAGAGGAATGGTCCCCAAAGTCTGCTTGAAGTTAAGCCTGCAGAGGGGCAGATCACCCCAAGGATGGGCATGGAGGACCAAAGAAAGTGTGAACCCTGGCTGCATACACAGGGTTAACATGTGTGATGTTTTTTAAAAGATGAAGCAAAAGCCATTCTGGCTTGCGCCCCTCCAGAACTCCCAACAGTGCTGTGCCAACCTGAGGCAAAATGTCTCACCAGGAGCACTTGCTGGGCATGACATTCCTAATCTCTCATATTGAAAAACCTCAATTTAGTCCTGAATGGGCACCAAATATCCTGTCACCGCTAGAACTGGTCCCCACAGAATGGGGCTAAGAAGCATTTTTTTGAAGAAAATAGGACAGTTGTTAGAGAGGCTGGGGAAACTGAGGGAAGGAGTTTTGTTTTTTCTGTTAAGTTAGGGGATACACAGCATGCTTGCAGGCAGGCCTAATTCTCCTCTGATGATAATTGCACTTCCACTGCCTCATGCTGTTCTTGTCTTACATGTACTGTGACTGGAAAAGTTGACTCTTTGCTATCCTCCCTCTGGCACCTTAAATACACACACGTGTGCACTCACACACACAATTAGTTATCTTAAGTCATTTGTTTTATTCATTATTCAACATATTAAACTCAATTAACATGTTTATTCTCCTTAGGATAGGCAGTTAAGGAAGGTACCTTTTTTTACTTATGACCCATTTTTTCATGTGCTGACATATGTCTGCTCATTATTCACCAGTCTATCTTTCTACTCAATCACAGATTAGGTGCAGTACAGGCAAAAACAATAGAGATTTTCCAGTTTGTTCCCAGCATACTGCTTGATCAATACAATTTTGTTTCCTGTGAGCAAGTAGCTACAGAAGTGATTTTTTTCTATTGCATGCAGTTATGTATTTTTTTATTGCATACTATGGAATGTGAATTTTGCATGACACAGTGTGCTAGTTTGTGCTAAATAGAAAGGTGATTTTCATTTTTAGGTGAAATGGGAAAACAAGCTGACGTTGTATCTTGAAGATGATAATGCATATTGCTCACCATTCCAGTGTAATTCTTATAATCTCTGAACTGTGCCTGAAACGTTTCTTTAAGTAGAATTATCCTTACAAGACAGACAGTGACTAGAACTTCTGTCTGAGATACTATTTTTGGAGCTTAGCCCTGTGTGGCTCAACAGGGTAGGGTTACAGTCAGGTTCATTTTCTTTGATCTTTACAAATGCACTGACATTTTAAAGTCTCACATCAACTCAGATATATATGTCTTCTTGCCCGTGTTTAATTTTTTATATTTTGTTCCCAAATGTGAAATTGTTGGAGTTGTTTATTTGTGGGGTTTGGGGAGCAAGTGAATACCCTAAGCTAACGCACATGAAAGTCCTCAGATGGCTGCTCCTCAAGAGTGCAGAAGGCCAAGACTGCTGCCACCTGCAGGGCTTCCCCAGAAGACAGAAGAACTACTTCCTCAAGGGAATCTATCAGGGGTTGAGGAGGCTTTAGGCCTGGAGAAATACCAGCAAAATCCTGTGTATCTTGAGCAGGGATCAGCAACCTTTGGCTTGCAGCCTGCTAGGGTGAGCACCCTGGCAGGCCAGGCCAATTTGTTTATCTGCCATGTCCACAGGTTCGGCTGATCGTGGTTCCCACTGGCCGTGGTTCACCGCTCCAAGTCAATGGGGGCTGCAGGAAGCAGTGCTGGCTGAGGGATGTGCTGGCTGCTGCTTCCCGCCGCCCCCATTGGCCTGGAGCAGTGAACCGTGGCCAGTGGGAACCATGACTGGCCGAACCTGCAGACGCGACATGTAAACAAACCGGCCTGACCCTCCAGGGTGCTTACCCTGGCAAGTCACGTGCCAAAGGTTGCTGATCCCTGATTTAGAGGCTTAGTTTCCTGTATATTCAACCCCCAAATATTAGGTGTCCAGGGAAGTCCCCAAATTCCTTTTTGTCTGGACCCCCCTATGATCACTTATCCTGCAGGCTGCTCTAACTTAAACTCTGAGTCCATGGCCTCCAAGGAACCATGGGGGCAGCTGGGAATAACCAGGTCATGCTACACTAATAGACCACCAATAACAGGGTTTGTGGAAAGAGCCAGTTCTGAACCATTACCACAGCTCTATACCACCCAAGGAATCACAATTTATTGGGGCTATTCTCTGGTAGCTTGCTTTGGCTGTTTTCTGCCACATAAAGGGGCTAAAAAACAACATACAATTAGGTCCCAGGGTTCAATTTTGAACTAGTAAGAAAGCCGTGTCTTTTCCTAATGAATTCAAAAGTTAGGATCTTCTGTGATGGACCTGCTGAGACTGAATTTGCCATTCATTGTAAGGACATATATTGTATTAATATCAAACTGTGAGTTCATTCAGTATGCTCACTACCTCATGACTAGTGATCTTGTTTGGAGCAATGATTTTTTAATATAATTTTTTTTTTATAAGGAAGTTGCGCTATGTTTGTTTTATCTGAAATAGCTATTCATTTGTTCAACTGAAATTCAATTTACTTTGAAAGATTAGCATGGTATTTTGACAATATAATTATCATTATTTATATGCATAATTTCTGTTATTGGCTGCTTGTTGAGAAGCTGTCTTAAATGTGCCATTGGTTACAGAAGAAAAATAGATGATTTTTGCATACTAATTTGTTTGTTAGTTAATCAGACACAGCAAAAGCTTTCATCCTGCTAAGCCACTTTACATATTTTCTTTACATTATATTAGTGTATATATACACAGAATTATTGTAATCTACCTCTTGGCAACAGTCTGTACAGATTGTTTGGATCATAGCTTGATATTTTCTCAAGAGTGTTTAAAAATGAAAGGGCTGAATTTTCAATACCAGTATTCCTCCTTGTGTAGCACTTGATACCCATTTAGCACTCACTTTCCACAGATGTAAATGACTTCACAAAGTACATGGCAGTGGAAACTCAGGCCTGAAAGTGCTGTGGCTGGTCTCATGCAGGCATAAGAAGGTGGGAGAAGGAACTAGGAGCGTTCCTTCGTTGTGTCAAGTGCAGGAACTAGCAACAATGTACCGGGGAGCTTTGTGCTGGTGTATGACCAGTGGTGGCACTATTCACCCCACTGGGTTAGTGAAGGTGGGTCCCTGGTCCAATCCCCAGACAACACCAGCCTGTGGAATTTGGTAGGAGCAAGAGGTATGCATGTTCTACTCTCTTTCAGGGTGATGGAGCTACTCTGCTACTGGAAACAACTAGGGAGAATTGTGGTTGAGTCAGTCAGTATCCCTCCTTTGGGACGCTGCTGTAATACCATCCAGTGTAGGCTGTAGGCGTATGCCACAATCTGGCCCTTAATATGCTGCAGCTGTAACATCAAAGCCCAACTATTATAGATGAAGAGTTTTTAATTAACCAAAGAATGCTCTAAGTTTAGTGACCCGGGGCCTTCAAATTGAACATGTCCTGCAGGAAGGGAAGTGTCTTTTTATACAGAAACCTAGTGATGTTCAGTGAAATTTATTTGTAGGAGAGGATATTCCCTGAAAGATAGGTGGAATTTCAATGCTCTAGAAATGTCCATCCAGTAACAAGTCCTATGAGACTTTAGTAGGGGCTTAATTTCATGTGGGGGCTATAAATAGGAATACATGTTCATGACTGTTGTTTTAATTGTCCACCCTGCAGAGGCAAACTTTTACATCTCATATAAAGACTTCTTCTTCTTCTTCTACTTCTTCTTCTTCGAGTGCTTGCTCATATCCATTCCAGTTAGGTGTGCGCGCGCCGTGTGCACGTTCATCGGAAGATTTTTACCCTAGCAACACTCAGTGGGTTAGCTGAGCGCCCCCTGGAGTGGCGCCGCCATGGCACCGGATATATACCCCTGCCGACCCAACCGCCCCTCAGTTCCTTCTTACCGCCCGTGTCGGTTGTTGGAATAGTGAAGTGAGGTTTTACTGACCTCCACCTCCCTAGCTACTCATAGTTCTCTAGTTATTTTGTTGTGTATATAGTTCAAAGTTATATAGTTATAGTTAATTTTCATTATTCATAGTTAGTGTATAGTTGAGGGATTCGGGGATTAGCCCCTTCCCTGCACCTGGTGCCGGGGCTCATGCCTGGTTCACTGGGTTTCAAACCGTGCTCGGCCTGTCATAAGCCAATGCCGACAGGAGATCCACACGACTCCTGCCTTAAGTGCCTCGGGGAATCTCACCTGACAGATAAATGTCACATTTGCAAGGCTTTTAAGCTGAGAACAAAAAAGGAGCGGGACTTTCAGCTAAAGCAGCTCCTCATGGAGGCGGCTCTTACCCCTCTGCCTTCGGTACCAAGCGCTGGTTAATTGGCGGGCAGAAGCACCTCCTTGGCACCAGACCGCGCTGGTACTGCCAAGGCCTCTCGGCACCGGCTGTCGCCGGCACCAAAGTCAACTCAGCACTGCTCCCTCTCCCTGTGGTCGAGAAAGCCTAAGACTCCTGCTGCTTCCGTGCCACCGGCACCGCAGCCAAAGAGCTTGTCTAAGTCGGATCGCCCGGCACCGACACCTGCCGCGGCACCGACGGCATCGGCACTGTCAATTCCGGTCCCACGAGGGCTGTTGAGTCCGGTGCCTGTCAGCTCCCTGGCGCGAGCCATGGTTGAGCTTACTATTCCATCCACGCTGGAGACATTCTCAATGACGAGGGATCTGATTGCCATGACAGAGTCGACGCTGCCTCAACCCCCGGCACCGCCAGTATGGATAGTACAGTCTATCAGCAAGCCTGCCTTGATAAGACCATCCTCTGTCGGCACAGCAGAGTGGCACCGTTCACAATCACAGTCTCGCAGATGTTCCAGGTCCCATTGGCGCTCCAACTCCCAACGTGGCTCGCAGTCCCGGTACCATTCTCCTCCTCGGTACTGGTCGCACTCGCAGCACCGGTCGGTATCCCGTTCACCGGCCCACTACTCTTGGCACTGTTCCAGCTCCCGACACCGCTCCAGGCACCGTGACTCCCATAGCCACTCCCGACATTGAGCCTCGAGATCTTGGTCGACCTCCTGGCACCGCTACAGTCGCAGGTCTCGATCTCGTTCCCGGTACCGGTATGCCTCCCGGTACCGGTCCCTGGTGCCGAGTAGGGCAAGGTCTGCTAGAGACAGAGACTCTGCCCAGGGCTTTTCAGCACCTCCATGGCCATCCAGACATGCAATCAGTGCGTCCAACGGGGACTCTTATCTCAGACACATTCCTGATGTGCCACAAGTCTTCCAAGAGAAAACCAGGTGCAGGAAGAGGACCCCATCAGTGGTCTCTGAACCTGGCATACCACAGGCCAAGGTACAGTAATCAGCGCTCTGGGGGCGAGTGGGCAGAGCACGGTGCCAGGCGACGGTTGCGTCCCCTTCTACCGCTGTGGAGGAAGCTCCAGTCAACCACGCCCCCAGGTTCCACTTGGAGGCACGAGATAGCCAAGAGCAACAGGCCACACAGGAACCGCTGTCACGAGCATCTCCCTTCCTCTTCCAGATGAGGCGTGGCAGGAAACCTCCTCGGTCCCCGCCATCGACCTGAGAGTCCATCAGACTCAAGAGGGTAGCACTCAGATGACCTCAGGAGGAGTCCCAGAGGAGAGACGGTAAGTCAGGACATCATCGGCGGCATCGCCACTAGAGCGGCCCTACCGTTTATAGACCAATCCAGGTGAAGCGATACTAAGCATAGTCCAGCCTCATCCTCCTGCGGCAGGGGAGTCGAGGGTAAATATATGGTGCTCTAAAGGGTGTAGTATTGGTATAAGCACAGAGAATCCTGTGGCACCTTACAAACACAAGCAGGGAAATTGCCGCCGCATCAATATCCAGCAAGCCCATTTCCGCTATGACATCGCCAAACTGGACAGTCTCTACGAAAAGATAAAGGACACAAATCAAAAGGAAATGCAATAGACATATAACCGTAGAGAGCACTTCAACCTCCCTCACACTAATGCAGACCTTAAAGGTGCCATCCTCAGCAAAAAAAACTTCAGGACAGACTTAAAAAAACGTGCGAGCTTCACTTCACTGAAATTACACCCATAGCCGATTGAACAAAGACGTGAATGGCGCAACACAGAACCAGTTTCTCCTGCTGGTTTCACACCTCAAGCTAAACAGGGCCTCATCCCCCTGATGACACTAACCTTTATCTCTAGCTTGCTGCCTAATATAAATACCTTGCCCCTGAAATTTCCACTACCTGCATCGACGAAGGGGTATCACCCACGAAAGCTCAGGTCCAAAACGCTGTAGCTGTAAGGGCACAGAGCTATGCTGCTTTAACAGATCCAGACTAACACGGCTACCCCTGATACTTAGTACTTGTATGTCATCTCCCCGCTCACAGTCTCCAGGTCGTTTAATGAAGGAATCCACTGGCCAGCAGCCAGCGCCAGCCCGAAATCGAAGGAGGTTAGGCGAACGGCCGAGGTGGTCGCAGACGACCATCAGGACCCCCAGGGGGCCAAAATCAAAGTCCCTCGAAACCACCACCGGGACCAAAGACGAACTTTTGAAGGTGCGCCCGAGGGCGGCGTACCAGTTACAGGCCAGGATCCCTCTCCTCCCTTCTCCAACCATCTCTCCTATTTCCTCCCGGCATGGTCCCAGTTAACTTCAGATCGCTGGGTCCTACGCACGGTGGAGTATGGGTAACCACCTCCAATTTATTTCAACCCCCCCTCCCACCCTCCAACCCTGTCCCTCTTCAGGGACCCTCTCACGAGCAATTCCTCTTACAAGAGGTGCAGACACTCCTCGCCATAGGAGCTATAGAGGAGGTACCGATGGGCCGCAAAAGGGCAAGGGGTTTTACTCTCGTTATTTCCTAATCCCCAAGTCGAAGGGAGGTCTCAGACCTATCCTAGACTTGCGAGGACTCAACCAGTTTATGATAAAGTTGAAGTTCCGCATGGTATCCCTGGGGGCCATTATCCCATCCTTGGATCCTGGAGACTGGTATGCCGCCCTCGATATGAAGACGCGTACTTTCACATCGCCATCTTTCCTCCGCACAGGAGATACCTCCGCTTTGTAGCCAACCATCAGCACTTCCAGTTTATAGTCCTGCATTTGGCCTTTCTGCAGCCCCAAGGGTATTTATAAAGTGTATGGCCGTAGACGCCGCCTACCTCCGCCGACGTCGGATAACATTTTCCGTATCTGGATGATTGGCTCATCCGAGGGGCCTCTGAGACACAAGTCACTCCACTCAGCATGTGGGCATCGTCAAGGACCTATTCACACGTCTAGGCCTGATGATCAATATAGAAAAATCCACTCTGGTTCCCACGCAGAGGGTTAGACTTCTAGGAGCTATCCTGGACTCCAATCTAGCCAGAGCCTGCTTACCACAGCCACGGTTTCAGGCGATGGCAACAATCATCCGAGGTCTACAGAATTTCCCGATGACCTCAGCTCGCACTTGTCTCGGTCTCCTGGGTCACATTGCTTTCTGTCCCACCGGAGCTGCAGTATACCATTCAGGACTTGCCATTTGATGGTAAAGGCCTCTTCTCGGAAAAGACTGACCCCAGGCTGCAAAGCCTGAAGGACAACAGGGTCATAATGTGCTCTCTCGGCATGCATACGCCAGTGACCCAATGCAGGCCTTTCCGTCTCCAGCCTCACCGCCCATACTCTGTGCCTACAGGCGGTGCAGCCGAGGTGGTCGCAGACGACCCTCAGGACCCCAAGGGGGCCAAAATCAAGGTCCCTCGAAACCACCACTGGGACCAAAGACGAACTTTTGAAGGTGTGCCCGAGGACGGCGTACCAGTTACAGGCCAGGATTCCTCTCCTCCCTTCTCCAACCGTTTCTCCTACTTCCTCCCGGCGTGGTCCCAGTTAAATTCAGATTGCTGGGTCCTACGCAAGGTGGAATATGGGTACCACCTCCAATTTATTTCAACCTCAACCTCCCACCCTCCAACCCTGTTCCTCTTCAAGGACCCCTCTCACAAGCAATTCCTCTTATAAGAGGTGCAGACGCTCCTTGCCATAGGAGCCATAGAGGAGGTACCGATGGACGAAAGGGGCAAGGGGTTTTACTCCCGTTATTTCCTAATCCCCAAGTTGAAGGGAGATCTCAGACCTATCCTAGACCTGCAAGGACTCAACCAGTTTATGATAAAGTTGAAGTTCTGCATGGTTTCCCTGGGGACCATTATCCAGTCCTTGGATCCTGGAGACTGGTATGCCGGCCTCAATATGAAGGACGCGTACTTTCACTTCGCCATCTTTCCTCTGCACAGGAGATACGTCCACTTTGTAGCTAACCATCAGCACTTCCAGTTTACGGTCCTGCCCTTTGGCATTTCTACAGCCCCAAGAGTATTTACAAAGTGTATGGCCGTAGTCGCCGCCTTGCTCCGCCGACATCGGATACACGGTTTTCTGTATCTGGACGACTGGCTCATCCGAGCGGCCTCCAAGACACAAGTAACTCAGCATGTGGGCATCGTCAAGGACCTATTCACGCGTCTAGGCCTGATGATCAATATAGAAGAATCCACTCTGGTTCCCATGCAGAAGTTAGACTTCATAGGAGCTATCCTGGACTCCAGTCTAACCAGAGCCTGCTTACCACAGCCATGGTTTCAGGCGATGGCAACAATCATCCGAGGTCTACAAAATTTTCCGATGACCTCGGCTTGCACTTGTCTCGGTCTCCTGGGTCACATGGCTGCCTGCACGTTTTTAACCAAACATGCCAGGCTCCGCCTCCGTCCTCTCCAAGTTTGGCTCCAAGTATACTGCCCAGGCAGGGACCCAATAGACACGATAGTCACCATTCCCCCGAGCACCCTAGGCTCCCTAGAATGGTGGCTAACTCCCTCCCCGGTGTGTGCAGGGATGCCATTCCATCTGCCCCAACCCTCAATGTCCCTGACGACGGACACGTCATCTCTCGGTTGGGGTGCTCACCTCGGTCACCTTTGTACTCAAGGCCTTTGGTCTTTTCAGGAGCTGGCATTACACATAAATGTCCGAGAACTGAGAGCAGTCCGCCTGGTGTGCCAGGCATTCCAGCAACAGTTGCGAGGCTGTTGTGTCACAGTGTTTACAGACAACACAACGGCCATGTACTACATAAAAAAACAGGGAGGGACACAGTCCTCCCCCCTTTGTCAGGAGGCCATCCAACTCTGGGACTTTTGCATAGCCCACTCAATAGATCTGGTAGCGTCCTTTCTCCCAGGCGTTCAGAACACCCTGGCGGATTGACTCAGCAGGTATCTCCTGTCTCAAGAGTGGTCGATCCGCCCGAATGCTATGCATTCTGTTTTCCAGAAGTGGGGATTTCCCCACATAGACCTGTTCGCTTCCTGGGAGAACAGGAAATGCCAGATATTCTGCTCCTTCCAAGGTCTCTCCCCGGGATCGATCTCGGACGCTTTCCTGATGCCGTGGAAGAGCCAGCTCCCTTTATGCCTTCCCACCATTCCCGCTGGTTCACAAGGTCCTACTGAAACTCTGCAGGGACAGAGCACACATCATCATGCTCTCTCCAGCGTGGCCCAGGCAGCACTGGTACACCACGTTGCTCGACCTCTCGATAGCCAACCCAATTACCCTGCCACTCCACCCAGACCTCATAACTCAGGACCACGGCAGGCTTTGCCACTCGGACCTGCAGGCTCTTCACCTCATGGCATGGCTGCTGCATGGCTAAACCAGTCAGAGTTATGTTGCTCTGAATCGGTACGACAAGTTCTCCTGGGTATCAGGAAGCTTTCTACCCGGTCAACGTACCTGGCCAAATGGAAGCATTTCTCCTGCTGGTGTGAAACGCTTAATCCTATTCCCACTGAGGTCTTGATCCCCTCTATTTTGGACTACCTCTGGTCTCTCAAACAGCAGGGCCTAGCAGTATCATCACTGAGAGTACACTTGGCAGCCATCTCTACCTTCCACCCAGGCGAAGGTGGACATTCTGTGTTCTCACACTCTATGGTTTCGAGGTTCCTCAAGGGCTTGGAGCGCTTATACCCTCAAGTATGCCATCCAGTCCCGACCTGGGACCTCATCCTGGTTTTAACCAGACTTATGTCTCCCCCATTCGAGCCATTATCAACCTGCTCGCTACTATACCTGTCTTGGAAGACAGCTTTCCTCGTAGCCATTACATCGGCCAGAAGAGTCTTCGAGCTTAGGGCTCTTACGGTGGATCCACCATACACTGTGATCCACAAGGACAAGGTGCAGTTGCGACCACACCTGGCATTCCTCTCTAAGGTGGTTTTGGCCTTTCATGTTAACTAGGACATCTTTCTCCCGGTCTTCTTTCCGAAGCCACACTCAATGTGATGGGAGCAACTATTGGACTCCCTGGACGTCCGTAGAGCGCTCGCATTTTATATTGAGCGGACAAAACCATTTCATAAAACGCCCCAACTCTTTGTCGTGGTAGCAGACCGAATGAAAGGCCTACCTGTTTCCTCAGAGGATCTCATCTTGGGTGATGGCATGCATCCGCACTTGTTGTGATTTGGTCTCATATTTCCCCAAGCCCACATCACCCCGCATTTCTACCGGAGCTCAGGCTTCATCTGCCGCCTGCCTGGCTCATGGACCTATCCAGGAGATGTGTCGCGCAGCTACCTGGTCCTTGGTCCACACCTTTGCTTCGCATTATGCTTTGGTTCAACAGTCAAGAGATGATGCAGCCTTTGGCTCAGCAGTTTTGCATTCTGCCACATCTCACTCCGACCCTACCGCCTAGGTAAAGCTTGGGAATCACCTAACTGGAATAGATATGAGCAAGCACTCGAAGAAGAAAAGACAGTTACTCACCTTTGTAACTGTTGTTCTTCAAGATGTGTTGCTCACATCCATCCCAAACTCGCCCTCCTTCCCCACTGTCAGAGTAGCCAGCAAGAAGGATCTGAGGGGCGGTTGGGTCGGCAGGGGTATATATCCAGTGCCATGGCAGCGCCACTCCAGGGGGTGCCCAGCTGAACCACCGAGTGTTGCTAGGGTAAAAATCTTCCGACGAACGTGCACACGGTGCACGCACACCTAACTGAAATGGATATGAGCAACACATCTCGAAGAACAACAGTTACAAAGGTGAGTAACCGTCTTTTCAGGGGAATATACTGTTGCTCAAATGCCTTTCTTCCATTAGGAACACAAAAATACCTACAAGTGACATGATAACATGTAAATGTTGTACTCCTTCCATTATCCAGGAACCACTGATAATCTATGGAAATATTCTTCTTCCTGGTTTCCCCTCTGTAGTAAATAAGCATTCCTTCTCATCCCAGATTGTGTGACTGTTATAATGGATTATGCTAGTTTATGTAACACTTTATATATTTACTCTTTTGCAGGCTAACCTTTACTTACCAACACCTTCAGTGACAGAGAGTCAACTGGTATGTATCACGTGTCTGAACTATGCAAGTTTTCAAATTACAAGCATAAAATCTGAAGAAATTATTGGGTCTCTCCTTAGTCTTTGGAAGGAGGCTGCGGTCCCTGCTTCTAGATTAAAGTAATAAGCAGTTTATTACTCCTTCCATACTGAACATGAATTTGAACGCAAAAGTGTGCCAATACCTACAAGTGAGGTGGAATCATAGGAGAAACTGCTGGTCTTTGACAGAGGCCTAAGAGACTGGGTAACTTGGTGGCCCACTGCCTCCTAGTGGCCAATTAAAAATCTTTCAGTTTGTTTGAAAACTTGTTTAAATAGAGGCAAAATTCTGGGGCCCTATTCTTCTTGCTTCTACCTCTTTAAATCAAGAACAGCTAAACTGGTGAAAAGTGAGATGAAAACCAGGCCTTAGGAAGCATTTTAAGATGAAAACACAACTTTCATGTAGAGCAACTTCATTTTGTCCTCACAGCAGCCTAGTGAGCAAGGGAAATCTTATTATTCCCCATTACAGATAATGAACTGTGCCATATAGTCAGGGCCAGACTGTCAGTATAGCTCGAATCCCATTCAGGCACCTAGGACCAGATTTTCAAAAGCGCCCAGCACCCAGAACTTCCCATTATAGCACTTATTGCTGCACTCCTCTGAAAATCTGGCATAAGTGACTAGGTCATGAAGACACAGGAAGTTAGTGATTATGCCAACTTCCTCCATATCTCTGGAACACTACTCCAGTGCCTTAACCACAAGACCAGCATTGCACATGTCCGTGCAAGGGCAGAATATGACAGATAGATATTCAGATTCACCAAACAATAGAAGAGCAGTCAGTGTTTATAACCATAGGCACCGACTCCTTGGGTGCTCTAGGGCTGGAGCACCCACAGAAAAAGAATAGTGGATACTCAGCACCCATCAGCGGCCCTGCCAATCAGCTCCTCCCCCTTTCCCCCAGTGCTTCCCACCTGCCAGTGATCAGCTGTTCTACAATGTGCAGGAGGTACTGGGGGGGAGAGGGAGGAGTAGGGGCAGGAAGAGACAGAGGGAGGGAGGGCAGGACGCGCTCAGGGAAGGGATTGGAACAGGATGGGAAGAGGAGGGGTATGGAAGGAGCAGGGGCAGCAAAAGGTGGGGCAGGGGTGGGGCCTTGGGGGAAGGGGCGGAGTGGGAGAGGGGCTTGTGGTAGAGTAGAGGTTGAGTACCCTCAGGGAAACCAGAAAGTCGGCGCCTCTTTCTAACCACCTAAAACAGAGAGCATTGAACTCAGGCCCTTGCAGGTTAGTGATATTATCAGGAATTCTAGATGCGGGCTGAAGAGAAGGCTAAATATATTTCAAACATGTTTTAAAAAGTGAGCGAAACCTAGATAATGGACAGCATGATACAGCTCATGTGGAAGGGTGTAGCTTAACTCCTAGGTATATGCGTAGTGGTTCTGAGGCATACGTTCAGATGATTTAACAGCTTGAAGTGATTTTTCTATTATTCATTCATTAGGAGAAATATATATATCATGCAACTCACTGACTTTCCTAAGTTTAAAGCTGCTTAGCACGAAGTCTGTGAAGTAAATTAAACTGTGACTGAGCAGAGTAGCAGTTAAACCTTGAGATTTATCGCATTATAACTCCCTTTGGTATAAAGCAATCTGAACTTAATTCAGCAATCACTTCCCACAAAGTCCTGGCCAGGGCAGCATCCAGGGTGGAACACTTAGCAGTTCCAGGGTACAGCCAGGGTGTACAGCTACCGATTCTTCTTCTGGGCAGGGGCAGCTCTAGCCATTTAGCTGCCCCAAGCATGGCGGCACACCGTGGGGGGCGCTCTGCCGGTTGCCAGCCCTGCGGCTCCAGTGGACCTCCTGCAGGTGTGCCTGCGGATACTCCACAGGAGCTATGGGACCAGCAGACCCTCCGTAGGCATGTCTGTGGGAGGTCCACCGGAGCCGCCTGCCGCCCTCCCGGTGACCGGCAGAGTGCCCCCCACAGCATGCTGCCGCAAGCACGCACTTGGCGTGCTGGGGCCTGAAGCTGCCCTGCTTCTGGGCCATTAATTTGCCAGTTGACTGCATGGCATTTGGGCACTGAGGAATGACATCTGAGGAAGCAGAATTTACCTCTATACAAGATTGCTTTCCATCACTGAATTGTACCCATCTCTAGGGTGAAATGTAGCCATTACTTTTAAGAACATTATACAATAGTTCAGGAAAGACAATAAAGAAATCCCTAGACTGTTGAAACTGCAGCAGGAAATGTAGGCAGGCAGAATATAAATGCCTTAAGTGGAATAACACAAAGGTTTCTGTTATATGCTGGAGTCCCTTGCTGTGTACTAAGGAATGTACTCTAGAGTCCTCTCTCTGAATTGTGTGTGGAGGCTAAGTGGCTTCAGGTCTTGCATATTCCTTTAGCGCAGAGTTAGCTGAAAGTGTTATTTGCACTTCATACATTTCTTGACATTCAAGTATGTGTATGTAAATAGAAATAACCTGCTTTACAAAGAGATGCCTATCCAGCTCTATGAGCTCTGGGATATGTCCTGCTGCTCTGTCAGCACAGCAGCATGCAAAATAATTGTCCTTCCTCCAGATGTCCTTCCCCCTTACAGAGATCTGTGAATAATTAGTCAGAGAGGCATAAACCATTTTTTTGTCCCAGGCATTTGCCTTCAGACTTCAAGTGCACCTGGGAAGAACTCTGTTAGACCCTCATTCATATCATGGAATGTTTTATTGCATGTGTAAACTTAAGATTTGGATAACAAAAATAAATAAATAAATAGTTTGAATTACGTATCTTATCCCCATGAAAAATAGTTTATGGCAAAAAGCAATGGCAAGCGAAAATATTTTAAAATAATTTAAAACTCAACTAAGCAAAGCACCTGAGATTGTACTTGTAGTGATCAAAACACATCATTTTGGTATACGCAGAACTGAAGTATCATTATAGGGAGCTCAGCCCAACCAATGCCTAGAGTGCCAGTATCCACAAAATTGGTGTGTGTGTGTGTGTGCTTCATTCTTTTCAGTGGGATGTACAAAGTGACCTAAGGTCTCTTCCCTCTCTAGGACTCAATGCTCAACTATGCCTGACAATAGCTGAGCGTAAAACAGCTATTTGTGGCTCCCTTATCTCAGGGCCATTTTCTTTACCAAATCCATCAGCCATGTTGTTTAGAGCAGCCTCAGGGTTTCTTTAACCTGCTCTGGATTATGAAGGCCCCCAGTTGATCATTGCAGCAGCTGGGGATTCCCCAAGCATGCTGTGCTCCATGAGAAACAGAAACTAACTCTCTTCTTTTGTTAAATATCATTGCATCTGATGACGTAGGAGTGTTGGTTAAGGAGACAAATTGACAAAAAGCAACAATGAACAGAAAATGTTCAAAATGCAATCCTCTGTGAAGCATCAGGAAACAAAATTCTTGCTTACAGGAAGACTGCTGTAAAATAAAGGGGTTTAATAACTGTGATGAGCAGTGCACACCCTTTGGAACCATAGAAAAGCCCAACATAGCTATTATAAGCCCAATTCCTAACATCCCAAGTAAAGGGAAGAAGCAGTGATCTAGATAGTGAAACAAGAGCACTCCAGAGGAAGGTGGGACCTGGGAGAGCTCATCCCTCAGCTCAAGAGAATTGAGAGAGGACAACTAGGGCCCTCTGGAGCCTGCTTCACTAATGGTAGCCCCACTTTGTTACTAATGAATTGGCAACCTCTAAGAAAATAAGGCAACTAGGGGAGCTGCTCTGCATTTCACCAGGAGCTTGGGGTTTCTGCCTGGGAGGTTCCTGGCAACCAAGCTCCAGACCTCATTTGCTTTTGGTTTATTTGGGTGTTTAGCCATCAGACATTGAGGGATCTCCCAGGCCTCATCTACTCTAATCTTTCAGCTTATTAGCAAGTGTTCCTGTGTATATTCTAAACAGACAAATTGAGCGGGAGGTTTCTTTGGGGGAACATGTGAGAGGTAGAGTGGGGTTGAGAGGCTGGTTTTTGGGAAAAGAACTTTTCAACAAAATTTATCATTGAATACATCAATTTTTGTCAAAAATAATGTGCAGTGACAGCCTAGCACCTCTGCATTTGTTCAGAGCCACCCAAGTTTGGACTCAAGGATAAAACTGGAAAGAGTCCTGTGGCACCTTATAGACTAACAGACGTAATGGAGTATGAGCTTTCGTGGGTGAATACCCACTTCATCGGATGCATAAAACTGATACCTCTTAGTGAGTGGGGCCCTGTCTACACTCAGTCAAAATTCTGATAGGTGGTTGTTCTGATTCTGTTGTCTAAATTAATAAATGAAGTGTCTTTAGGGAGGGTTTTCTATTTGTTGTCTTTTAGAGGAGTGGCTGTGAGCTCCAGTAGGCTGCACGGTTATATCAGGCATTGTGTACATGATGATGAACTGTACAGGCCAAATCCTGACCAGTTCTGAGTACCAGCTGAGTGTGTGCAGCCCCGTTGTGATTATGGGAGTGGTGTGTGCTCAGTGGCTATTCAGAACCTCTCTGGAATTGGCCCAGGTTGAGAACATACCGTAATGGCCAGACACCAGGCAAAGCACAAGAATGTGACTCAGTTTAAAATATAGCAATAATTGCATCTCATATTTGTTAGCAATGACAGAAAGTTTTATAGGGAGATGACTACATAAGACTAATTCATACATAATTCAGTCCTTTCTTGATGTTTTTTTAAAGAGAGGAGAATATAGAGATAGACAAAGACAGAGTGCATACAGACAAGAGAAAAGATTAGGTAGGAATCAGAGTCTCGGAGAGAGAAGTTTTAAAAAGGACCTAGACTTAATCAAAGGTTTAGGGAGTTAGTAGGGAAGTAGGAAGTAAAAAAACCTGAAAATCTACCCAGCCTTTGGGCAAGTAAGGAGGGTGGCCCAGATAGAGCTGACCTTACCATGAGATGAACTGAGGCGGCAGCCTCAGGTGCCAGACTGTGTGTGTATGGTGGGGGCACCACTAGGACCCAGAGTGTAAAAAATTGTGTCTGCTGCTGGTGCATATGTATTCTCTCTGCTCTAGATGCAAAGAGATAGTGGAGTGCTGTGTGGGAGGGCTGTGTGGGAGGAAGGAAGGAGGGCACAAGAGACATAACAGGCAGGCAGGAGAAAGGGTGAGAGGGAATAACAGAAAGCAGCAGGAGCTACAGGGAGAGAGAGGAGGAGGAGCCTCTTATGTACCTCTCTAGCACCCCCAGGACTGATTAACACCAGCTTCTCAGGGAGCTTCCTGTTTCCTGCTGCTTCCCTGAACCCACTTGAGAAGAACAGGCAGTCAACTGAAGTAGTAGGAGCCAGTTAGGCCCTTAAGAACAGATATCTTCCCTCACTCAGGCCCTGTAGCTTCCTGCTTATTTGTCCCCTTCAATTGAGTGTTAAGAACCACTATAGCTGACACAGAACAGCATTCATGAGTTAAAGAAGAAAATGTCCCTCTGGGGCAGCATTCAGAAAAAGAAAGAAAGAAAAGGAAGCTTTTCTATCTAAGCAGGAAGGAGCTCTCCTGAGATCCATAGACACAAATGTTCACGGTGAGCCTCCCGGCCCCAGTTAGAACGTGAGTGGTGAGGAGATGCTTGATCTTCCAGTTAGTCAGAGAGCAGGTGACCTGGCGCTACTGCAGCATCCATATCTCCATCTCAAATGGATGTAACCATGCACATTCCTGAAGAAAAGTGTAGATCAGAGAAGAGTGTGGTGGAGGCTGCTGCTGAAACAGTTCTGCTGATGATCCAGGACTGAGTAGCCTTTAGTTCCTTAAGTCTAGATGATCCAGGACTGTGGACCCACTTGAGCAGTAGCCTGAGGGACTTCCTTGTACTGCATGGGCCACAGCAAGTGAAAAACTTCATGTTCCCCAAAGACAATGAAAATAGAAGTTTCCATCCAACACATTACTGGCATGAAATCCCCAATGGTGACAAAGTGGAGAGGCCATGGCTTATGTACTCAAAACCCCAGAATGCTGCATACTGTTTTTGTTGCAAACTCTTCCAGTCTAATGTTCCAGCCACATTGGGTTCTACAGGAACAAAGGACTGGAAAAATCTGGCTAGAAATCTGGCATGCCATGAGAAGGCAGCAAAATCACCAGAGAGCATTCCATAGGTGGAAAGAGCTTGAGATGAGACTAAGGTTAAAGGCCACCATAGATGATCAGCATCAAGAGAAGATTGCATCAGAGTCTCTTTACTGGCAAAATGTTCTGAAAAGGCTCATTGCCATTGTGAGAATGCTTGCTACCAAAACCTAGCACTGTGTGGCACTTCAGATCAGCTGTATGTGCCAAACAATGGAAACTTCCTTAAAATTGTGGAGCTGATGGCTGAGTTTGATGCTGTACTCCAGGAGCATCTAAGAAGAGTCACCACCCAAAAATGTACACACACACCACTACCTTGGAAAAACAATTCAAATGAGATCATACAGTTACTGGCAACAAAAGTCAAACAGAAGATTGTGGCAGATCTGAAGTCAGCAAGATATTACTCTGTTATTCTGGACTGCACACCTGACATCAGCCATACGGAACAAATGACTTTAATGGTGCGTTTTTGTAACAACAACAGAACCTAGTGAAAATGTCCCTGCAATGGTGACTGTCAGAGAGCATTTTCTAGAATTTATTGACATTGATGATACTACAGGAGCTGGTATGACAAATGTGCTTCTTAAAAAGCTGGAAGATACAGGAATTGCGATAGCTGACATGAGAGGTCAGGGCTACGATAATGGTGCCAACATGAGAGGAAAGAACAGAGGAGTGCAGACACGGATCCGAGAGTTAAACCCTCAAGCTTTTTTTTGTCCATGCAGTTCTCATTCATTGAACTTGGTGGTCAGTGATGCAGCATCAGCTTCTAGTGAGGCTGCTGAATTTTTTAATGTAATTCAAAGCATCTATGTATTTTTCTCTGCATCAACTCATCGATGGCAAATTTTGAAGCAACATCTGGGAACATCCTCTCTGACACTGAAACCACTGAGTGCCACATGATGGGAAAGTCGAGTGGAGGCATAAAGCCTATCAAACACCAAATTGGGAAGATAGATGATGCCATAGTTGCCATTATGGAGGATAATGCTATGACAGGAACTGTTCATGGGAGAACAGTGGCAGAGGGAAATGGAATCACCAGAAACATACATAACTTCAAATTTCTGTGTGGCTTAGTGTTGTGGCATGACATACTGTTTGAAATAAATGTTGTAAGCAAGAGACTCCAAGGTGTTGACCTTGATATATCTGGAGCAATGGAACAACTGGACAAAGCAAAGTCATACCTACAGTCTTACCAGTCAGATGAGGGATTTCAAAACGTTCTGAAGAGTGCACAGAAGTTGGCAGAGGAACTTCACACTGAAGCTATTTTCCCACCCATTCAAGAATACAAGAGTCACCAAAGAAGAAGACATTTTGATTACGAGGCAGGGTCAAACACTCACGGTTGGAAGCCCCAGCAGCTGTTCAGGTGAGTGAGGTCCACTGCAGAGATTCCTGTCTCCTTCTGCGTCTCCTCCAGGTGAGTGCTGGGGGGAGGAGAGGGGACGGGAGGAAGGCTGCAAGCACGTGTGCCTTCTCCCCCCTCCCCTTGCCCTCCTGACCTGCAACACCCAGCGGCTGCCTCTGCCTCAACCTTCTGCGGGCCAGCGTCTCTCGTAGCCTAGCAGCAACAGCTGCTGCTTCTGGGAGATGCAGAGCTTTGCTTCCGGGAGACAGCCAGCGAGCGCGGGGCCCGATCAGGCGCGGGGCTTGATTCGGAGGAATCGGACAAATTGGCCTAAGGCTGGCCCTGTTGCTCTGCACATACTTCTAACACTTCCTGTAACAGTTGCCAGTTGAGAATGCAACTTCTCCAAGCTGAAGTTAATAAAAACACATTTACGTTCCACAATGACACAGGAGAGGCTGGTCAGCCTTGCTACCATCTCAATAGAACATGAGCTGGCCCAGACTGTTGGACATTCAGGAAGCAGTTCAAATCTTTGCAACCAAGAAGGCATGGAAAGCACCACTTTGATTATTCAAACAGATAAAAATGCCACTGTTTACTATGCAGACAAGAAAAGTTACATTTGCTGTTCAGGCATTTGAAAGTTAAGTGTTACTTAAAATTTTTGAACAAGGCATTTTAAGTTGTTATTTCTCCTTTATTAGGATAGGTAGCAGAGCAGAACCATGAGAGGAGTAGAACAGGAAGAAGGCAGAATTGAGACCTTTCAAAGTTTTGGCCCAAGTGAGAGTCATGGGGATGTCATTTGAGTTCCCCGCCTCAGGTGCCAAAATGTTGTGGGCAGGTCCTGCCCCCAGACCTCATTTCCTTGGCTTTTTCATCTTTCTGCAGCTCCTTACCCCCAAACAGCATTTTCAGTAGCCACCAGTGCCTGGAACAGACAAATTTCTCATCTTGCCTATGCTCAGAAAGACTGCCTGAACCTTTAGGTGTAAGTATAACTTTATAGAACCCCATTTACTGTATAGTGGGATAATATGATCTAATATGGTTATTTAAACAATGTAATATCTGTAAAATGAGGATAATGATTCTGCCCTCCATTGTAAAGTGCTTTGAGATTTATTGGTGAAAAGGACTATATAAGAGCTAGGTATTATAATTTATTAATAATAATAGAAAAAACAAGAGGTGAATATGTGCCTGCATCCACTCCTTTTAGAGTACATCAGTCACGTATAATGCCTGTCCATTACTGTAACTTTTAAAATTTTGGGTTGATGGTGTTGTGACTCAGCCCTGCATGGCAAAGAAAAATCTCAGCTTGCTTATGAGCACTCTAGCTATTGTCAGTTGTGCTGTCTGCTAGCAAAGGAAGAGCTCAGGCTTCTGTTTTTGAACCAATGATTTTGTTAGAACTTGGTAGGTAGCTAATGATGTATTTCAAATTCTGATTGCTGGTTGATGTGTGTCAGACTGTTGGCAATGTATGACTCATCTCACTGTGGGCACTTGACATCAATGTTCTTTAGAAAATACAGCCCTAAAAGCATTTTCTGCAATGTGTTTTTGAAGGCAATGCTTCATCTATAAAGACAGCTTAATCTTGACAATTTCAGGTAGCTCAATAAACTTTTAATTACATAGTTGTATAAGGCCATTAGGAGGCAAAGGGTACTTCTGTCAGTACAGTACAGTAATTTGATGATAACTATGCCATTCCAATCCTGTATTTTAATTTATTTTTTATATATAACTTTTTGTTGGAAAGTAGAGAAAAACACTCCTTGACAATCTTCCACAGCCATTTTGAGTGAGGAGAAAACCATGGAGTGCTGAATTCCCTCTTGACTCTCCAGAAAGAATGGACATTTACTCCCAAGCATAAACTAACTAATCAGCTAAACGGGCATTGGATCAGGTACTAACTTGTTAAATTCCATAATCAAAACATCTTATTTGAAATGCAATTTGACTATTCATCACTCTTCCAGTAAAACTAACGTCACCTGAAATTCTTTTTTTTATAGTCCATCTTAACTGAAACAAGAGATGGATCTGAAAGGGGTATGAAGCTAGGAGTGGGGTAGACATGAGTAGTATTATTTCAAGGCCATCCACAACTTAAATTTATATCCCTCAAATCAATAATCTCAAAAACCACATTTAATTTCAAAACACTTCTTTATTTTAAACATTTCAGTCATATTACTTTTTGATGGAAGATGATTTAGATTAAATCAGTTCAGTTTTGTCAAGCTCTGCTCGTATGTGAAATCTCTGGATTTTATTTATCAGCTTTGTGGCCCTAACTTCTACTTTTTCTAACTTAGTTATATCTTTTTTTTTTCAAATTAGTAGCCTACCAATCATTTATAATGTTCTTTATAAAGTGATACTTTAGAAAGTACTGCTTCACATGATGTCCAGTCAACCTGGGGAACTAGTTGTCAGTACTTTCCCCAGGAATTTAAATTAGAGGTGGTGTTTGAATTTGGGGTGGGGGTGGGGGCAGGGGAGAATAAACTGGTGACTGAACGGGCAACACTGTGGTAACTAATTGACTACTGGGGGGGAGAGTATGGGAGGTATAGAAGAGTTCACTGTTCATCATACCTATGCTCAAAAAGACAGCCTGAACCTTTAGGTGTTTGAATAACTTTACAGTGCCCCATTTACTGTATGGTGAGCTAATATGATCTAGTGAGGTTATTTTAACAATGTAGCATCTGTAAAGTGTAGGGAAATGTTGTGAAGGCCAAAAGCATAAATGGGTTAAAAAAAGAATTAGATAAATTCATGGAGAATAAATCCATCAATGACTATTAGCCAAGACGGTCAGGGATAAAACCCCATGCTCCATGTGTCCCTAAGCCTCTGACTGTCAAAAGCTGGGACTGGATGACAGAGGTGGGTCACTCAATAATTACCCTGTTCTGTTCCCTCTGAAGCATCTGGTGCCAATCACTGTCAGAAAATAATATACTGTGTTAGATGGACCATTGGTCTGAACCAGTTTGGCCATTTTTATGTTCTTATGATAGCATAATGTCCTTAAGCATATACCTTGTAAGCCTCTTGCGCAAATCAGCTGTCATATTGGCTTTCTGTACTGCATTTGCACAGGCTGCTAGCCAGGACATAAGGTATTGAGAACCATAGCCCCACCTACTTCTTGCTCCCATTTTGGTAAGTTATTCTCATGTAGAGCTGGATGAATTTTTTTATTTAAGCAGTACATTCTCCAAAAAATGCAGTTTTAGGGGAACCAAAACTATGTGTGTATTTGGGTTGAATTTGGAGCATAATTTTGGCTGGATAAAAAATTAGTTGTTTTTTTTATGTTGAAAAGATTTGGTTCAACATTTTCAAAGTGAATTGCTTTGACATTTTGTTTTGAATTATCATATCATGGCAACACTTAGCATCCAAACGAGTCATTTTATCTGAAATGTTGTTTGGTTTTGGCATGCCATTTGATACATTTTGTTCAAGCTGAATGACATTTTTTTTAGTTTTTTTGTTTCGGCAAGAAAGTTTGAAAAAAAAATCAGATTTGATTTGAAATGAACTATTTTACTTTTTATTGTTTTGGTTTGGTCACCAAACCAAAAAAATCAATTCTTTACTTAGTTCTGCTCCCATGGGCTGTACCTATGACAGAGGTGGTGCGTTAGAAGCATGGAATATTTAAAGACTATTATGTTGAGATGTAACAGATGCTGTGGATATATGAATTATGTAAAGACTATATTGTATCAACCTTCTAAATCTTATGTATGGTTTTGCTGCAGGAACTATAGTCACTGGGGTGAGGGTAATTAATGAAAATTCCTAATGCTGAAACAATGCAAGTAACCAGCCTTTTGAAGTGTGGACTGTCTGGGAAAATAACATGTATTGGTTTGACGTTATTCAAGGGGCCTAGCAGACAAAGAATGTGAAACTGTGTAAAGTGATTGCTCTGAACTAAAAGAGAACTTGCTCACACCCAATCCAAGAACTGACCTGAGACAGTGACCATAAGAGACAAGCTCTACAGACATGGCCCAAAGTATTTTAGTCCTGCCAGAGTCTTCATGTGGCAGATGGGTGACTGACTACCTGGTAATCTAGATCTAGTTTACTGTTTTTATCATATGTTTTCTTGGTAATATTTTTGTTTTTAATGAATAAAACTTTGCTTTTAGAGAGCAGGCTGGTACCTGGTCAATGCTGTCATTGCTCTGAAAGAACAGAACTGCAGGTGCTGAGCTAAAGTCAGATCTCCTGAGATAATCTACAGGAGTCTGCTGTCTAAAGTCCCTGGTCTAGAGGGAAGGGATCAGAGGTTCCTACCCCCAGAAAGGTGATGGTTAGAGGCCAGAGATCTAAGTGGGATGCCCTCAAGGAGGCCACTAAGAGGTCAGAGATGTAGTTACCTTGGGAACTGATAGAACCCAATGAAGCAACTCAGTAGCAGCCTTGCAGTTATTTATGCAGAATGTGCCAAATGTTCCTTACTCTCTACCATGTGGCCATGTTAGAGAGGCCTACTGCCTAGTTACTTAAGAGTTTGTCTCAGCACAGAGGCTCACAGAGCTCCAGTTCTCATAGTTTCCATCAAAAATACACATTTAGCTCCACTTTTGTTTTCTGCCTACAGATCAGTTCTTTGTCTGTCTTAACAAATTATTCCTTAGCTCATGCTTAGAGTTTATACAACAACCTGTCACGTTGAACTCTATAATAAGAATTCAGAAAATCTAGATATTAAATTTACAATGTGCCACTATCTAGACCAGTAGTTTTTTAAATTAAAAAGTAAATAAATTTATCTGACATGACATATATTTTGCAAATCCATGATAACTCACAACTATTAAATTGTACCTGTCCAAATGTGTCTGTAAGGATATATATCAAAATCTTTTACTAATACAGATGCTAGATTTATAGGTTCGACATTTCCAACTTTATTTCTTGAACTTCTCTTTTTAAATAATGGAACCAATTTCACTATTTTTCAGTCACCGGGTACTTTTCTATACCACATAAAATATTCGTCTTATCCAAATACTGTTTTTTCCCATGGCTTTGGTAATTGACAGATGCATGAAGTTGTGGTTAAGGGACTTGCCTGGGACTTAAGCGATGGCTTAAATTGATATCCTAGCTACATACACCTTGGGAAAGCATTCAGACTCTCTAGCATGCCTCAGTTCCCTATCTGACAAATGGGTCTCTGGTCTCCCACCCTTTGTCTGGCTTGTCTATTTAGATTGTATGGTATTCAGGACAAAATGTCCCTTAAATTTCTGATCAAAAGGTGGGGGAGGAGATGACATGAAAAACACCAATATTCACATAACATTACATCAAAAATATTTAAAAATGTTTTGTATTACAATATAGACACTAAAAGATATGAATAAAATAAAGCAAACACATTGTAAGCAAACATTAAACTTAGACCACTAAAGCACCATCATCACCAAGTTCACGCAAAATGTTATTATCGCCCCAAGTCAAATGGAAAGTGTCCAGATTACAAGTCAAGTTATGAAAGATGTAATCAGTTATTCTGTTCTGGTGAGATTTCAAAATGGCTAGTTTTGCCTAACCCAGCAAAATGTTTGCCAGTCAGGAAACTGTCTGAATGTGAGCCCTATATCTCATGCCGAGAACAAACACGGGGTTGGAAAAAACCAATCCCAAACTGCTGAAAAGCGGCTGCAAAAATAACCCAAAAGAGGAATCAAATGTGGGCAATGTAGGAAAAAAATAAACACCGTGTTTGAAGCCAAACAGAAGGGGCCTTTTGCAGATGCCATAGGAGTAATATGGTGTACAAAATGATTGGTTGCTATGATGCTATGCTGGACCCATCCCTGTAAGTCACTGAAGTGCTTAGGAAGAAGAGGTTTGAACAATGTGTTCCAAGCCAGAGACACAGTCACCCAGGGACAGGAACATCCTCCAGGATGTATCAGAGAGGGTGGCATAATATCTCACCTTGACACTCATCCATAGCGCAGCTGCTTGCTGATGGTTCCAAAAGGAAGATTTGCCAAACCCTTCCAGGACAATGCTCTGACTGGTTGCACAAGGATCTCATCCGTAGGAGGGGAGACAGCTTGCAAGGGGAACATTCCCCCTGGAAGAATAATCACTGCAAAAACTCTCTGCAAATACCAAGCAGCCCACTGAGCAAGTGCCACCTGGAATTCAGAAAGGGCCTTCAGACTGGATTCTGGTCTGAACAGCAAGAGCTGTCCTGACTTCCAGCTTGACCAACTAGCAACAAGTACGTGGAACATCTAGGTCAACCCAACCTGTTTAATGGCAGAAAACAGGCTCCTGGAGGAGAGTGGGAAAAAGTGTATTAAAATACAGTGACTGTTCCGAAAGCCATAAACTGGAAAACAGCTGGTCCGGCTGTGCACTTTGCAGAAGTCGCCAAGCTTTAAAAAGACCTTTATAAAATAGAGGCAAATCTAGATTCTGTAATCGACCAGGTGCCAACAAAAATAGGTGAGACTCAAAGCCCATCTTCCCAGCATGACAGAGGAGAGAAACAGCAAGGGATTTGTAGGCCCATGGGCAGTCAGAGTAAAGTAACCATTGAGCAGACTGGTGATGAAAGGCCACCACCCTGCAGGTTAAATCAGTGAGTCCCTGGTTCCCTTTATCCAATGCAGGAACAGCAAAGCAGGGTACAGTCAGTGGTAATTATTAAAAAAAAAAAAGATTTATATACCATTGAATCTAGTCCAAACAGCCCAGGGGGCTGGGTGCACAGACACAGTCCAGTGCCGTAAGATTAAGGCCACAAGATTTTGGCAATCAAAACCCGCCCCTGAAAAGAGATTCCAGGAAGGAGCCAGGCCATTTCTGCAGGTGGCCTTGCACCTTCTCCTCAGCTCCCTCCCAGTTCCTTAGCGTATAGCATTCACATCCAACAAAGACTGCAACACCTTAATCGCAGAGGTGCCCCATTGGAATTACTGGGGCCACAAAGGGAGACTGCTAAACTACCAAGGACCCAGTAAGATCGAATTGCTCCGAGCCCTATTTCTGCAAGTAGAAGGTGCTTGTACATACGCTTGTAAACAAGTGCAAAATGCCTGCTTGTCACAGTGATAAAAACTGAGATATCATCAGCTTAGGCTGACAGACAAACTGGGAAAGCATCCAGCACCCTACATGGAAATGCCTGTGAGACAGCTTCTGCAGAGGTGCAGGAATGGCTCCAAAAAAAGAGCATACAGCATCCCAGACAGAGGACACCCCTGATGAATGCCTCTGTGAACTAGAAAGCAGTGTCTAAGACCCCCATTAATCTTAAAAACACTAAAAACTTTATGGTACAATAAAGAAATATATGAAGAGAATACTGGCCCAATCTCAAAAGCTTCTAATGTTTTAAAAAGCTAGGTATGGTTAACTAAAGCCTTCTTCTGGTCCATTGAAATAAGCCCCACATCTAGACTACATTTGCTCACATTGAAAATATAATGAGTTAAAAACAAATTATCCAAAATACAGTGTTTAGGAATACAATATGTTTGATCAGCATGTATCAGAGTCCAGACAGTCCTACAGTCAGTTGGCTAAGGCCCTGGATAAAATCTTATAATCAGAACTGAGAAAAGAAATAAGTGTCCAGTTCCATAAGTCAAAGTCAGAAAGGTCCCCTTTTTTGTGCAGCAGGTTGATCGCTACCCTGTGGCAACTGAGGGGCAGTGCTATCTCCTGGGCACACTCCAGCACTACTGGAAAAAAGTCAGGACCAATAAAATGCCAGAAATGCTTGTAAAATTAAGATGGCAGTCAATTGATGCCTGCAGCCTTGGCTATAGGGAGCTGCTGGACTGCACCAAAGAGCTCCTGTAGCCACAGGGAGGTGTCCAGGCACTGCTTTTCCTCACCAGTCAGATGGGGCAACCTCTGGTGCAGCTCTGCCATTGCCAGGGCATCACAGGCTTCAGGCAAGTACAGAGTACTGTAAAAAGCAAAAGCTGCTTTCCAGATCTCAGCTGTCAGATGACCATTTGGCAGCCAGAGGCAAAAATCCTGTCCATGGTTTGTCGACTTTTTCTCTAACCTGAAAAAGAACCTTGAAGGGAGCATCATTTTCATGGACCTGAGTAAAACGGACCTTAACCAGGGTTCCTTGCTCCTTCCAAGCTCCTCAGGAGCTGGTACTTCTCAGTTAAGGTTTGGGGAATCTGCACTGGGTTTCCCATATCAACATTCCCGAAAAGGCGCAAGATGTATCATGAGTGCCCTGGAATGAGACAAGGACCACACGGCAGGCTGGGTATACTGCTGGCAGAACATTTGGGTCTGGACCTTTCCGACATTCCACTACTGTCTCAAGGACTCAGACAGAGGCTTGTGCTGCTGCCAATGCTTCCAAAACACAGCAAATAACTGGGTGAAATCCAGATCCTGTAACAATTTGGTATAAAAGCACCAGTGGGAAGCACAGGCAGGATGAGGGAGAGAAATACTGAGAGGCATCATGATGACCAGACAAGTGAGTGGGAGACATGGAAGACTGAACAACCATATTCATGCCGGCCTTCATGGGATAAAAGTGATCCAGTCTAGCCCCTAGCAGCACCATGGAGACTAGAAGGAGAGAGTCAAGCAGCAGAGCGACAATGGAAAGTGGGATGGAAAGTATTTTGAACAAAACAAGCCATGGGTAGACTGATATATCTTGAACAATCCCTGCATACTTCCTCACCTTTCTCAACAACTTCTTAAAATGGGAGTGTGGCCTATCATCAACCAGGGTACCTCTCAAGACCAGAGCAGCTGAGTTAACAAAGTGTGGTAAATCAGGGAAATAGGCCTCAACCTCAACTCCCTGCTTCCCTTTGGTGCTATCCAAAACATCACTAATCTCCTGCACACAGGGCCCACCTTTCATATCTAGCTGATGGACTGGAACATCAGGAACCAATAAGGAGTCACAGAGATCATCATCCTCTTCAGCTTCCTCAGACTCCACCAGGTCAGAAGAACATTGAGCTGTCATTGCAATACTCTTATCATTTATGAAAGAGAAAGATTCAGTGTGGGCAGCTGGTATATCTATTTTCCCAAGAGGGGTAGGCTGCCCCACCCCAGGCTGGACCCAGCATCATCACTGCAGCATGCAGGATTTGGGGCTTGAGGACCCACCATACCACAGGAAGACAGTAGCGCACTGGGAGCTCCAGGCACGGAGCTACCACCAAACACAATGTTATCTGCCTTCTCAGGGCACACTGCTCCATCCTCAGCTACTACCAGCAGCTCAGGGGCCTCCAAAGTCTTAGCTCTTTTAAACACAGTCCCACATAAATCCATCTCACCCGTCTGTTCTTCACCTCCATCTCTAGAACCTCTCTACTTGCTCTGCAGGGAGGTGCTGCGCAACTTCCAGGACTTGCTTCTGTACAAGCACAGGTTATGGAGTCACAACAGAGGGTTCTTCTGGGTAAGGGGGGTCTGCTCTCTGGACAGCAGCAGACCCCACATGGCAAGGGAGGGGGAGATAGAATCTGGCAGTGCAGATGCAGGCGGTCTCTTGAAGTCCCAGCCCTCTCCCCACTATCCTGGGGTCCCACATTTTTACCACTGACCCCCAAGCCAGCAATGTGTGGGCAGGAACCCCTCAAATGACAGGAAACTTTTAATGTTTTTCGAGGTAGCAAACACTGTATAATCCACCTCATCCATGTGGTGCTTTAAAACGAGGTTCAGGGGCTATTCAGGGTTATTTAACATCATAAAATGCCTCACATTTGGGTTATTCCAGGCTAGTGGAATCATCCCACCAGCAGAAACTACCCTTCCCATAATGGGGGAAATCAGACACTCATGTCTCATTGTGAAGGAAGAGGATGATATTGGAAAAAACTACTTTATTAGCAGGAGTAAACAAGGGAAATACTTGAACAAAAGACTCCTTGACCCAGAGTCCCTCTTGTACCAAACAATTCACAAACTGCTTCTTAGCCAGGAAAATCACTATGGATTTGCTCATTCAAGAGGCAGATTTTAAATGAGCACAGCCAATAACCTTACCTACACTCAGCAACACGTCCTCCACAGTGGAAGAGGCAGCAGGCAAACACTAAACCTCATGCTTTCAGATCAAACCGCTAAATCCATCTGAAGTGGACTCTATAGAGAAAACCTCCTCAGCCCCAAGGAAAAAGGGGAAGGAACCAATAACACCTCTAAAAGAAAGGAAACAGCAAGTAACAACAGAAAAAAACAAACATAGACTAACAGAAACCCAGCTTGTGCACACAGTACCCAACAAACAGCCTCACTTGAGGCATGGGATAGAGAAGGAAGAGACAGATAGATTCCACAATAGCCTACAATAGGTAACTCGTCTGGAACGTGGCCAACCCAGGTTTAAAGCCTTGCTCTGAATCAGACAGATCAGGGACTTAAACCCGGATCCTCTACATCCAGGGTGAATATTCTTCATGGAGAGAGTGAATCTTCTTCTCCCAACTGCTGACGTAGAACAATTTTTGAAAATTTTCACAAACTGGAATTATTGTTTTTCAGCCAGCTGTACTTTGTAGACAGGAGCGGCTCTAGACATTTCACCGCCTCAAGCATGGCGGCATGCCGCGGGGGGTGCTCTGTAGGTCGCCGGTCCCACGGCTCCGGTGGACCTTCTGCAGGCGCAGGACCAGCGGACCCTCAGCAGGCACACCTGTGGAAGGTTCACCTAAGCCGTGGGACCAGCGGACCCTCTGCAGGCATGCCGCCCAAGCGTGTGCTGGGGCTTGGAGCCGCCCCTGTTTGTAGAGTAAACAATTATTCTTTTCCATTGATTTCTTCCTTTATTGCTCTCCAGTGACTGAAGGATGAAGAAGTTGAGATGTTAGTACTATAAAGTCCAATTGCATTTGTGCAAATGGTTGTTTGCTGCTGCTGTTCAGAGTGTGTTTCAAGTTCTTGGCTAGTATGCTGGGAAAGCTCATATGATATTTGGCCAGAGTTTGTCTGGCCTTTCTAAAAAGTGCTTTCTTACCATGCATTGATGAAAGTTATTAGCTAATATACTTGCATCATCTGTTACCTTTCTTTATTGTGTGGATTTTCTTTTCATTTTGCGGTGTCTTATTGAAAAGTTCATGCTGGAATTTGCTGTCCGTAAACAGATGTGGTTATACATAATCCATGACTTGATGAAGTTATTAGGATGCAGTTGAGCAGCTAGCAAAAGGTGGCAGAAACGATAGTTTGATAGGCAGGCTAGTTTCTATCCTTTGGGTTGATAACAAATAGATCTTAATTAAGAGCTTCCTGTGACTGCAAAATCACAACTGGTGTCACCTTTCTCCATATTCTGAAACAAAAACAGGCCAGTCAATGAGGAATTGAATGATTTTGGTCCTTGTATAATTTTTTAAATGTCATCTTTTGAAATATGATAACTTCAATAAAACTGGAATTAGAATGTCCAAAAATAAATATCATTTACTATAATAAGTTACTACTTCAGGTTTTTAAATTTCTATTATTTTTTCCCCTGTGCTTGCTATGGATCTAGACAAAGCCTGGTGTTATTCGTCCAGGGCCGGTGAAAACAAAAATCTTATTAAAAACGGAGGAGCCCAATCAACCAAACCCATTCAAAAAATACCTTGAAGAAACCAGAGATCCAGATATTGAGCAGGTGAGTGCTTTATTTAAATATCACCCTCATCCCCCTGAATTTGTAGTGGTTGTCAGTTTCCTAAGAAGCTGATGAAGTTGAATCTTGGATTCTTGTTTATTTATGTGTGTATATATATATTAAATAGCAGCAATATAGACACCACCCTCCCATTTTATATTTAAATACTTTACTATTAAAATTGTATCAGCCCAGATGATGTTCCATTTCATATTATCCAGTGGCTTAGCTCCTTCTCTCTGGCTTTTAAAAGAAGGGAAAATAGCCTGTATATGAATATCCAGCCTGTATATTAATGAATTATGATCATGGTCATTTTGTAACATCTGTATGTAATTTTTTAAGACATGGACTCATTAGGACTAGAAGGCTTTGTAACCTTATACAGAACCATCTACTGGCAAGTTATTGTGTCCTGATACAAAGCGTAACATAAACAAGAACTGCATGACTAGCTAACCCATATCAATTCAAAATCAAACTTTGCTTCCAGTATCAAACATGCCACTTTGTGTAATGGCTTTAAGAACATCTTGTAGGGGCATTAAGAACACTTGTAGTGATAATACTGTATTTTTCATTGCTGAGCTATTTACTGAGTTGAGTCGGCCACTGTCTCAAAGCAATTATATATGTGCGAATCTATCAATCTATATAGGTAAATATGTGTGTGTATGTATTACTTTGAATTAAAACCTTTGCCACAATATGTAATTAAATTCCTGGAGAAGCTTCCAATTAACTTACACAGTATGCTGTGAATCATCCATCTGGTAGGTTGTAGAGGATCACAATGCTGAGCAGTTCTCTTGCCAGACGAAATGTAAACAAAGCACCTTTATAATTAAATTTTCCCTAGCTGTGGGGCCTTCTAATCACATTTTAATCACTTTAGCAACAAAAAAGTAATAATTAAAAAACTCTGTTGTTAAAAACACTTAAAAAGAAAGAATTTTATTTTAACTGTGTCCCTCCCCACAATTCCACTCTCATTTGCACTAGGTTGACTCCATTGACTTTCCCAATAGAGTTGCACTGGTGTAAATCAGAACTAAGTCTGGACTATTGTCTGTAATATACCAATGGGATCCAACATCCTCTGCATGTGTTATCATAAAAGCATCTTTATAAAATATAGGGTTTATCTCTAGAGCTGTTTGACCATGGGAAATAACACTTGGAACTTGAATCAACAATGTGATGCTGTTGCAAAAAAAGCAAATGTAGCTTTGCATTACTTTAACAGAGGCATAGCATGCAAGTCACGGCAATGATAGCACTGCAGTAGTCAGCGCTGCTTAGAACTCAGTGGAGTACTGTGTCCAGTTTTGGTCACCGCTGTATAGAAAGGATGTAGAGAAACTGGAAAGGATCCAGAAGCAAGCAACAAAGATGATCAAATGAATGAAATGCAAGCCATATGAGCAAACGCTGAAGGAACTGGTTATGTTTAGTATGGAAAAAAGGAGATTAAGGAGGGACATGATAGTGGTCTTCAAATACTTGAAAGACTGCCATAAAAAAGATGGAGAAAAATTGTTCTCTTTTGCCCCAGAGGGGAGGACAGGAGGTAGTAGGTTCAAACTACAGCATAGCAGATTTAAATTAAATTTCAGGAAAAACTTCCTAACTGTGAGAACAGTAGGACAATAGAGCAGACTGCCCAGGGAAGTTTGGATAGTCATTCATCTTGGATGGTTTAGACACAACAAATCCTGCCTCTTGATAGAGGGTTAGACTAGATGACCCTTGCACTTCTTTCTAAGCCCATGTTTCTATGATTCTAGATCTGAGTATGAAACGGTTTTCCTTATCTACAAACATTTTTGAGTTTTAAATTTTTTTCCTGTTCCACAACAGGATGAAATTGAGTCCTTTGAAAAAGTTTAATAGAAAATGAGAGAAAGTGGGAGAGGCAGACCCACCCCAGAATAGTCAGGTGGTTAGCGACTCACATGGGATGTGGGAGATCCAGTTTCAGATCGCTGTCTAACCACACACAAGGTTAGTGCCCTAATCACAGGGCTATTGAGTCAAGTTTCTCTCATTGGCCCACTGAATATTTAAAAATGTATATGTAGTAGAACAGGTCCAACAAGAGAGATTGAGAGAGATCCATCTGTGATGCTCTGTACTTTGGGGGAACACCCTACACCCCTATGTTCATCTTTATAAAATGATTGTGTGGTATCCAATGCAAGGTTTGTCATGTTGGGTGTCTTCAGAAGGCTCATAATGTACTGAGCATGGTCGTTATAGTGATGTTATAGTAATTTTTACAGTAATATTATAGTAAGGTTATAGGTTACAATTTCATGTATATAGTTTTGAGGCTGAAAATGTATCCTCATGGCTTAAAGCAAGCCCATGCACAACCTCTCCAAGAACAGAAAGTCAGTTCACACCTCATCAGGGCATGGATGGGACAAACCCAGCCCAACCTCACAGGAACAATGGACATTGGCTTAGGCAGCAGCAAAAGAATCTGTTAGACCCTCATGGGAGTCATCCCCTTCCTTTGGTCAGTGTGGTACTGTGATGAGGTAATGCTCACCTGACTTTGAAAGAGGGGGGCAAAGTCAAGGGAAAAGAAAGGACATGATAAAAGGGAGAGACTTTTTGCCATACTCTCTCTCTCTCTCCCACCTACATCTACAGACACCACCACCACCAAGCAACTGAAACGCTGGCCAGAGGGGGGAGCCTGACTGAAAAGTAACCAGCCAGCCTGTGGTGAGAAGCATCGAAGTTTTTAAGGACACTGAAAGTGTTGAGATCAGCTTAGAATGCGTTTTGCTTTTATTTCAGTTGACCAAATCTGACTTGTTGTGCTTTGACTTATAATCACTTAAAATCTGTCTTTATAGTTAATAAATTTGTTTGTTTATTCTACCTGAAGCAATGCATTTGATCTGAAGTGTGTCATAGGTTCCCCTTGGGATAACAAGCCTGGTGCATATCAATTTCTTTGTAAAATTGACGAACTCATATAAGCTTGAAGCATCCAGCGGGTATAACTGGACGCTGCAAGACAGAGGTTCCTAGGGTTGTGTCTGGGACCAGAGATATTGGCTAGTGTCATTTGCTTGCAAGTAGCTGGGAGAAGCTTACACGTCAGAGGCTGTGCATGAACAGCCCAGAAGTGAGGGTTCTCACAGCAGAGCAGGGTAAGGCTGGCTCCCAGAGTCAGGATTGGAAAGCCTAGTAGGTCACCAGTCCAGATAACATCAGAGGGGAAAGTCACAGGGGTGCAGCAAGCCAGCTGTATGTATGGCTTGTTACTCCAAGTGAAGGTCACACTTTAAGCACTGATATTTGTGATTTTAGTGAGTCTTCAGTGCAGTGGCTTAGAACAGTCAGGAGGAGGTCACAGTTTTGGTATTTTCTGTTTGCTTATTTCAGGAAAGGGAAGTAGGAACAGAAAAGCAGGAAAATGAGTGAAAGCAGTGAAGTGATTGCAAATTGGAGCAGGAAAAGAGTAGGAGCACCAGAGATTACTGCAACTGAAATAACTGGAGATAAAAGAAAAAGAGAAAGTCAGCCAGAGAAGAAACTGCACACAGAAGGGCTATGGAAGAGAAAGAGAGAGAAGAAAGAGAAAGAGTAAGAGAGCAGGAAAAAAGAGAAAGAGAGAGAGAGAATGAAAACACCGACTGGACCTGCTAGAGAAGCAGAACCAGACCCCCCGACCCCAATGACTCCCATCAAGTAACTGGGAGCAGCTTACATGCCAGAGGCTGTGCGTGAACAGCCCAGGAGTGGGGGTTCTCACAACAGAACAGGGTAAAGCTGGCTCTCAAGGTCAAGGATTGAAGAAGCTTAGTAGATCACCAGTCCAGATAACACCAGAGAGGGGGAACGTCACACCATCCCAGAATAGTCAGATGGTAAGAACACTCACCTGGAATATGAGAGATTCAGGCAGAGGTGTAACATGAACTTGGTTCTCCCAGGAGTGCCCTAATCACCTCACTACTTTGGAAAGAGTCTCTCTCCTCCCACTCCCTCTCCACCACCCCATCACCATTCCTTCCTTCCACCCATGCTGGTTTTGACCAGAAATTTCATCTTGGACCTGAAAAGGTGTCAATTAAGCTTTCATATTTCTACAAAAAGCTTATTTTGACGAATTAGTGTTTTCTGACAGAAAACTGTTGTGTTATAAAATTTCTAACAAGCTCTTCTCAGCATGATATCCTTTGCAGTGACTAGCTGAATATTCCTGACTGTTTTATTACTATTTATTTAAAAGGCTGAGTGCCCTTATGTATAGGAGTAAGTCTGAAGGGTTCAAATCTGCCTAGTTTCTCTGTGGGCATCAATTGATGTCAATGGCAAAACTCTCAATTTACATTTATTACTCTGTAGTTTATCCTTTAATCTACTTTCTTTACTCTAGATTAAACCTCAGCCAATCATTTTGATCTTAATATTGGAATTATTTTATATATGTACATAAGCTCTATTGTGCCTATAAGCACAGACCCACTGGATGCTGAGCTGGTTAGCTGCAGAGAGGAACACACGCTTCTCTTTACTGGTTGACTTTAGGGTTGACCACAACCAACTACCACAATTTTAAACACCACAAGCTCTGCCATCCTTTGGTGCTAAGTGGTGTTTTAAACATCTTAATGAACATATGTTGGCAAACATGTTTGCAAACCACACTTCATTTTCCTAGCCTGGACAGGGACTTAGTATCACCATGAGATGTGATGGCTGTGTCAGACTAGGAGTAGTGGGGAGGATTAGCTAACCTAACCTTCACTACTTTTCCTAGTCTAAGTCAGCAGCTCTCAACCTTTTCAGGTTGGCTTCTCCTTATTCAAAGTCAAAAATTTTCCTCGTCCCCTTACATTTTCTATCAAAGTAAGAGTAAAAATGTACCAATTATAACTATAAGCACATATAATTTATTTGTGTGTGTTTTGAGAGTTTGACAGAGAAAATTTGACCTTGAATAAAAGGAGTGTGTGGGGAGTCAGTTTACTTTAGATTGTACTAAAATATTCAGCACCCTATGTCTCCCTTGATTGCCTTTGTTACCCTTCAGCAAGCCACTGATTGAGAAATACTGCTCTAAACAAAGCGAAAGAGACCTTGCTGAATAAGAGGTGTAATTTACCCCTCCCCTCAGCTGATTAATTAATTTGATCCAGTGCAGTGGGCATTTTGTTGATGAAGTAACAATGCAGTCTCCGAGCTCTGTAACTTGAAATAAAGACAAGTTGGACTTTACATCTCTGTCCAGCAGTCTTTCTTATATTTGAGGTTTATTATGGAGATAAACTAATTTATGTCATTTAGGGGAATTATATATGGACATAAGTCCTATTTGTGATGATGTATACTTTGGTGTGTACTAGGTCTGTCAAGCGATTAAAAATTAATTACGATTAATCACAATGTTAAACTAATAGAATACCGTTTATTTTAAATATTTGTGAATGTTTTCTACATTTTCAAATATATTGATTTGAATTATAACAGAATACAAAGTGTACAGTGCTCACTTTATATTTATTTTTATTACAAATATTTGCACTGAAAAAAACCAAAAGATACAGTATTTTTCAATTCACTAATAAAAGTACTGTAGTGCAATCTCTTTATTGTGAAAGTTGAACTTTCAAAACGCATCCATACTGATGATGGATTCTGCTCGATAACAATGCAAAGCAGTGAGGACCGACGCATGTCCATTTTCATCATCTGAGTCTGATGCCATCAGGAGAAGGTTGATTTTCTTTTTTGATGGTTCAGGTTCTATAGTTTCTGCATCGGAGTGTTGCTCTTTTAGGACTCTGAAAGCATGCTCCACACCTTGTCCCGCTGAGATTTTGAAAGGCACTTCAGATTCTTAAACATTGGTACCTTCTTTGTGTTTTGTCAAATCTGCAGTGAAAGTGTTCTTAAAATGAACATGTGCTGAGTCAACATCCAAGACTACTATAACATGAAATATATGGCAGAACGCAGGTAAAACAGTGGGAGACATACAATTCTCCCCCAAGGAATTCAGTCACAAATGTAATTAACATATTATTTTTTAACAAACGTCATCTGCATAGAAGCATATCCTCTGGAATGGTGGCCAAAGCATGAAGGGGCATATGAAAGTTTAGCTCATCTGGTACGTAAATACCTCGAAATGCTGTCTACAAACGTCCCATGTGAATGCTTGCTCTCACTTTATGGTGACATTATAAATAAGAAGTGGGCAGCATTATCCCCCGTAAATGTAAACAAACTTGTTTGTCTTAGCAATTGGCTGAACGAGAAGTAGGACTGAGTGGACTGTAGGCTCAAAAGTTTTGCATTGTTTTGATTTTGCATGCAGTTATGTAACAAAAAAATCTACATTTGTAAGTTGTACTTTCACGATAAAGAGATTGCACTACAGTACTTGTATGAGGTGAATTGAAAAATACTGTTTCTTTTATCATTTTTACAGTGCAAGTATTTATGATCAAAATAATAATATAAAGTGAGCCATGTACACTTTGTACTCTGTGTTGTAATTTAAATCAATATATTTGAAAATGTAGGAAAACATCCAAAATATGTAATAAATTTCAATTGGTATTCTATTTAAAAATGTGATTAAAACTGCGATTAATTATGATTAATGTTTTTAACTGTGATTAATTTTTTTAGTTAATCGCATGAGTTAACTTCAATTAATCAACAGCCCTAGTGTGTACATATGCCTGTTGTTGTGTATAGGCATATCTTAAATAAAAATAAGTTTGTTTAAAATATAGAATCATTTTTATTGAATTTTTGTTTTATTTACAAAATTATTAACAGTTACCCAGATTTACGCTACATAAGTCAAATATTCATAAGCTTTCAGCTTTTGCCTAACTTTCAATAGGAGTTTTACTGTTGCCTTCAATAGGAGCAAAGTTAGGCTAATGCTTAGCATATTTGAAAATCCTATCCTTTATATAAAATATATTTGTAGGCCTTCTGAGTCATCAATTTATGTGATGGCTGGCTGCATCTGGTTCCAAACGTTATTTTGAACAATGTAGAGTTGTACAATATCATTAGTGCATCTCTGTTATATCACTAAGTTGGGAAATTTTAGCTGTTTAAAAAAAAACAGACAGAATTTTAGAGATACATTTAAATAATATATGTTTGCAGTAATATTACAAAAGTTTGGGGAAATTAACAAAACTGTATAGAAATATGATTGTTTGACAAAAACTAAAGGAAAACCAAATGATCAACTTCTAATAATAGACTACTGAATTCATCAGAAGGAAAAAGCTATATTTCACGATGAATGTTAAATTCTGCTTTCTCTATATACAAGAAAATTTCAGTTTATTTTAGTGGGTGATAAAATGAACATATTAATCATGGTATATGGAATACCATAAGTCTACTGTAAAAGACTTGTAATTTTACAGGGATTTTTAATTGTGAAGTGTTTATCACCTGAAATGGGGAGGGGGTTGGTAGTGGTATGTGTAAAGGAAATATAATTCAGGGATGTCACAGTATAGTGAATGAGTACCCGATCCTCAGTTGGTGTCAATTGGCAAATCTCTACTGGAGTCCATGAATGAATCAGGAGAACACCTCTTACCCAGTATGAAATTTCTGACAAATAGTCACTTGAGCCAAAATTTGTAATTTTGGGGAGATTTACAGATATTTTCATGAAAATCTAGAGTTGTCTGAATACATATGAATAACTTTCATCTCTGAAACACAGTGAACTGAACTTAGTACATTTATTCAATAAAGTTTTTGAGATTTTATTTTTAATATTCAACCACTGCTACTTGTACAGACTCACTGGATTACTCTTTGATGTAAGCAGCTCATCTAGCTGTAAAACTTGACCATCTCACCTTTTTATTTCCCTATGGCTGCTAAAATATGATTTCCTCACATTTTTTCATTCACGGTACTTCCCTTAATGTCCTTACCAGTGAAGCCTTTGATTCATTTCACTTTTTTACTTGCTGTCACAATAGTTAAATAGCTTTTTACACAGTGATGTTGACGATCATTTTTGCTTGCTCAAATCTTTGACTCACTATAGAATTTCTTAGATAGACAGAATATTGCAACATTATGTCTGATGTAATTGAAAACAAATATTTTTTTATTGTCTCTCTCTTTCCCCCTTTTCCACGGAAATTGGGGCTTTGGAAATCTTTAACTTCCCTTTTAAAATGGTTCATCTTCCTGTTCTTTCTCTTTTTGTATTATTTCCCTGTCCTTACAATATCACAGTCTCCCCACATTTCCCTTTCTCTTTCCAAGTCATGTTGCTAACATTCTCCTTCACATACATGAGACAGAGGAATTGCTTGACATGATAGAACTTAAGAGCAGATAGAGTAGGTGATCTAAATAGTGTCAACTGTATTTACTCTTCTCTTCTGGTTTTTCTTAGACATCTGCACTACCTCCTTCCCTTTCCTGTCACGCCTCCCTGTTTGACAATGAGCACTGGTGATCACATGGGTGACATTCAGTTTGAGACCTAGTGATGCAGCCAGCTGTATTTGGTGATCTTCAGCTACACCACTTCCTGTGTGGATCTCATAATTTGCATCACAGAGAGTAGTTTTTCATTTGTAATGGGACAGCAACACTGCTCCATATGGAAAATATCTTTGTGCTTACAACAAAAATATTAAAATCTGCTTTTAAGTTCAGCATTTTTCATGCAGTTCTTCACATAAGTGTTTTTGCATTATTCATCTTCTATCTTTACCTGAGAGTCTTCATTTGTAGGATCTGTGACAGACCCAGACCAACGGGATACAGGAGTGTGGTAGAGGGCAAATATACTGGTCACTGGCTGAGTAGTTTTCTGTTCCCTGAGTGACCAGAGCAGGGGCTGTACTAGAGTAATCAGGAGCCTGCTAGAACCAATTAAGGCAGACAGGCTGATTAGAACACCTGCAGCCAATCAAGGCAGGCTAATCAAGGCACCTGGGTTTAAAAAGGAGTTCACTCCAGTCAGGTGGGGAGGAGCTAGAGGAGAGGAAGTGCATGTGAGGAGCTGGGAGCAAGAGGCACAAGGAGCTGAGAGTGAGAGGGTATGCTGCTAGAGGACTAAGGAGTACAAGTGTTATCAGACACCAGGAGGAAGATCCTGTGGTGAGGATAAAGAAGGTGTTTGGAGGAGGCCATGGGGAAGTAGCCCAAGGAGTTGTCATGCAGCTGTTACAAGAGGCACTATAGGCAGCTGCAATCCACCAGGCCCTGGACTGGAACCCGGAGTAGAGGGTGGGCCTGGGTTCCCCCCAAACCTCCCAACTCCTGATCAGACACAGGAGGAGTTGATCTAGACTTTGGGGAAGATCACTGAGGTGAGCAAATCTGCCAATAAGTGCAGGATCCACCAAGGTAGGGGAGGAACTTTGTCACAGATCATATTATGTAAAGTAGGAAAATAATATTTTGTTGTGCTTTGAATGAACTTGCATTTTGGCAATGTTGAAATCATGAGGCTAAATTGAATGAAGTTCCTTAATTTGTTCAAATTCCTCTGGAAAAGAGGTAGAATTATACAAATGGGTGGAGCTCTTTTTATCAATGTTTTGGTCCTGCCTGTATGCCCATGTGCCAATACATATATATATTCAGGAAAAAAGTTGATTTTATTTTGGCTTTTTCTTGTAATGGCTCGTACTGATTTGCTGTTTTTCAGAAGAGAAGTGTAGCTTTTAGCAGAGACCTTTTACTGAAATTACTATCACCATTTACCTATTTAATCAATTAATGTACCATGAAGTTACCTTTCCCTTCTGAAAACACAGTTATATTTTCAGCAATAAAGATAGATTTTAATATTTTTATGGGGCTGGTTAATTATGGAAACATTGAGGTTCAGTGCCTACATTTTCTGAGCCTTTAATATTAAAGAATTCTATATGCCCATTAAATGGATGAGTAAGTTTTTGATGGTTCAATAGAATACCATATATTTTAGCATTTTCCTCATCATGGGAATAGACTTTGTTATTTAGCTGGTGCATTTTAATGATGATTCTGCAAGGCTGCTTTAAAAGATATATTTGCTAGTGGAGAGTGTGCATTATTTATAAATGCTAATGAATGACTGACAGACTCAATTTTCATGAAAGTATCAAAATGATAGATTTTGTGTCTTGTGGATGCTAAGACCTTTACGGCATAACAAGTTGGTTAACACCATGTCTTATGCAGCTGTTCAAGGACTCCCTGTATTTTTTTCATCTGTGGATATGTATTATACACGTGCATGATTTAGAATTAGGGCTGTCGATCAATCACAGTTAACTCATGTTAATTAATCACAATTAATTGCAGCTTTAATTGAACTGTTAAACAAAAGAATACCATTTGAAATGTATTAAATATTTGTGGACGTTTTTCTACATTTTCAAATATATTGATTTCAGTTACAGCACAGAATACAAAGTGCACAGTGCTTCCTTTATATTATTTTTATTACAAATATTTGCACTATAAAAATGATAAAAGAAATAGTGTTTTTCAATTCCCCCGTTACAACTGTAGTACAATCTCTTTATCATGAAAGTTGAAGTTACAACCCTAGAATTATGTACAAAAATAACTGCATTCAAACACAAAACAATGTAAAACATATATATATAAAGTGAGCAGTGTACACTTGGTATTGTGTTGTAATTGAAACCAATATATTTGAAAATTTAGAAAACATTCAAAAAATTTAAATAAATGATATTCTATTATTGTTTAACAGCACAATTAATTGCAATTAATTTTTTTAATCATGCGATTAATTTTTTTAATTGCTCTACAGCCCTATTTAGAATGAAAACAGGATAAAGCGGTTTCCTTTTCTTTCTTTTTTTTTTGTTTCGTCCATACAGCAGCTATGAAATGGAGCATGATCTCATAATAACACATTAATCTGTGGACATCCCCCATTGAAAAGAACACCATAAAATAAAAATAAATTATTTTAATTTAGGTTGAAAATTTGAATGAATAATATAATTCTTGTACTACTCCTAACATGCTGGCTTCATCATAGGCTCCACTGGAGGATTGAATTCTTTTGAAAACATAATGTACCAACAACAATTAATAATAGGGTCCTAAAGATCTGCAAGCATTTACAGCTCTTTATAAATAAGAATAAGAACAGTCCTATTCTTTATCTTTAAAAGTAAACCCATTTGGAACCATGCTGAACCAGAAAGGAATGAAACTTAATTTGAAACAAAGCCAAATTTTGTGTCACTGATGGAATAGGGATTATTCTGAAGAATGGCAGCATGCAGTGTTGGTGGACACTGATATCTGTCAGGTGTCTATTTCCTTCTACCTTTCTGATTGGGTTTTTTTTCTATCAGGTCCAACAGCCACTTGTTTTCTATACTCAGTATATCTATGGCCTTTCATTATGTATGTGAATTGTATATTATCTCACTCTGGAGTTGATTGCTACAATTACAAAGAATCCTGTTATATGGCATCTCCAGGCACTATAAATGGGAGGGCTTCGTGGCCAAATCGAACTCCCACCTCATTAATTAGACTGGAAGTGGAGGAGAGCAGCTGAAGAGATCTTGATTTATCAAAGCAATGGCAAAACATGATTAAGATTTTGCTCAGAAAAGAATAGCCCCCTGCATCCATCTCTAACTTTTATTTAAAATGTTTGGAGAATCATTTCAAGTGATCTTAAATGTGTCAGCTGCAAAGACCTTGTAAAATCCATTTTCTGTCTTATTGATTACTCGAAAAAGCTGAAAGTATTGAGGAGGGAAGTTTCATGTGCGTGTACCTTCCCTAATGTAATTACACTAAACATTCAGAATAAAATGGATGGAAAATTTTTGTGTATCCTTTAAATTTATATTACCTAATATAAATTTGGCTAACTCTAACTTTTCTCTTGTGTAATAAATCAGTCACACTTAGAAATAAAAACATCACAGTATTTGTCAAATATTGTTTGTTTTCTGAGCACTTCTGCTACCAAGGAATCCCACCTCAAAAAGTCTCCAGACTATTTAGGCTATTCTGGCCCAACTGCCCCCTTGCTTACACTGGTGCAATCATATTAACATCAGTGGAGTTGCAGTGGAGTAACCAAGAAGACAATTTGCTTTTCTGCATAAGACTTCTTTTTTTGTTCACTAATCAAACTCTTTATATGCTTTTCTTCTCTCTAGGACAACGCTCCCCTCCATCCTCTATATCCGACTAAATTGATCCCTCCAACTAAGTCCCACAGTCATCCACAGTCTATCTGCCATGCTGACTGTCTAACCCCCGGGCCCTTCAGTCATTTGTCTTCCATCTTATGTGATGTTCATGAGAATTCTTATAGGCCTTACAGTCACAACGCTTTGTATAATAAGGTGAGCCTTCGGTGCTGCTATTGTCTTGTGTTATGTCTGATGTAATTCAGCATTCTTCTGCTGCACTGGAAATAAATTTTACAAGTGGATGGAGTTCAGCTGTGGCTTTAGACCACACCCCTATGTTGAGAGAGGTGAGCTGCCCAGGAGACACTTAACCCTCATTGAAATCAATGGCTGTTAAGTGGCTAAATACCTCTGAATATCTAAACTGAAGTTTCTTACTCCCTCTCATCTTTTCATTTACCCTGATGGAATTAGACAAAATCTGGCCAAAAGGCTTAACCCAATATGACATGAAAGTTAATCCTATCCTTGCCCTAAGACATACAGCCTGCATTTCTTTAAAAGTGATTTGATGAAAAGAGCATGTGGGGGCTGTTTCTTTATGCTGTATCACAGTTTCTTCTTCACGGGAATCTAAAATCTTGAGATTCCCATAAGGATTATTGGTGATTGTTTGTTCACTTAGTTAGATTTATACAGGCTTTAAAAAACCACAAGTATGAAAATGTGCTGATCTAAGTTTTGCTAAACTTTCCAGACATTTTTACTTAGGGTATGTCTACACTACGAAATTAGGTCAATTTTATAGAAGTCAATTTTTAGAAATCTATTTTATACAGTGTATATCCACACTAAGCGCGTTAAGTTGGCGGAGTGCATCTTCACTTCCATGCCTAGCATTGACTTACAGAGCAGTGCACTATGGGTAGCTATCCCACAGTTCCCGGAGACTCCGCTGTCCATTGGAATTCTGGGTTAAGCTCCCAGTGCCTGATAGGACAAAAAACATTGTCGTGGGTGGTTTGGGGTACATTTCATCAGTTGCCTTTCCCTCCGTGAAAGCAATGGCAGACAATAGTTTTGCGCCAGATACCAGGGCGATTAGAAGAGCACAGCAAGGCACGCTGTGCATCAGAGAGGCTTTCAAAACCAGTTTTATGACTGGCCAGGCTTCCGTGTGACAATTGCATGTGTTTCTCCTTGATGCAAACCCACCCCCTTTGTTGATTTTAATTCCTTGTAAGCCAACCACCCTCCCCACTTCAAAATAAAATAACTATTATTTTGAAACCATGCATTCTTTATTAATTAAAAAAATGAGATAATGGACAAGGTAGCCCGGGTGGGGTGGGGGAGAAGGGAAGGACAAGGCCACATTGCTTAGTGTAGCCACACTAAAAATCAAATTGTTTGAATGACAGCCTTCTGTTGCTTTGGCTATCCTCTGCAGTGGAGTGGCTGGGTGCCTAGAGCCTCCCCCTCATCGCCACATTCTTGGGCGTCTAGGTGAGGCAGCTATGGAACATGAGGATGAGGGTAGGTGGTTATACAGTGGATACAGCGGGAGTCTGTGCTATTGTTGGCTTTCCTGCAGCTCCAACAGACACTTCATCATCATGTCTGTTTGCTCCTCCAACAAAAGCTTCATCATGTCCTTTCCTGGCCTCTGCTACTGAATGCCTCCATGCATTAAGCTGTGCCCTATCAATGCAGGAGGACTGCTTGAACTCGGAAAACATGTAATCACGAGTGTGTTTTTTTTACTTTCTAATCTGTGATAACTCAGGGACAGAGATGATAGAGGGAGCATAGAAACATTCTACACTCTGTGATTCTGGGGAGACTGCATGGTCACCTGTGCTTCTGAATTTGCCACACTGACCAAACAGGAAGTGAAATTCAAAAGTTCTCAGAGCTTTTCCTGTGTACCTGGCTCATGCATTGGAATTCAAAGTGCTGTCCAGAGCGGTCACAATGGAGCACTCTGAGATAGCTCCTGGAGGCTAATACTGTCGATTTGCATCCTCACTACCCCAAATTCGACCCAGCAAAGTCAATTTTAGTGCTATTCCCCTCGCTGGGGAAGAGTACAGAAGTCAATTTTAAGAGCCCTTTAGGTTGACGGAATGGGGTTGGTTGTGTGGATGCATTCATTTTTAAATTGACCTAACGCGGCTAAATTCAACCTAACCCCGTAGTGTAGACTAGGCCTCAGCAATTTACAGTGAGATATTTTCAAGGCTGCTGCTTCATAAGTGGACAATTTTAATTACCAGTTCATACAGACAAAAGGATTTTGGAGGATTGGGCCAAAAGAAATCTGATGAGGTTGAACAGTGTCAAGTGCAGAATTCTGCACTTAGGACAGAAGAATCCCATGCACTACTACCGGCTGGGGACCAACTGGCTAAGCAGCAGTTCTGCAGAAAAGGACCTGGGGATTACAGTGGATGAGAAGCTGGATATGAGTCAACAATGTGCCCTTGTTGCTAAGAAAATTAATGACATATTGGGCTGCATTAGTAGGAGCATTGCTAGCAGATTGAGGGAAGTGATTATTCAGCACTGGTGAGGCCACATCTGGAGTATTGCGTTCACTTTTGGGCTACCCACTACAGAAAGGATGGGGACAAATTGGAAAGAGTCCAGCAGAGGGCAACTAAAATGATTAGGGAGCTAGGGCACATGACTTATGAGGAGAGGCTGAGGGAACTGGGCTTATTTAGTCTGCAGAAGAGAAGAGTGAGGGGCGATTTGACAGTAGCCTTCAACTACCTGAAGGGGGGTTCCAAAGAGGATAGAGCTAGGCTGTTCTCAGTGATGGCAGATGGCAGAACAAGGAGCAATGGTCTGAAGTCGCAGTGGGGGAGGTCTAGGTTGGATATTAGGAAAAACTATTTCACTAGGAGGGTGGTAAAGCACTGGAATGGGTTCCTTAAGGATGTGGTGGAATCTCCATCCTTGGAGGTTTTTAAGGCCCATGTTGACAAAGCCCTGGCTGGTATGATTTAGTCGGGGTTGGTCCTGCTTTGAGCAGGGGGTTGGACTAGATGACCTCCTGAGGTCTCTTCCAACCCTAATCATCTATGATACTATGATTCTATGATGCGGCCATAGAAGAAGAATGAATCTTTTGTTCTAAAGTGGGAATTTGCCACCACTAATCAACAGCAAAGGCATTTCTAGAGAGTGTAAGACACCCTGTGCTTGAAAAGAAAGAGGGATGTTCCAGAGACTTAGGTAATCAACTCAGAATCCTTATTAATATTGTGATACGGCAGGGTCGGGGGCAGTGGAAGAGGGGAGATATATAAGCCCTAGGTTCCCTATAGACTAGGGAAGGTTACTACAGGTTAATTGGAGCATCTGTAGCCAAATAAGGCCCTGTCAGGAACCTAATAAAGTTGAGGAAGGAGAGAGGACTGGAGCATGGAGGTGTGTTGCTGAGAATTGAAAGACAAGAGAACTGGAAGAAGGGAGATCCTGTCACAGCAGAGCAGGGAGACTCCCTCCCCCAGCATCAAGGACTGAGGGTAAACCTACCCAAGGGGGAAGAGGGTAAGAAACCTGCAGTGATTGAGATGGGTTGGGGCTCAGAATGAGGAGCAAACCCAGACCCCTTCCTCGCTTCCCTTCTCTACCACTTTCCCAGGCCACTAGCGGGGCCCTCGGCGCCCCAAGACGAGGAGCAAGGGGTGGTGTCCTAGCCCCCCTGCCAAGAAAAGCTCAACCCATCGTACCAGCATCGGCCATTTTGTCACAATATAAAGAACAAGCAGCTTCACTGAGCACATCCATTCTTGTTGGATACTTGCTATTATAGACTTCCTTGTTTTTCATTATTTCCTTTAGTTAAGAACATAGTACAGAGTCTATTATTAAAAAGTTGAAAATTTATGCTCCATGGGACTATATCCTGTAGTATTGACTCAGGCAAAACTCCTGTCAATTTAAAGATTTGTCACCAGCATAGTTTTTCTTAATCATTGTATTCTTTTCTAATCCCTTTCTTTTAACAGTTATTTTTATTTTAAATCTCTAGAAATCCATCAAAAGAGCTAACAATACCTGCAGTGGTTCGTTTGAATATTTTAACTGTCATACTACAGCTACTATATGGATAAGCATCCTTTTTAGGCCCTCATCCTGCAAACACTTATATATGTTTTTAACACCTGAGTAATTGCATTGATGTCAGAGATTACTCACCTGCCTAAGGTTAAACATGTTCATTACTGTTTGCAGGATTGGGGCCTAAATTTCTACATTGCTTGGCTGCAGTGATGATGTGCAATATTGCTGCTGCTCTATGTGCTATCTGCCTTCCAAAGGCATTTCAGCAATGCCCATCATTGAAATAGCAAAATGCTCAACCCAGTAAATTAGAACTATATGTCATTGTTCATGGACAGTTTTGTTGTGGGTTATGCTATTTCTCTGTGCCCAGGCTCCAGAAGCCTGATCTAACTCCCACTGAAGTCAACATTACTTTTTCCATTGAATTTAACAGCTTTTGGATGAGACTGTACTTGCTTGCCTTTGTTGTAAAGTATTTTGTGTCTGTGAATAACAGAGCGTGAGATTTTTGTTGCATCGATAAAATTCTGGCAAAAGGCTGGCTCTTGCAGCATATTCTAAAGATAGTCAGACTCTGGCTCAGTTAATCTCTTCTACTGCAATCTAGCTACATTTAAATTAACTTGGCCACTGAATACTGAAGAGCAGGTCAGTATCAAAAGGAAGGATTTCTAGACTCATACATAGTGAGCATAAGCTTTCATGGGCTAAAACCCAATTGATCAGATGCATGCAGTGAAAAATACAGAAGGAAGATATAAATACACAGAGGACATAAAAAAATGGGTGTTGCCATACTAACTATAATGAGAGTAATCAGTTAAGGTGGGCTATTATCAGCAGGAGAAAAAATACTTTTGGAGTGATAATCAGGATGTCCCATTTCCAGCAGTTGACAAGGTGGTGTGAGTAACAGTAGGGGAAAATTAGCATGGGGAAATAGGTTTTACTTTGCGTAATGACCCATCCACTTCAAGTCTTTATTCAAGACTAATTTTCTGGTGTCCAGTTTGCAAATTAATTCCAATTCTGCAGTTTCTCGTTAGAGTCCATTTTTGAAGTTTTTTTGGTGGAGTGTTGCGACTTTGAGGTCTGTAATCAAGTGACCAGGGAGGTTGAAGTGTTCTCCGACTGGTTTTTTAATGTTATAATTCTTGACCTCTGATTTATGTCTACAAGTATTCCTCATTCTTTTTGCTGATACAGACTAACACGGCTACCACTCTGAAACTAGACTCGTATATGTTGCACTTTGTTTCAACAGATTCTCCATTAGAGAGACTCACTGCCAGAAGTTGCTGGAAACATTTAGAAATATATACTTCTACCTCGATATAACACTGTCCTTGGGAGCCAAAAAATCTTACCACATTATAGGTGAAACTGCGTTATATCGAACTTGCTTTGATCCACTGGAGTATGCAGCCCCGCCCCGCCGGAGCACTGCTTTACTGAGTTATATCCGAATACGTATTATATCAGGTCGCATTATATCGTGGTAGAGGTGTACTTTGAATACACAATTGAAAGTATGCAGCATAATTCAGTGAATGCAATTGCCATTCTTCACTCTGAATGTTTATTTAAAAATTATCTTAAAGGAATTTCCTTTTAAGTTAGCTTTATGAAAAACAGGATGATCACCTTTCTGTGGATCTAGTATCTGCCCACTAGGTTTTTGTGATCTTTAGAGTGTTTATCACTTCCTTTGGAGACTCAGGGCACCTGCAGAGAGCAGGTGTTTTTATCTGAAATACATTAACAAAAAGATACAGGGATTAATAATGTGTTGATTAGACAGGCAGGAGGCCATGTTAATTCTGTTTTAGGCTCTGATCCTCTAACTGGATTTTCAGAAGCAGATATATCTCTGCGCCCACATGGATCCAGTGACAGGACTGGGGCTTAGTTGATAATCAGACACACAAGCAATACAGATTTAGTTATTATTCATACAATAGAATAATAGATCATGAGTTTTTAGGCTGATAAATTCATAACAGATTTTACAGGGTTTTTTGGCTCTAATGCCAGGAAATTGCAGGGGCTGTATTTGTCACAGACTGGTGCAAGTGGTGGAAAGAGACTTTGCTTCTTCATTCCATCCCTGTGCAGCCAGTCCTAAATAAAGATGGGTTTCCCACATTAGATAAATTGATTCTGATCTAGCTGGACTCTGTGCCCTCCAGCATTGTTGTTCTTATCACTGCTCCTGGATCTTAAAAGACCACAAGTAAGATAAGGTTATTGCTATCCCTATTTGTAATGTCTGCTTCTCTTTTCTTCTTCTTTCCCTGCTAAGTGATATCAGGGCTGGATTAAGGCACCAGCACCTTAGGCGTGTGCATAAGTCTCCAAATCTAGGAGTCATGTGATTACATCAGAATTTCAGCTTTCATTTAACCCCCCACCACCACATTTCTGATCTTTGTGATTATGGGGGAAAAAGGTCATATGTGTGACCTGGGTGTAACCAATGCAGTGATGCCTGGACAGAGCCTGAAACAGCTCTGAGAGATGTGAGCTGTCCTTGCTCACTGCTCTTGTTACCCAGGGTTCTTTTAACCGAAAGCTCTTGGTAACTTTTACTCTGTGCGAGGAGGTGTCAGGAAATAAGTCAGGGGAGACACGGCCATCCAACCGATAGATGGCTGGCACAAACAGGACAACACAAGAGTGCTTTCACTTAAAGCTAAACTTAGTCTCAAGCACTTACACACGTCCTCAACAAGTTAGTAAAACACCCCCAACCCTTGACAATTACCAAAGCTGAGTGTGGCTCTTGAGTGACACCGCGGCAGGCTTCCGGTGGCCAAATCTTCCATCTGCCGGTGGGGTCCGCAAGATGTGTCCAGAGGGAGAGTCCAAAAAGAGTCCAAAAGAGTTCCCAAATGAGTCCAACTATCTCAAGCTTTTTCTCCTTATTTGTATATTAGTAATAGACTGACATGTCCCTTAAAGCAAACTTGTTAAGCAAGCACTTTCAATGGTCAAGCAAGAGGTTCCTTCTGATTCCTGATTAACCAGGTGAGGGTTTTTCCAGTTTGCAGCCTTGTGACCCCAATAGACATTCCTGGTGCACATCCTGCTGTGTTAAAATGCACGTATCAGTAACTTCAACACAATTCTTATCAGGAAGGATGCGGGGTCAAGTTGCCCTTTCTGTGGCACCCCAAAACCCCTCCCCTCCTGCCTTCGTCAAGCTGAAACTGCTTAATAGGTTGCTTTTAGCAATAAGCCATAGTCATTTCAGGCATTTTACTGGTTTGCCAAAATCTCCCTGTACACTCTGGGGTTCCCCACCGCCCAAGAGAGGACTCTGTGCATGGCTGGAGAAGAATAGCGAGCTGGCTTAGCCCACCCATATAAGCAGATGCAATCCACTTACTAGACAAAGTAATGGAGAATCTCCTACTGTCACCCAGGCCTGTTTGGGTGGCAGTGGAACATCTGCTCTATTGCTTCTGGAACGGAAAAGGGGGGCCATTCTGCTGCCCCTGTACCTCTAGAGAAGACTGTGGGAGTAGAGTCATTGGTGGCTGCATGTCCTAGTGAGCCTAGGACATTAGATTGACTTTATTCAGTCTGGGGTGACACCCCTTGTTTAATACAAGGGAGGTAATCCTCTGCTATGCAAAATAACTGGTGAGCCAAGAAGCCAAGGGGAGATGCTATGAGATTAGCATTTTGCTGCTGATCCTTCTGTTAGTGAAAACCCTTCTCCTGTAGATCCTCCGTTGGGTTCCACTGTGATTTTACATCCTCTAAAATTGTTTCTACTCCTGATATATTATACATGAGTCAATCTGCTGCTTTCCAGGTCCCAGGTTAAAAGGGGGATTCCATTAGTAGTTCTGTCAACAGACTCATTCTGCTCCTTTTCATATGGAGACAATATTGGATTAAATATTGGAGGAGAAAGCGATGAAATAGCAATTGGAGTGTGCGTCTGGCAGGGGAGATTTTCACAGGCACAAATGTGACATAGATGCTCAACTCTCACTGACTCTCAAACTCCCATTTGAATTTTTGTCCATGTGAGTTGAGCATCTAACTCCCATTTGTACTGGTGAAAAACTCCCTTTCAATATCTTTATCAGCAAAATCCCAACATTTGATTTGGGACAATGTTGCTCTTCAAAGACATGTAGAGAATTTGAAAAAGGGTTTGCCCCAATCCTGAAAACCCTTTTCAGACAAACGGCCTTTACACAGATATTATTTTTGTGAGTGAAGGTTGCAGGGTCAACATATAATACAAACCTTTAGACTGTGATTATAGTCACATGGCATGTGTGAGACTTCAATCCTGGAACTTGCTTCACACACCCTGAACCCTTCAAAATCATTGAGTGTCTGCATGGACACAGGGATCTGTCTGGCATAACTAACTGCAGGATTGAGATCTTAGTTTGTATGGAGACTATTTAAAGGAATCTGTAAGTGTTTTTCACACTGCATCACTGTGATAATGTAATGAACTCAGCAGTGTTTACCCACTAGAGCTTAAATTCTGATTCACGGCATCATAACAGGAATCAACATCTTATTTGCTAACATCATCTTTGCTATGAATGGAAACTGCATTTCAAGGTTGCCAAGGAAAAGTATTTCTTTTTTCCTGACATCATACAAGTTACTTGTTCTAGGTGAGAGTTTCTCTCTTCTGAACTTTGATATTTAAATGTTGTATTTTAACTTCTGGACCCTGATAGGCATGTGTTTTTATCAATATTATTTTTTCTGTAATCCAGCAAAATTACTTTGGAGGTGACAAAGAAACTAAGTCTATGTCTATACTGACAGAGTTTTTTCGCTGAGAGTTTGGTCGCTGATAAAAAAGCGTGTAAAGAAAATTGTTGTTGTGCGTTCACACTGTCTTCCACTGGTGGTATAACATATTCACACTTGCGACACTTGCATCGGCAATGAGAGCAGTGCACTGTGGGCAGCTATCCCGCAGTGCAGCTCTCTCCCTTCTGCCGCTAGGTCTTGTGTGAAGGTGCAGGGGATCATGGAGCATCAGGGGTCCGGGCTCAATGCCCCATGATGCACTGCTTTCCGTCCCAGCATTCCATGTGCTTTTGTCTTCAGTTCGCAGCATTTTTCAACATCCCTTGTCTTCTGCATGCCTCGCCACATCTATCTGCAGGAATGGATCCCACACTGATCTCCTCTGCTCTGCTAGCTATAACTAGCACATTGTGAACAGCAGTGGAGTTAATCTTGAAGTTATGAATGCAACGGCAGTCACAGTTGCCTGACGCAGGGTCCAACATGGAAAGTAGCAACATTAAATTACTTTTGGCATTCACAGAACAGCTGAACACAGTGGAACGTCACTTTTGGGTTTGGAAAACTAGCGCAGAGTGGTGAGATCACATAATTATGCAGGTCTGGGATGATGAGTAGTGGCTACAGAACTTTCAGATGCAGAAAGCCACCTTCCTGGAACTGTGTGCTGAACTTGTCCCAGCCCTGCAGCAAATGGACACCCAAATGAGAGCTATCCTCTTAGTGGAGAAGCATGTGGCAATCAATGTGGAAGCTGGTGATTCAAGACTGCTGTGGGGAAGTTGACTCTTGGGGCTATGTTAACACAAGTGTGCAAGGCGATTAATCACATTCTGCTGCAAAAGACCATGACTCTTAGCAACATGCATGAAATTGTGGATGGCTTTGCAGAAATGGATTTTCCTAACTGCAGTGGGGTGATAGATGGCACGCATATTCCAGTCTGGCACCGGACTACCTTGCAATGGAGTACATCAATTGGAAGGGGTACTTCTCCATGATTTTGCAGGCACTTATGGATCACCATGGGCATTTCACTGACGTCAGTGTGGGGTGGTCTGGAAAAGTGCATGATGCCAATATCTGTAGGAAACTGGCTTTTACAGAAAGCTGCAAACAGGGACTTTCTTTCCAGACCAGAGGATCACCACAGGGGAAGTCAAAATGCCCATAGTGATCCTGGGTGACCCAGTGTACCCCTTAATGCCATGGCTCATGAAGTCATACATGGGTGAACAATAAGGAGCAGTTCAACAATTGTGGATAGCTTTGCAGAAAGGGACAGCAGTAAAGAGCAGTTCAAAAACAGGCTGAGTAGGGGCAGAATGACCATTCAGTGTGTGTTTGGCTGACTAAAGGCACGCTGGCGATACCTGTATGGCAGGTTAGACTTTAATGGGGAAAATGTTCCCATGGTTATAACCACGTGTTGCATGCTGCACAATATTGTGAAGGGAAGGGCCAAACATTTACTTGGGGTGGACTGCTGAAGCTGAACATATGGCTGCTGATTCTGAGCAACCAGATACCAAGGCTATTAGTGGGGCACAACGTGGAGCAATAAGAATCAGGGATTCCTTGAGGCAACACTTCAAAGATGAAAACTAGTAATGTTTGTTGCTATGCTTGGGACTGCAATGGTTAATTAAATTTGGTATGCTAAGAAGCAGTTGTGATTGTTAAGACCTAGGATTCAATGTAAGGAATGGATAAAAGTGTGTGTTGATTTGCAGGTGCCATCTGCTATCATAATTTGTATGGTAACAAATAGAGTGCTTATGATTCAAAAAACTTTGCTTTTCTTGCCAAATAAACCACAACACCAAATGCACACAGACACACACAGATTCTTGGTGTGTGAGAAGGTACTGGAGGAGTGGCGGGCTGACTTTCAGAGCTCAGCATAAGTCCAACTTTCATTTGAAAAGCTGTCTGCTGGGGTGAAGTGTAGAGGAAAGCACAAAGTGCCAGAAAGCAGAAAGGAATGTGTGTGGGAAGTTTGTGGAAAGAATGGGAAAGCATTCTGAATGTGCTGAATGTGGGCATGCATCTGCTCAGTCTGGTCCATTACAACAGGCTGGACAATGTTTGATGCTTCAAAACTTTTATCAGCCTCTCCATGGCGTCCCTATTGTACACATAATTTTCTTTTCTTTCCTGGAACATATATTCCTTGCTTCCTCTCTGGTGCAGATGCTCTGCTGCTGTTGGAGAGCAGGGAGCGTTCCTCAAGGTCATGTCTGGAGAGCCATAACTAACAATAAACAGAAGCACTATTGTCAACCACACACAGAGCATTGAAACACTACATTAAAATACACAGCTGGTAACATACCTATCACTTTCTCAGTGACCCTAGGCAAGCATACATGTGGGAGAACACCCCAAGCATCATGAGTGAACCCAGGGGCAGGAGCATTGCTCGTTTCAGAAAAGCAATGTGAAAAGGTCGTGTGGCACTTATGGGGGGGGGTAACACTCTAAACTTTCCCACAGTTTGCCACCTAAGGATAAGCAAGGAAGCAGGGGTGCATCTGCTACATGCTTGCGGCTTCTGCCCTGGTCCCAATGCTGCTTGCCTGTGTGCAGCTTTGGTCCCCTGCCCAAGTAATTGCAGAGTGATGTGCGAAAGTGTCTCTCAATGGGGGAAGGAACAAAGCAGCTCTGCCAAGGAACCTCTAGCAAAGAATTGCTGAGGACCTCTAGGAAAACCACTTACTAAGGGTGTCCTCTCCTGCTTCTGGCTCACCAGTAGGATGACCAAATGAGAGGAAGAAAATATCGGGACACATGGGGGATGGAAACGCTGGTGGAGCAAAAAAAAAATACTGCTGATTTGAATCCATTCCTCACTCCCTTCCTAAAATTTCAAGGCATTTGAGGTCCCAGGAGCACTTGTGATCTAGCAGACAGAGCACAGGTCTGGGAGTCAGGAGATTTAGATTATAGTCCAGACTGTCTCTTTGTGTATGGTGGTCAATGTCAATAAGAATAGTGTACATGTGATTTCTGTTGCTATAGTTGCAACAGTCTTATTTTCTAAGTACATCATCTCCCATTGGTTGTGGGAAGTCATACACCTCTGTCTCAATTAGCAAAGGTTACAGCACCCTTCTAGACAGTGAATTAGGGCTTCTCTACATGGTGCATTAGTCTGCCTCAGGGGAGGTAAATTCTAGTGTGCACTAGTGTGTTGTGCACTAAGTGCCCCATTTGGACCCTACTGGTGTGCAGTAAAAGTTCCCTAAAGCATGTTTAATGTAGTACTGTTTTAAAGAGAACTACATTAATGTGCACTAGGGGACTTTTAGTGCACACTAGCGAGATCCATATGGACCAGTTAATGCACACTAGAATTTACACTCATCTGATATGCACTGTGTAGACAAGCCTTTGTTTTATGAAACGGCCACATACTGCTAAGACTTTAGACAGCTTTGTATTAGTTCAGTGGCAGTTGTGAGTTACATCATGAGTGCAATCATGATAAATGGCCCTTTTTAAGGAAAGCCCAGCTTGTTGATTATATAGCAAAGGTCTAATTAAGCTATTTTATAATCTTCTCTATTCTGAGCCTCTGTCAAGGCTATATGAAGTCTTTTTAGCATTTTTTTCCCTTTGAACTTATATGACTGTGCATTCTGTAATTGTCAGAATAGTTTGCAATCATAAATAGTACTTATTTTCCATTTTGCTCTTCTGTCATCCTTAGAAAAAGGCAAAAACCCATCTTGTTTACAAGATTGCTGTGCAAGCCTAGGAAATTCCAAGGTCATCATTGTAGTAACCTAATTAAATTAACCTAGTTAAAGACAATGGAGAATTTTATAGTCAGCAAAGCAAACAAGGACAGAAATGAGAGGAGTGATTACCTCCTCCCTGCTCCCCTGTCTTCTCCTGCAGACATAAGAATAATCTGTCTAAATCACTGTTAAAGAGAGAGAGTCTTACTGCCAGCCATGTGGACATGGGGATGCAGGTATGCCAAGGACAGAACTATATGGTGACTCTAATAAGACTACACCCGTTAACAAGACCTGTAGAGCCAGGAGGGATAGCTCAGTGGTTTGAGCATCGGCCAGCTAAACCCAGGTTTGTGAGGTCAATCCCTGAGGGGGCCATTTAGGAGTCTGGGGCAAATATCTGTCTGGGGATTGTTCCTGCTTTGAGTCAGGGTTGGACTAGATGACCTCCTGAGATCCCTTCCAATCTTGACATTTCTATGATCTACTTGCACTCCAGCATCAGAGCTAACAGACATAGGTCAAAGTCTTACATGAGTCAGAGTTCAGAATGTCCAGTGATAAATTGTCCAGCAAGGGAAAGCTGGGTTTCTTATCTTTCCAAAGAAATCACCCCCCAAACCTGTAGTGTTCATTTAGAATGATGAGGGGGACCTGGAAAGTGTAGGAAAAACAGGGCAACATGTTCATTTGATCAGGCTTATTCTTTCTCAGAATGAAATAGATAAATCTCATCTCCCTCCCCTTACATTTGTCATTATGGAAGGAGCTGGTCAGGGCAGATTATATTTCGTTTTCAAATATTTGTATTTATATTGTCGTAGCACCTAAAAGCCTCACCTGAGATTGGAGCCCCATTGTAATAGGTGCTGTCATGACACACAGTAAGCAACCCCTGCCAAAATGACTTGCAGTCTAAATAGGCAAGACACACAAAGGAAGCATTTTACAGATGAGGAACTGAGATACAGAGACAGACTGGGTATGTCTCCACTTGATGCAAAATCCAGGGTCTGGCTCGGGTTTGAGCCCAAGCTACCCACCCATCCACACACAAATCAGTCTGACTTGGGTCAGCAAGCTCTCAGGACCCAGGTCCTAGGACCCTGCAGGGAGGGGGTTCTAGGAGGGGTCAGGGCCTGGGTCCCGCTATAACTCAGGTCCAAGCCCTATCATTCTGGACTCTGGACTCAGCTCAATCCACAGACCCGAATCAGAAGGTCCGTGTAGTGCAGTATGGAGACTTGAGCACAGCTGTGAGACCTGAGTCCAGCAACTGTAAGCCCAGGTTTACAATGCCATGTGAATGCTCAAAGCATAGGCTTGGAAACACCAAGTCCACAAGACCAGGTCCCACAGACCTGGATTTACAATGCAGTGTAGACATACCCTTAAGTGACTTGCCCAAAGTCAGTGTATCTCTGACAATGAGGAATTGAACTTAGATCTCCTAAATCCTGGTCCAGCACCTTAGACACAAGTATCTGGTCCCTCATGGGACCCACTGTGTTTGAAAATGATAAGGCAGAATATTATTCTAATAATTAACTATTGATATGCCATGGTGCCTAGAGTCCCCACTCAGGATTAGGACCCCTTGTCCTAGGTGCTATACAAATGCATAGGAAGACACAGTCACTTCTCCAAAGAGCTTGCAATCTGACCACCGTGCAACAAGTGTAACTAATACCAGGAAGGATAGCAGTGATAAGGCAGTTACATAGGTTAGCTACATGCCCACCTTGACGGTTCCGAATCATTTTAAAGTGCTCTAGTATGTTACATTCCCTTTTGCCATACTTAATTGGTTGGTTTCTTAGGGGCATCACAACAGAAGTGGGTACTGAAGAGGGATTTGGAAGAAGAGCAAGTGAGACCAAGAGGCTTGCATGAGTCCACAGTGAGACACAATCCATGCCCCTGCTCTGAAGTTTACAGTCTAAATGAACAAGACAGATAAAGGGTAGGAGGGCAAAGAGAGACCTAGACAAGGGACATGACTCCCCACAGTCAGACAGCACATTAGTAGCCAAGTCAGGTCTCTGGATTTCAAATCCAATGCCATAGCCACTAGACCACATGGTGTCTCCAGTGACAGCGCTTAAGGCTTTTTATAATTCAGAAGTTGGAAATAGGGCTCTATTATTGGAAACACAATCCACTGAAGTCTCAATACCATATTATCATTATTTCCTTTATTCTTTCACTGAAATATTAATTAAGCAGTTAAGTCTTTGTTCATTCCCACTTTTCCTCACCTGCTTCCTTTACATTAAAGCTATGGGTAGAGAATATGCACTGGTAATACGTATAGAAAGCTCAGGGATAAGTGCTAGAGTGTATTTCTTCCCTGTTGAGTCCCTCATGCACTATGGCTTTTCACTGTTACAAGAAGGCACATTAATGGGAGTAAGAGAAGGAAAAGATGGGTGTGGGTGAAGGGAGACTGGGAGTATTGTGGGGGCCGAGGAGGGACCTAGAGGATGAGATTTACAGAGCAGAATAGGGCAAATTTGTGCCTGGGCCTGGAGAAGAAACTTAAAGATGAGTGGGCAATAAGTAATGAGAAGAGAAGGTAGGACAAGGAAATAGTAATAAAAGCACATTTTTCATAGGTTAGCTATGTGCACAGTTGGTACATAGTGTTTTTTTTTTTTTTATTAATGGAGACAAATGATAGCCACAGTCTCACCTCTCCACCTTCCCAGTCAACTACTGTTTTTGCGCAAGCTGTAGGCGTTTCATACCTCCCGGAGTACTTAATTGCTGTCTGGTAGGTAAATAGAAAGCAATCCATCTACAGCAACCACCCACATTGATTGCACATTCCTTGCAAAATAACACATGATTTTGTGTTAGGGCAAATAATGAATTTGCAGCATCCCAATAACTCCTAAGCGGCATGTTAGCGGGCAAATTGGTACAACTGTACTAGGGCACCAACTGTGGAGCTAACTGTAACTCACACTACCTGCTTATTTCCTTGGAACAGAATAGGAGCGTGGAATGGATGAGTCTATGGTGTGTATATCTTCTTGGTGCCAGCCTGTATTGCAAGCAATGAATTCTCAGCTGTGAGAGTTAAAGTATTCTCTCCAGTCTTTATTTAAGTCTCTCCCTGTTGAAACAATACTTGATTTACCCTCATTATTGGAACAGTTTACCAAACTAGGCTTATGCTTCTATGAGTAATGATTCAAAACTCTTTTTTTTAAATGCAGGATCAGGGCATTCTGATGTGATTTATAAATTCCATTAATGATTTGTGGACACAGAGCAGTGATTTTGACACACTGAAAACTAGGTTTCTGTAAAGCTAAATCCACAAAATCAATCCATTCAGAGAACTTTATTAACCAAATTAAAAGTATGAGAGCTGTATTTCACCTGATTATTAAAACATTGCAGTCCTATGAACCTACTATTATCTCTGAATGGTTTGGTTTATGTATTCCCTTCGGGCCTGATCCAAAGCCCAGTGAAGTCACTGGAAGTCTTTACATTGATTTAAATGGAGTTTGGATCAGGTCTTCAGTACTCAGATACAAATCACACAGGGTATGTCTACACTATGGGATTATTCCGATTTTACATAAACCGGTTTTGTAAAACAGATTGTATAAAGTCGAGTGCATGCGGCCACAATAAGCACATTAATTCGGCAGTGTGCGTCGATGTACCAAGGCTAGCATCGATTTCCGGAGCATTGCACTGTGGGTAGTTATCCCGTAGCTAATCCTCTTATTGGGGAGGAGTACAGAAATCGGTTTAAAGAGCCCTTTATATCGATATAAAGGGCCTCGTTGTGTGGACGGGTGCAGGGTTAAATCAGTTTAACGCTGCTAAATTCGGTTTAAATGCTTAGTGTAGACCAGGCCACAGTGTTAAAGAATTACTGTGACGCAAACCCTCCCTCTGAATGTACTAGTAATTGTTCAATGGTATTTTTAGTTAAAGAATTATAAGACTGGTGTCTTTGAAAGCCAAGGTTAAGGAGAGCTCTCTTGGGAGCTGTTCAGGAAGGTATAAATGCTAAGTGTTGGAAATAAAATTATTAGAGTTCTAAGTACTTGTATGTGCATTGTCTCATACTAAACCTTCCCTTTACATAGGCATTTGTCCTTGCTAGGATTCTGAGTCATTTCAGAGTGACGAGTACTTTTTTAAATTACATGACAATGTGATTAGATGGAAACTAGCCTATATCTTGGGCCAGAGATTTTCAAAGGAACAAAGGGTACTTCTGCACAGAGAATGAAGCTGTGATTGTAGCACAGATAGGTATACCCAGACTAGCTGTAATGTGGCTAGCATGGATAACAGTAGTGATACAGACACATGGCACAAGCTGTCTAGCAACCTGAGCACATATCTAGTGTCCTCGCTCCCCCCAAGGCTTGTACTCAGGCAGCTAGCCCATGCTGAAACCTGTGCCGCCATTTTAGTCTACTACTAGTACCTATGCTTTAATCTAGCTAGTATGGGTATGGTAGGGTGACCAGATGTCCCGATTTCATAGGGACAGTCCCGATATTTGAAGAATTTTCTTATATAGGTGCATATTATCCACGACCCCATCCTGATTTTTCACACTTACTATCTGGTCACCTTATGGTACGCCCATCCATGCTACAATCACACCTTCACTTGCAGTGTAGACATACCCTAAGAGCAATTAGGTGCCTAGCTCCCACTGAAAGTCAATGGGAACTGTGTGCTTAGCTGCCCTGTGCACGTTAGTTGGTGAGGTACTTTGATCATGTTGTTCTGATGTTTACTAAAATTTAACTCATAACTGCCTATTTTTTCATTTTCTCTCTCTTGTGACATCCATGGCATCTTGGCTCTGCAGCCCAGTCATCCCATAGTGCCTATTCCAGAAAATGAAGCACTGAGCTCCAAGGAGGTAACTGAATGACATTTGCATTTTATAACTATAGGCATGCTATCTATAAGCATCAGCTCAGAATGGATTTTGCAGTTAAACATAACGTATGGTGGCCTTAGAGGTAGAGAAATGTACCTGCAGAAAGGATTCTGGCCCAACACATGGACTGTGTAAATGGTTGTGTTTCACTGCTATTAACAAACAAATCTAATGTGGTTTTGGATCCTGTGTTCTTCAAGAAGCTCAGGTAGCATTGTGTTCCATGTTTCTGATTTGTGCTTGCGGAAGGTTAAATGACTCGGAATGGGAACTAGTAAAACATATACAGTGAGCTCCATTTGAAAACCAAGCATTTCACACTCTGCAGTGACTGTGGTAAAGTAGTAGCTCCTGTTCAAAATACCAGAAGATACTGCTTTTCCAGCATCTTGGGAGCGTGAACATGTTGAATATGGGAGAACACTACCGTACCCCCTTTTAAAATACAGGGGACAACAGACAGCTCACTACAGCATGTGTTGCCCAGCATCATTTCCTTAGTTAAGGTAAAATTCATTAACAGTGTATTATAAGTATTGGGTGGACTAGGTCTTGCATTTGCTGGGGAATGGATTTAATGAACTAATATAGGTCTCTTCCCGCTCTAAGATGTATGAACCTAATGCCTACCATCCCAGATTATACACACTTCATATGAGAGCTGATGCTATCTTCTACATACTGCTCTTGGGACAGAGCATAATAATAATACCTATATATATATGCTCTTATATAGTGCATTTCATCAGTAGATCTCAAAGCACTTTAAAAAGGAGATCAAGATCATTATTCCCATTTTATAGATAGGGAAACAGAGGCATGGAGAGGGGAAGTAACTGACCCAAGGGGTCAGTGGCTACGCTGGGAATAGAAATCAGGTATCCTGAGACCCAGTCTAGTGCTCTATCCATTAGGCCATACTGCCCAAAGTGATCAGCCTGTTTGTAACAGGGTTGTCAACATGAATTTAAAATCACAGTCTTGATGTTAAAGTAAATCTATATAATCTAATTAAATACCAGATGTAAGCTTTGAAAGGAAACTGAATACCAGATGTAATGTAAACTTTGAAATGAAACTGAGCATTCTTAATTAAGAAAGAAAGTTGGAGGTCTTAGTGCTGTTTTAGAAATTCACAAAAAGCATAACTAACTTCGAGGAATAGCTAAACATTCACCGCAGTATGAAGTCAATGATAGTAAATGAATGGATATTGACTAATAAGCCTCATTATATTATCCATACAATTTTGGTAATTATACCAAACCCTTTTAGATAAGTCTTAGAACAGAAATAGGTTTCAGAGTAGCAACCGTGTTAGTCTGTATCAGCAAAAAAGAACAGGAGTACTTGTGGCACCTTAGAGACTAACAAATTTATTTGATCATAAGCTTCCGTGTGCTACAGCCCACTTCATCGGATGCACAGAATGGAACATATGGTAAGAAGATATTTATACATACAGAGAACATGAAAAGGTGGAAGTACCCATACCTACTGTAAGAGGCTAATTAATTAAGAGAAGCTATTATCAGCAGGGGAGAAAAACTTCTGACGTGATAATCAAGATGGCCCATTTCGGACGGCTGACACGAAGATGTGAAGATACTTTAACATGGGGAAATAGATTCAATTTGTGTAATGACTGAGCCATTCCCAGTCTCTGTTCAAACCTAAGTTAATGGTATCTAGTTTACATATTAATTCAAGTTCAGAAGCTTCTCCTGGGAGTCTGGTTTTGAAGCTTTTCTGTTGCAAAATTGCCACCTTAACGTCTGTCACTGAGAGATTAGAGAGGTTGAAATGTTCTCCTACTGGTTTTTGAATGTTATGATACCTGATGGCAGATTTGTGTCCATTTATGCTTTTGCATAGACTGTCTGGTTTGGCCAGTGTACATGGCAGAAGGGCATTGCTGGCACATGATGGCATATATCATATATGGTATATATCATACATCACTAATTGAATCTATTTCCCCATGTTAAAGTATCCTCACACCTTCATGTCAACTGTCCAAAATGGACCATCTTGATTATCACTTCAAAAGTTTTTCTCCCCTGCTGATAATAGCTCATCTTAATTAATTAGCCTCTTACAGTTGGTATGGGTACTTCCACCTTTTCATGTTCTCTGTATGTATAAATATCTTCTTACCATATGTTCCATTCTATGCATCCGATGAAGTGGGCTGTAGCCCATGGAAGCTTATGGTCAAATAAATTTGTTAGTCTCTAAGGTACCACAAGTACTCCTGTTCTTTTAACAGAAATAAGATCATCCCTGGCTGTTCGCTGCATATCGATTAACCCAGCTCATTTCATTTATCAGTGAAGAAAGAAAATTCTAGTCTATTAGAAAGTGCTAAAGATGAGCTGGGAATAAAATGAATGAGATGGCACTTGCCTATAGTTTCCACCAAATACATGGCTTCCTTACTGGTTTGAAACATATTGGATGGCTGATGGAGATGAAACTTTGATGTATTGGAGGCACCACGTGAGGGCTTGTATGATCACTTGTTTTGTTAACAGAACCTAGCTTCGGAGCATATGATGGAGCATCTCAGTTTCCATTTAATTCAGGGGTCGGCAACCTTTCAGAAGTGGTGTGCCGAGTCTTCGTTTATTCACTCTAATTTAAGGTTTCGCGTGCCACTAATACATTTTAATGTTTTTTAGAAAGTCTCTATAAGTCTATATACTATATAACTAAACTAGTGTTGTATTGTAAAATAAACAAGGTTTTCAAAATGTTTAAGAAGCTTCACTTAAAATGAAATTAAAATGTTGATCTTACGCTGCTGGCCCGCTCAGCCCGCTGCTGGTCTGGGGTTCTACTCACCTAGGCCGGCAGCGGGCTGAGCGAGGCCTGCGGCTTGGACCCCGGCTGGCAAGGGTCCGATAGCCAGAACCCCAGACCACCAGTGGGCTGTGCGGGGCCAGCGGCCAGGACCCAGAGAGCTGGAGGTGTCAGGGCAGAGGGGGGGGGCTAGGTATGGGTAGGGGTGCCAGAGTCAAGACTAGAGTTGTGGGGTGGGGGGGAATGAAGGAGTCAAGCAGAGGGCTGAGTGTGTATGAGGGAGATACAGGGCTCAGGGCAGGGGCCTTGGGGAGTGTGTGGGGCTCAGGGCAGAGGGCATGGTGTGTGTGTGGGGGAGGCGGGACAGGGGTCAGGGCTCAAGGGAGAGGGTTGGGTGACTGTCCCCCTAAGAACTCCCAACCCCGCTGCTCCTTGTCCCCTGACTAACCCTCCTGGGACCCCTGCCCCCAATTGCCCCCCAGGAACCCACCCCCTATCTAAGCCTCCCTGTTCCTTGTCCCCGGACTGGAACCTATCCCCTACCTGTCCCCTGACTGCCCTGACCCTTATCTACACCCCAGTCCCCAGACAGACCCCCAGGACTCCCATGGCCCATCCAACCACTCCCCACCCCCTGACAGGACCCCCAGAACTCCTGACCCATCCAACCCCCCCCCATTTCCTGCTTGCCCCAACCCCTCTCGACACACCTGGCTCCTCACAGGACCCCCAGAACTCCCAACTCATACAATCCCCCCAGCTCCTTGTCCCCGACCACCCCCTCCAGGGACCCCCTCCACCCTAACTGCCTCCCCAGGACCCTCCTTGCTCCCGATCCTGATTGCCCTGACCCCATCCACCCACTGCCCCCTCACAAACCCCGGGACTCCCATGCCCCATCCAACCCCCCCTGCTCCCTGACTGCCCCCTCCAGAGACCCCTGCCCCTAGCCTCCACCTCTTCATCCAACCCACCCTGCTCCCTGTCCCCTGACTGCCCCCACCCCTTATCCAACCCCCCCCAGCCCTGGACCCTTACCATCAGGCTCCACGCAGAGCTGCCCCGCGGGAGAGCACAGCCCCGCCCCTCAGAGCGCTACGTGCGGCGGCGGCAGCGGCAGCGCCATGGCTCCAGTTGAGCGGCGAGCGTGTCTGCCTGCCCGCAAAGCCGAATGCTGCCCCGCGGGAGCGCGCAGCCGCAGGGCTCCAGGGGAGGGGAGAAGGCGGGGGAGGGGCCGGCAGTTTGCTGCGTTCGGCCCGGCGCTACGTCGCGGGAGCGCGGACCCCAGGGCTTGCTGTTCCTGGAGAGTGGGGCTATTTGGATACCCCGTGCGCACGGCTATGCTTCTGCTCCCTGCCCCCGCGGGGGGAGCGGAGGGCAGAGGAGAGTGCGCCGGGCTGGGCAGGATTTTTAATGGCGTGCTGGAGTACCGGCAGGGTCCAGCGTGCCATTAAAAATTGGCTCACGTGTCATAGGTTGCCGACCCCTGATTTAATTCCTGGACTCTACTTCTGCTCCAGGAGGTTGGGAAATGTAAAGATCCCTCCTTCTCACGGGTACTCACGTTTTTATGGAAAACGAGTCAGTGACGTTTGGGGGTGTGTATGAGAAATGTGGTCTTGCTAGTTCTCCCCCAGATTGTCAAATCAGCTGTGTGCAGAGAGATGTGATAATGGTGGGTAGCAATCTGACAGCTTGGGAGGAGAGAGGGTGTACAAAATACTGTTTCTCAGACCAGCCCAAAAATGCAAAGGTCGGCTCTGCTTAGGTTATATCTACACAGCCCATTGTATGGATGGGTGAATTGCAGCACGCACTAGCCTGCTGTGCTGTAATTCCCCCATGTGGATGCTGCAGGTAGCTAGTTTGTTTTAATGTAGTCCTCTTTAAACAGGATCTAGGTACCATTTAGTTCATGCAAGTGGGCACATAAAGCATGCGGATGCACACTGCAGTTCACACCCTGAACTGTGGAGTTTTGTAGACAAGCCCTTACTAAAATTTTCAACCTTTGCTAAGACTGCTACTGAGCCATTCTTGCTGCTGCAAGACTGGGTCCTTTACTCCCCACCTATCTGCCCTAACGATGCCACTAGGAGCACAACATAACTTGCAAATTCCCTTCTCCCTCTTGCCATACTCTTCAGCAGTGTAAGAGGAGGAGGAGAGCAGGGAGGGCTAATCTGCTGCTGCACTGAGTCCTGCAAGCTGAATTTCTTCCCACCAATGTTGTCTGTCCAGCCCCAGATTGGCATTAGAGTAGCCAGTACTAGGAGGGAACAAAGGGCCCCCTGACTCTCAGCTCTCCCAGGGTCAACCCACTCAGCACCCCAGCCCCAATTTGATTTTCTCTCACTTGTTAATAAATCTTATTTTTAACACAATGATGTGACTTGTGGGCTGGCTAACTTCAGAAAGACCCTCCTGGGAGAGAGCAAAGTATTTCAATGCCTAGGAAGAAGTAGAAAGAGTACAAGGTGTGCCTAGAGTGCCCCCCATTCAGCCTCAGTCAGAAGGATATGGACAAAGGTGTCCTCTTCCATCAAGGTGCCTTGCCAGAGACCAAGAAAGTGACAGAAGTTGGTGGTGGTGCAGGAGATAGTCACTTTATCCCACCTTTAGGACCCCAATCCTGCAGCTGGATCTGGCCCTGGTGCAACTTAGAGCAACCTATGCACTCTTTTAAGTTGCACTGGCTGGTAATGGCTCCCTTGGGACATTCTGCTGGATGGCATCTTGCTGGAATGCAGCAGCACTGTGGCCTTGCCTCCTATTACCTGGAGACTCACCCTACCCTGGGAAATCCCCATTTGGAGAGTTATGCAGCTTTCTGCCTCCTTTTCACAGCAGAGAGAGAGAGGGGCCAGGACCTGGCCCAGCATGTTTAAAGTTCCAGGAATTAAGCATCTGTTTTACTACTACTTTTTTAGAAAGTTAGAAATACACCACCAACCTTTCCTCATAGTATAGACTAATTATGGGTGTCAGTCAGTCAACTGACAAGGCCAACATTGCTCTTTCTGCTGTAATGAGCACCCCAAACCCTGCTGTCTCCCATCTCTGCTCTCAGCAATATGGTTCTCTATATCTAAAATCATCTATAACTACATACTTAAAAAAAAGACACATGATATCTTGAGAAGAAATCAATTGTATCAACAGGAGAATAAGGAAGTTTGAAAAGCCTGGTGCTGTAGGAAACACCAACATCTTTGTCTTTTCTTTTCTTTTCTTTTTTTTTGAAGGGGCAGAGTGTGCATGGTTGCCAGCCCCTCGTTTTGTAATGCATTTTATTTTCCCCAAAGAGAAGTATTAATTTAAAAAAAGATTCCAAGCTCGATTCAGAATAACCGTGTTCTATTTTTCACGCAACTTTAGTTTCATTCTGTAGCAGCACCAAGTAAATCGGATCTGCCTCTCACCTGTGAAAGCAAAAAGACAAGCAAAGGAAAACTTCCAGCCAGCGAAAGCCCTCTCTGCAGTGAGCGCTTTTCACTCAGAGTGGACGTGAGGGATACTCCTGCAAAAACCAGCTAAGAGGTACACCAGTAACACTAATTAGTTATCATCATATGTTACTGTGCCCCAATGTATAGTGTGCCAGGGTTATGATCCACATATTATATTATAGTTAGTCTAATAATGCCTTGAACTGAGTCTGGCTACTGAGTCTCTGAAAACCATATCCACATGGAATTATAAAGCTTCTGCAGGCATTGAGCACGTGTGCTTATTATCATCATATTAAAACATATAAAGCCTTGGAATTCTGTTATAATTAAGTCCTTTAACCAATTTCCATGATAAAGACACATTAGGTACTGATGATCTTTCCTAAGTTAATGCATTTGTTATTCTGTCTGTGATCTCAATGGATATGTCTACACTGCAATTAAACAACTGTGGCTGGCCTGGGTCAGCTGACTCAGGCTCTCAGGGCTTGGACTGTGGGGGTTGTATCACTGTTGTGTAGACTTCTGGGCTCAGTCTGGAGCCTAGATTCTAGGACTCTATTGGGTGGGAGGGTCCCAGAGTTCGGGCCTGAGCCCGGATGTCTATGCAACAATGAAACAGCCCCACAGACTGAGCCCCATGAGCCCGAGTCAGCTGGCATAAGCCAACTGCAGGTTTTTCTTTGCTGCGTAGATAGACTCCATGAGGTCCTGGGACCATGAGTCTGAGCTGTGGGTTAGCTGTGAGTGATTTGTGTGTAGATGGGAAGGGGGTAAGGTTTGAGCCTGAGTTTGAACCTTGGCCTTACATTGCACTGTAGACATACTCTAAAGCATCTACAGTAATTATTGGACATCTGGCATCCTGTTAGATGAGGTCTCAATACACACACACACAGAGAATAGGGGCAAATCCTGGCTCCATTGACTTCTCTGGAGCCAGGATCTAACCCAGCATGTCAGTCATTCATGAGGCTTTAAACAAGGAGGCCCAGTCCTGCTCCCATTGGAGCCACTGACATTTCATGACTGAATTTAATGGGAAAAGCTGTGTAATGTATAAAACCTATGAAAGTGTGAATACAGGCCACAGTACATTACTCTTAGGACATGCCTACAGAGTACTTTACTGGTACAGGAATACCAGTATACTATACCAGCAAAGCGCTTTTAGGGCAGATGTAACTATACTGGTAAAACTGCACTATGTGTCGGTATAACTTATTTCAACCCAACAATTAATGGTGGGTACAAATGATAGCAGTTACACCCTTAATTGCCTACGTTGCCAGAAAAATCCTAGAGTTAGGCAAAAACTATCACTCTAAAGTGCCTAATTTCAGTACCAAAGTATAGATTTAAGAGACCATTTTTTTTGTCTCCAGGTGACCTCTCTTGCACTTGAGGCTAGGCTGGAATAGCTACTACTCCTACGTCCTGTACAAGCCTAGGTTTGTGGTGAAATGAGTAGCCAGGGTGCAGACAAGATGAGTGAGCACTGGTCCTGCAGTATCATCAAACTGGGGTTCCATGATGCAGGCCAGCTCAGATGCCTTTTTTGTGTTGATAAAGGCTACTGCAAAAGTCTCTATGTAGCCGTGTGCTGGGGCATCCCCTCTCCACCAGGTTGTTCTGAACTCTTAAAATGTCTAGCAAGGCAGGAATTCACCCAGGCATTGCTCCAATACCCAGATTTATACCAGCATCTCTCTTAGCGTGTAGAAACCCTCAGTGTCATTGCAGAGAGGCAATGGGAGTATAGCATACATTTCAAATGCCTAAAAGGAACCCTGCTTCCACCAGTCACAATCTTGGCTGCCTCTTCCACCTCAGCTCTTTAGTTCTGGGTTAATTTGCTTTGGACTCTGGCTGATTCTTATATGCAAAGCAGGCTCGTAGGGCCCATACATTCAGACAGGTTCCCTGGGCCTGTCCCCAGCCCCAAGCTCAGCCCCTCAGCCTGCTGTGTCCTGCAGCACAGCACATGCCACAGAGGAGAGTTGGCAGCAGGAATTAGGGGTGGGATTTTCTGCCTGCTCTATAGCCAGCCAGGGTTCCTGGAGAGCACGTGAGATCAGCATCTCTTACTGGGGATCTGGGGGTAGGGAAGCCTTCACAGCACTGCTGATGATGATCTGTGGAGTTTAGGCTCCACAGCTATATATAAGGGGCTAGTAAGCAGGAAGGTGTTCATAGATAGTATTGTGGAGACCACAATAATGGATTTAGACAATATGTGGTAGCAGATAGTGGGACAAAGAGTAGCTGTAATACACACCCACAAAACACAACCCAACGCAACAAACAAACCTGCCCTCAACCCCATGAAATACTTTTTAAAGTACAGAAACCCCTGAGCATAGTGGTCTCCAGAATGTGAACTGTATTTTTTTTACTCCTTATTTTGGTAAAATATTGTTATGAACTGGGTGAAACCTTGTTATGGATTGAGTTAAAATCTCATTTAGAATAATGGGTACATGAACACATCCTTCAATTAATCTAAGTATAAGGATAAATTAATCCCAACCCTCCCACCTAAAACAAAGGGGTTATGTGCACCTGCCCAGGAGTTTTGGACTGTGTGGGTGGAAGAGCTTTGGCTGAGTAATGGGATTTTCTGTGGCTGAGTGATGGGGGAGGAAACCAGAGAGAGACAGAGACAGCCTGAGGAAATCAAAGCAGAAGCCTTTAAGCATGATGCAACCCTGAAAGAAACCTAGAGAGAGGCTCTAGTTCGGGGATGCTGGCTGAAAAGAAGCATGTGCCTGTAAGCTAAGAAACTGCTCCTTTTGCCTTTGGTTCCTCCTACGTTCTCAGAAGCAGGATTTTGTAAATGCCTTGTAAATAAGACTGTATCCAAGTAAATTCTAGGCTCCATGATCAATTTCTAATCCCAACTGGAACATTCCAAGGCTCTGAACTTTTGCTCGGGTCAAAAAGGGGTAATGCTATTTTGGGTCAAATTGTATCATCCCTCCCTGAAGCAAAACTTCCATAGATTCATAGATTCATAGACTCTAGGACTGGAAGGGACCTCGAGAGGTCATCGAGTCCAGTCCCCTGCACTCATGGCAGGACCAAATACTGTCTAGACCATCCCTGATAGACATTTATCTAACCTACTCTTAAATATCTCCAGATGGAGATTCCACACACACGTCGGCTCTCCGGACAGGATTCTATATGCCTTACCATGTGAGGACCCTACCTGATAGTTATAGAAGACTTTTTGCCTAGATGTCAATCTCTGGGAATCTCCCTTGTTCTGCAGTTGAAAGCCGGTGTGGTCGTTCTGTGTGGCTGTATCATTTAGACGGTGGAGGTGAACAGGTTTTTCGTCTCTTTCTACACATGATGACCGCTGAGGGGGAGGGGTACCTGAGAATACTGCTAATCATGATTCCCTCATCAGCTGTGTTCTTTCCAAACTGAGAGGAGGAAACCCGCGAGATTCTTTTCGTCTCTCACTTCAATAGGTTGTTCATGTTCTCATAAAGTAACCTTTATATTACTTGCTTGCTCTTTCTCTGGACCTCTCCAATTTCTCACATCTTCTCGAAGTTATAGTGGCCGGTGCCCAGAACTGGACACATACTCCGTTGCTGCTCGACTCCCGCACGAAGTAGTTAGCTGCGTTGTTTAGAATGTGAGTTTCTCGATCTTGTTTGACAGCAATTCCTATTAATGCATCAGAAATCATCGGGTTTTGCTTTTTTTGGTCCACTTATGACCCTAGATCTTCTTTCTGCCGTACTCCTTTCGTAGACAGTCTGCTTTCTCAGTCTGTATTGTGTGTGAATTAACTGATATATTCCTTCTAGTGGAGCCTATTGCATTTGTCTTCTGTATTGAATTATCAATACAGGTTTTTAGCTATCAGAAACCATTTCTCCATTTGGTCCAGAGTCATTTAATTTGAAGGCTGAAAATCCCTAGAGGCAGTTTGCTAATTCCCTACTAGTTTTGTAATTCGTCGGTCTAAACTGTCCATAGTGTACTTTCTATGCAACTATCTTTTAAGTCCATTTGGTCCTATGTGTGGTCTCTTGACTGAGTCTCATATGGCCTGCAGCATAGTTCACTCACTTTCTGAGTTATCAATTAGCTAAATGAAGAAATAACAATGTAGAGCTTTTACTGCACGCACTGTAAAGTATGATCATCGCACCACTTGAGAGGTGTAAAGAGACTATAGACCGCTGCGTGTATACTTGTAGCAGGCTGTTATCGTTTGGATATACATGGACTCAGTAGTCTAGTAGTTTGGGACTAATGACTACAATGTCTCGGATTAGGTGTGCTATTAAAAAAAGAGCATATAAAGTTCATAAATGCGGTTCGGTGGATCTGACCATGGAATATCAGGAGTATGGGGAGTACGTAGGACTTGGTCCAATTGCCTCTCTGGTAAACAATTTGAGTCATGAACCCACAGGTGCAGGTGGCAGGAGTAAGTTTGGTTCTTTCCAGTGTCTCCATTATTCCCTGCTCCTTCATCCACCCCCCAGCGCATCCTTTCATGCTGCCTCTGTTTGCTAAAGTTATAGCATTATTCCTTCTCTTCCTCAGCGAAAGGCGGTGCCCAGAACTGGACACAATACTCCAGTTGAGGCCTAACCAGCACAGAGTAGAGCGGAAGAATGACTTTTCGTGTCTTGTTTACAACACACCTGTTAATGCATCCCAGAATCACGTTTGCTTTTTTTGTGGTCCACTATGACCCCTAGATCTCTTTCTGCCGTACTCCTTCCTAGACAGTCTCTTCTCAGTCTGTATGTGTGAAACTGATTATTCCTTCCTAAGTGGAGCACTTTGCATTTGTCTTTATTGAACTTCATCCGGTTTACTTCAGACCATTTCTCCAATTTGTCCAGATCATTTTAATTTTGAACCTGTCCCCCAAAGCAGTTGCAATCCCTCCTAGTTTGGTATCGTCTGCAAACTTAATAAGTGTACTTTCTATGCCAACATCTAAGTCCATTGATACCAGTGAGTTCTGACTGAGCAATGCCTGCAGCACTAGGTTCACTCAACATTTCTGTAACAATTTAGCTAAATGAAAACATAATGAGCCTTTAAATGAACACTGAAAGTATGATCCTCCACCACTTAAGTTAAAGGACTAAGACCCCTGAGTGTTAACTGTAGCAGGCTCGTTATCTTTGTAAATGGACCAGCATCTAGAGTGGGACAATGACCTACATTCTCCTAGTGTGCATTAAAAAAGCAAGTAGGAACAAATTATGTTCATTTGCATTCATGTAAATCTCAAATAAATCTACTGAGATCAATGGAATTACTCTGTATCTACAAGCATGTAATAGAGCAGAACTGGGTCAATACTCTTTGTCAGCTTCAATGGCATTTGTACATGCTTTAGGGAAGCAGAAAATTAGTTGTCGTTATTAGTACATTGTGATGCAAGGCTATTATTAGGACATCATAATATTAGAAGAAAAAATAAGTATTGCTTTCTGCTTTTATATTTTGTATTCCTAAAATATTTTCTAGATTAAAAATTACAGGTAAGACATTACTTAGCCACTTTCCACAGTCAGTTCAAATGCAAAATCTCTGAAAAGATAGTAATGAATACACCATGTAAATCTGACATTGATTAAGTGTGAAAAACCAGCATGTTATTTTAACTACCATACCCCTGCATTCTGTCTGTTTCTCGTAGATGGATTTTGTACTGTTTGATTTACATAATAATGAGTATTTTATACTGTCTTCAGAACTGCTCTGAAACAGGTATCTTAAATGATAGCATAAAACCTTCACCAAAGAAAGTGAGTAGTATACTGCTGTATAACTAATTAGACTTCACACTAATTTGTATCTGCCCATGTGTTCTCTGAGTTCATAATCACTATATCTATTGAAATTTGATTTCTGTTCTAAAACACATGATCCTGCAAATACACAGGGAGTAACTTTACTCACTTGAATAATCCTGTTTAAGTCAATAGGTGTAATTAATAGTTTGGTGATCATGAGTGCAGAGAACTTTGTTTTTAAAAAGATGAGATCAAGGGGAGTCCTCGTATGAGTAAAGATACCCACAAATAAAGTGTTTGTAAGATTAGGCCTATATACCATACTGCAGCTCCTGTTCTTTTCTGCACATCATTTTCTCTCTTCCCCTCTTTTGTCTCCCACAGACTGCGAATCAGAGAGGTTCTGTCTAGCCGCCAGGGCAAGTATTACATTTTTTCTTAAACTGTCTTGGTTACAATATGACCACTAAAATGTACCCACAATTAAAGCTAGGCAAAATGTTTCAGCTGAATCTTTTTTCCAGAAAAAAAATGAAGATATTCAGATTGACTGAAACATTTTGCAAATTTGTGTCAATTTCATTGAATAATTCTTATTCTTATTATTTGATTAGCCACATGCTGAAAAACTTTTGTGTGGGGTTGAATCCAGATTTTTTTCCAGGTTTTTGGAATTGTCAGTGTCCTGAAAAATGAGTTATACAAACAGCTCTACCTCCCACAACTTCAACTTCACTTTAAGAAAGTTTTTCTGTGCTCACATAATATAATAAAATGTTTTAGCTGTATATTTTTGTCTTAATCTTATTTAGTTCAATTTGGGTAAGTTCCATCTATGACTGACCTTTCCAATATTAACATATAATTCTACTTAGTGGCAATATACAGTTAAATTTATATTCTAAAGTGACTATTTTTAACTGTAACTTGGTAAATCAGTTGCATAATTAAAACAGGTGCTTTTTGAATTATTACTTATTTTTACAACTTTTATTTAAAATTTTACAGCTAAAAGTGAGCTAGGCACTAGTATGTATTCAAAGACGTAGTCCCTTCCCCAAAGATCTTACAATATACTTTTAAGTGTGACACGAGTAGGAGCAAGCAATAGGGAAGATGAGGTGAAGAATGACAACGGTTATAGTATTTACTCTGTTATGGTTATGCACACATCAGGATAGTTCCATTAAAGTTAATGATTTATTATGGCAAATTAACATAGTTCTTGCAGACAGTACATTATGCTTGTGTGTAGATGCAGAACATTGTGTATTATCAGCCAGAATCTCAGGTGATATATATTGGGGTGGCTCTGTTGTCATCAGAGGAGCTATACATATTTATACCACCTGAGGATCTGGTCCTATATGGTTTTTGTGTTCTAGTTACCAGTACATACATGTGAAAATTCTTCTTTTCTTTTGCAGCTGTAAATTAAGATCAGAAGCTAAAACTGTAGAGTATTTTGAAGTCTGTTGCAATATTGAAATGAAATCAGTGACTCAAGTAGATTTAAATGTTGTTGTTTTTTAAAATGTTGCTTCCTTTTGTATTAACTGCAATGCAGCAGTAGCACTCAGAGCTATTTTTAAGAGATAATCTAGAAGGTACCAGCAAAAAGAGCCCCACAGATACAGAAATGAATGTGGCAAATCTACATACAGTGTCTTGAAATGTTTGCTGTAGTTTTAATGTACGCCACAAAGCACACATCACATTTTCTTTAGAACACAAGTTATATTTTGAAATTAAATAAACTTGGAGTGTGTGAAAAGTGTTTGTTGTGATTCATTTTCTGCATAAATCCATTTCCAAACATTAACTGATGAAGACTTACCAGCTCTCCAGGAAATTCAGCTCCCTCATCCTGAAACCTTTTCCCCCAATTGATCTGTAATATTTTACACTCAAGTCTAAACATCAGGAAATTTGGAGCAAAAAGGACACCAGTAGTTAGGCGGAAGGGGTGTCACAGTTCAGGGTAACTGGACCTGTATTCCCCTTCTATGGTCTATCAAAGGCACCCACTTATCAGCTTTCAGCTCCTCAGCCATCACCTCTCTTGAGCGGAGACCAGCAGGGTTCCCTGCCTAGACTATGAGTTCCCCAGCTGCCTTAGCAGACCTGCCTTGTTTTCTCCCCATGGGCTATAAACAGCATAATTGGCCAAAGTTAGACGTTACCATACAGTCTTTCTCAGCAAGTATATTATTTTTAAGGTGAAAGCATTACAGAAAAAAACATTAAACATAGTAAAAACCTACACGCATGCTAGTAAGCTTATCAGAGATCACCCCAATTCCCTCCAGGGCTCTGGCAGGTGACCACACAGGGGTTTTTCTGTGGTTACAAGTTCATAACAGCTTTTGCTCACAACAAAAATCCTCATGAATCTGTGAGTCACTTCTTTTTATACAGTTTGCCCTTTGATCTTGGGACCCTGTGAACAGGCAACCAGCAGACAGTGGATTTTTCCTCAATACATAGCTTCAAAAGGTTGGATTTACATTCCCTTCCTTCCAAGTATTTCCTAGGAAACCTGCTTACCTAAAAGTTCATTCTTGTCTGGCACCATTGTTTAAAAATTCTGTGATGCACCAGGATTTACATTAGTCATGTCTTTTCTCTTGAGAGGTTACATACAATCCCACAAAAATACATATGTTTTGCATTTATAACACCCTGGACTCCAAAGCTAATTAAATTTGATTCAATGAAGTTTGTCCAGGAAATTGCCATATCTGTCACAGGGATTGGTGGAGATAACAGGAGCTATTACACTGAATTCTTTTCTCAAGAGACTAATGGTAATAAGAGTTAAGAGCATACCTCTTGAGAAAAGTACAGCTATCAAATAGATGGCAAAAATGACTGAGGAAAGCACTTCAGTGAGTTCAAGAGGCTGTTTCAGACAATGGATTAAGAAATAGGATAGGACTGAATACATTGACAAAAAGAAGCAAGAAATGCAAAAATAAGTGGGTATAATGGGTCGATCTTGTTCTAAAGAGTTCATAGGTTTGTTTTCATTCAGCCACTGAATGAAAACAAATTAGATCATACAGACTTTTATATTTATTTTTAAAATAATGCTGACTGTTAACTTCAATGCAAAAGATCAAATAGCCTCTGTGCTCCATTTCTGAGAACAATGGCCTCTATGATGCTTAAGTTTCTGGACTTTTAGTAAGTCTTCTTTCCCATTCTCCTAAGTCTTCACTTTTCTTGCGAAATTCTTCAGACACTGATTTCTTTTTTATGCTTGGATTTTATCTTTGTAAATCCCAAATCCCTCTGCTCTGATCTGCAAATTTAGCCGAGATTATTATTCTATCAGCATGTTTTAAACTTGAAATAAGTGAATCTTTGTGGACCGACGCTCATAAGTGGAGGGAATGCAAAGAAGATAAAAAAGCTCTTGGAGGCACAGTAAGTTACAAGAGTCAATTTTTTTCACTATCTCCTTGTTTTGTGAGTTTCTTTTTCCATGTATATTTAAAAGAAACATTTTCTATGGCTGTAGAAATGACTTCTTTCAACCAATGAAAAGGGAGAGTATATTGGCAATTACAGTCCAATGACCCTATCCCTAATAAAAGAATAGAAACAATATTTATTTTAAGGAAAGATTATGAATAGCAACTCCCACCAGAAGAAACTGGATTGCTTTTTCAATAGAACTATAAAATTAATGGGTGGCAAGTATAACATATTTGGTCCAAGTTTTGTGGTCTTTACACAGCGTTTATTCAGTCTTTGCTCAGATAAACACCCATTGAGCTTAGTGAGGATACTTTCTTTCACTGTCACAGACAAACAGTAAATGCAATTTCTGTATTGTGCTGAAGCAACCACACCTTAAACACACTTCTGCTGTCCTGTGGTTGCTTTGAGCCACACCACTGGCACAAACCACCCTTAAAGGTGGTCAAAGTGGCCAGCTGGGGACTTTACAAGCACAAGGAAATTCCTTGGTGCTATAGAGCTGTCTTAAGGGAGACTAGGGATGTTCTGAAAGGTGTAGTTAGGGGTCTAGTCAAAGTTCTGTGCTCTAGCAATTTCTGGCTGCTGCATCAGACTGAAGTCTCGAACCAACACGTACAAGGTAATGGGTGGCACCCAAATACATCAGAGGGTGGCACCTAGATATGTCGGGGTAATATGTAATTTGCTTGTATCTGTGTATAAAGATGTATCTTAGAGGAAGTGTCTTTGTTTGGCCTAGTGGAAAGTCCCACCAGTAACTGAGCTAGTCGATTGTAAGTGCCATACATGTGTTTGTGTACCTGTGATGATTGACCCAGGGCATTAGGACCGTGCTTTGTTGACAATAAACTTGACCACATTCTTTTGCTATGAACCAAGTCTGTGGATTTATTGGGTTGTTCAATTGGAGCCTGCAATCGCCACTATTTGCGCAGAGCTGGGACAGCATGCTGAAAGAAGACACACGCAGCCAAACATCTGACCACAGTGCTAGCCCCTAACATGGGAGAATTTAAGTACACTAAGAGCAAATATGGGGGCTAGGGAGGAGAAGAGGGGAGGTCTCTACCTGATACACCGAAAGATCTTATATGAGTCAGCAGCGTGTAATGACTAAAGCGTTGGACTGGGAGCCATAGACCTAGATTCTATTCTTGGCTTCTGACTTGTGATGTTAGACAGGTCACTTCACCTCCCTGGACTTCTATTTTTCTTTTCACCCTTTGACTTCCTTACCTAACTGCATTGTCAGTTCTTCGGGGCAGGGACTGTCTTGTATTGCATGTTTGTATAGTGCCCAGCACAATGAAGCCCTGAGATGAGCTGGGACCTCTACTACTACTGTGCAAATACATTTAACAATAGCAGCCACTCAGCCACATCAGAACTTGGGCTAAGATCAGGCAGAAAATGAATAACTTCCTGAAAAATTAACCTTGCTAATGACACTCTTCTCAAGCACCACTGACAGCTGCCTGGTGGAACCTTGGTGGCAGTTCAGCTTATGTGCCGGTGATAATGGGATGAATTTTCAGACCGCCTGCATTGTCTATTTTCAGCTCTGAAAATTCTCCCAGATATGAGAACATCAAAAACTGAGCACGCCCCTTCTGGGCTGTTTCCTAATGGCACCGTCTGCAGTGTCTCCTTTAACCATTGTAATTCTTTGCTTCCAATGTGCCTCTTTTGGAGTGTGAATTGTAGGCAGGCGCTAATCATGCTGTCACTTTCTAGCTGTAATGCCATGATGTAATTCTGAAGGGGTCTGGATAGTGAGGTCTTAATGGTGGTGACCAGGGGTACGTCTACACTAAGGGATTATTCCAATTTTACATAAACCAGTTTTATAAAACAGATTGTATAAAGTCGAGTGCACACGGCCGCACTAAGCACATTAATTCGGCGGTGTGCATCCATGGTCCGAGGCTAGCGTCGATTTCCGGAGCGTTGCATTGTGGGTAGTTATTCCGTAGCTATCCCATAGTTCTCGCAGTCTCCCCCGCCCCTTAGAATTCTGGGTTGAGAGCTCAGTGGCTGATGGGGCAAAAATCATTGTCG